>NC_062291.1:59595232-59902473 GCF_902655055.1 Lutra lutra | reverse complement strand
GAGAGGTCCCTGTCCCAAGAATTTATAGTGTACAAGGGGAGAAAGGAAATGAACACAAATAGTTATAAAAAGAGGCAGAACAGAGAACAGCCTGGAAGGTTAAAGAAGGAGGTTTCCCTGGATGGTGGCAAGGCTTCCAGGAGGTGGAGAGATCTGAGCAGGGCCTTGAAGAAGCGTGTGTTTTGACTAGGTGATTGGGTGGTGGGAAGACAGTCTGGATTATCCTGCAAGCGTTTTCAGGGTACGAGCTTTCAGGAAAAAAGCTTCCACTAGTACAAAGATTCAGAGCGTGTCATTCCCAAGAGCTATGGGTTTTGAAACAAGGAAGAGTCTCAATACACTATTACAATGATCCCTAAAATGATAAGATGCAAAGAATTTAAAAACATAAGATGCTAGGGCGCCTGGGTGGCTCAGTGGGTTAAAGCCTCTGTCTTCAGCTCAGGTCATGATCCCAGGGTCCTGGGATCGAGCCCCGCATTGGACTCTCTGCTCAGCAGGGAGCCTGCTTCCTCCTTTCTCTCTGCCTGCCTCTCTGCCTACTTGTGGTCTCTGTCTGTCAAATAAATAAATAAAATCTTTAAAAAAAATAAGATGCTTATGTTATACAGCCTCCCAAGAAAAGCATGTATCGAAAATATGCATCATATGATCTCAACGATGAAAAATGCACAGAAAATAGATGATAGGACATACTAAGTTTAACACTCATTGAATCTAGGTGTTGGGATTATGGACTTTACCCCCTCTGTGTAGTTATTTGTGTGTGTGTGTGTGTGTGTGTGTGTGTGTGTGTGTACTAAGTACCCAGAAAGGAGGGTGTAAAACACATATGTTTATTAATAACCACAATAATATAAACACTTATGAGCTCACCAACAAGGTAAAAAAAAAAACCCAAAACCATTATTGATACTTAAAAATCTCCTATGTGCTCTTCCCCAATTTGTATGCCGTCCTTTTCCCTTCGATAGTGTTAACTATTTCTTTAGATTTTTTTTCAACCTATGTGTGCATCCCTAAATATAATATTGCTTCCTCTGGGGAAGAAACTGAATGTCCAGCAAATCTAGCTGTGTGAGAAAAGGACAGTGTTGCCACTATTATGAAGACTCCCAGGAGGGAAGGTGGTCAGTCTCTGGGTCATGATCCTCCCGTAGCTTTCTTAAGAATTTAGCTGAACCACCTAGGAGAAGTCAGTGGACAAGACCATAAACATGTCCTGAAGTCTATGGGCTCTGGAGCCAGGGAATCTTAGGGCTGTAGTATGAGATATAGACAGGTTATCCAGTAGATAAACATGCTCTACCTGTTTTGCTTCTAAGCACCTACAGTTTCTCTCTAATGCTCTGGCTTCCAGAAGACTTCCAAGGGGGTGAAACAAATGTCTTCAGTTGGCCCTAGAAGTAGCATGGAAGGGAGAATTGGAATTTGATCCACACTTGACCATTTCAGAATCTGGACCAGGCTTACCTGGGTACTCTGTTCTTAGGTTAAAAAGGTAATATAATGGCAGAAGAAATCCTGGTGATGATAGTGCTAAGAGTGTCTGGTCCTTGGATCTTTATTGGTCCGGCTGGAACTGGCTGTCCTCTTCAGTGGGAGAAATCTGTTCTCCTGGGATCTCTATCACTGTCTTTGAGATTCCATTCACCTCTCTCCTAGGTTGGCTTACTGGTTTCCTGTATCCCATGTTCTCCTCGTGGTTTGTAAGAACGCTATTTCAAAGAGTTTTTGGAAGAAGAAGGGTACAAGGAAGGAAGTCAACAATACCTTGATATCTTAAAATGAATTTTACATTCATATTTGATCGATTGTTTATCTGAATCTAGAATTCTTTTTGGAAGGTAAGCTTTCTTCAGTATTTGGAAAACAATGCTTCATTGTCTTCTAGCTTCCTTGTTAGTGTTGAGAAGTTCTACTCCTCCCTAATCACCTGTATTTTCTCTCTGGAACCTGGGACAAACTTTTCTTTTCACCCTGTCTTGTGAAATTCCACAATAATGTGCCTAAAGTGGGTCTGTCTTCATTCATTGTGCTAGGCAGCTGGAGGATCCCTTAAGCATATCAATTAGTTTTGGAAATTTTCTTGGATTATTTTACTAATTAATATCTTCTCTGGACTTCCCTCCCCCCTTCTATTATTTGGATATTAGATCTTTTGGACTGATCCTCTATTTAATTTTTCTTTTCATTCCTTTCTCAAATCTCTTTGACTTTTTGCTCAACTTTCTGAGAGTTTTTCTTGATGGCATTCTCCAGCTTAATAGCTTGGCTTTTCACTGTTGCGTTTATGTTTTTAATTCTCAAGAGCTTCTTTTAAGTTTGTCCTCTGAATATTCTTTGTTGAGACACACATCCGTTTTCGTTTTATGATTGTAATCTCTTCTCTCATTTCTCCAAAGGTAATATTGATAATTTTGTTGCATTTTCTTCTGTCTGCATAACTGCTGTTTCCCATCCAAGTACTAACCAGGCCCGACCCTGCTTAGCTTCCGAGATCAGACGAGATCGGGCGCGTTCAGGGTGGTATGGCCGTAGACATAACTGCTGTTTCTACCAAGTTATATTTTTTTTATGCTTTGGGTTTTTTTTGTTTGTTTGGCTCATTTGTTTGTTTGTCTTTGTATTTCATAACAGTGGTTTTCCTCTGATGTCTGGTCATACTTGAATGGTGGTGATTAAGAATGGGCATCTAAAATGCTGATCAGAGCTTCTGAGAGCAGGAGTGGAGTTTTGGACACTGAGCCTCGCTGTACGGTGATCTGGGTGAGCTCTTTGCTGCGGACCCCCCATGGCAGAATCTTGAGGTATTTCCTCTTGGGCTTGTCAGATTCGCAGGGAAGAATCTTCCAGTCTGCCGCCTGATGCTTCTCATTCTGAAATTTTTAGATTATGTGGTATAAATTAGATTGGTTCTCAGCTTCTCCCACTGCTAGCTTGGGATTCAGTTTTCTTGATTCTGTCATCTGTCCTTATCCGACTCCAGTGGGAGGTGAAAAAATTAAAGGACAAACAAACAAAGGGAGGACAATGGTGTGAGGTTAAATTCTGGATCCTCACATCTAATTTAAAAAAAAAGATTTAATTTATTTGACAGAGAAAGAGAGAGAGAGAGAAAGCATGCACAGACAGGGGGAGTGGAAGTGGGAGAAGGAGAAGCAGTCTCCTCACTAAGCAGGGAGCCCAGTGCAGGCTTGATTCCAGGACCCTGGAATCATGACCTGACCCAAAGGCAGAAGCTTAACCAACCACGCCACTAAGGCGCCCCATCTCACATTCAATTTTTACTTCAGAGAGGAGTCAGACACGTATGAGAGGATGAAAAAAAAAAACCAAATAATATCATCTATGTTCTAGATGATCACTAACTCTTTAATTACCTGGGGGTGATGAAGAGAATCTTGGATTCCCACAATAGCAGAACTTTTAAAATGGGAAGTCGCTTTGGAACTAATTCAAGCCTGACAAGCCAGTCACCCTGTATTTGCTCCAGAAAGCATTCTCTGAGTTGCGTTTGCCTGATGGCTAGCTAAGATCATTGAGCACACATCTCCCAGGGGAAGAGAGGGTTCCCAGAAGTCTGGATCTTGAGGGATTTCAGAGGTGATCAGTGCACTAAAGCAAGGTGTACAAAAGTTCCCTCATTAGGTTTTCCCCCTTGTGATAAAGCTCTGAACATTTGGGAAGGGCTTGGTCCTGGAGGAGCTGATGAAAGCGTGATTACAAGAAAAAATGCGGGAGGAATACCTCATTTCCCATCTAGGGGTAATTCAAAGCTAGAACCCCAATTTCCGAACCCATCATTAGAACCCAAGCCATGCTGTAAATCAGTATGGAGTAGTGTTATTCCCAGTAGGCTCAGTTGGTAGAATCATAGTAAAAAATAGGAATCAGAGGCTTCTAAAATTATCTTTGATGTCATTCGATTGTTCTTTCTTCTTTAATTTCTCTCCCCTGGTAATATGTTCACTTGGCGCCACATCTTCTCTTTTTTGTTTCATTGTATTTTTTAATTAACTGTATTTATTTTTGTGAATGGCTATTAAATTCATGTTTTTTAAACTTCAAGACGTTTGCGTCTCTTTTTTTCCAGAGTGCCTGGCTCCTAGTGTCCTTGTCTAGAGGCAACCAGTATTCCAAGTTTTTCAAATGTATCTTTCAGAAATATACCTTATTTTTTCCTTCCTTTTTTGCCTCTTGCACAGGTGGCAGTGTTCTTTACGCAGCTTTCTGCCCCTCTTTTGCCACCAAATTACGCTTTCTGTTGCTGCTGTTTCACATACTTCTACACAGTGTTCCACGGTGTGGGTAAACCACAGTGCGTCCAGCCAACCCACTACTGAGGAGTATTTCATCTCTACTTTTTCTTTTCAAGGTTGTATTTCCCAGTCTTTCCTTCACTGTTCTTTTAAATTTCTATTTCTTAATTTTAAAAAATAGGTCATAAACATTTAGAATTTTAATTGCCAAATTATGCGCCGAAAAGGTAATAGCAATACATATTCTCACCAAATAGATGAAAGAGCCTGTTTTGCTTTATTCACAACAGCCAAAATATGGAAACAACCCAACTGTCTGTTGGCAGTTACGAATGGATAGAGGCGATGTGGTTTACATATACAATTGAATGCGTTTGTGTGTGTGTGTGTGTGTGTGTGTTTTAAAGATTTTATTTACTTATTTGACAGACAGAGATCACAAGTAGGCAGAGAGGCAGGCAGAGAGAGAGAGGGAAGCAGGCTCCCTGCTGAGCAGAGAGCCCGATGTGGGGCTCAATCCCAGGACCCTGAGATCATGACCTGAGCCAAAGACAGAGGCTTAACCCACTGAGCCACGCAGGCGCCCCTACAATTGAATGTTACTCAACCTTAAAAAAGAAGAAAATACTGCCATTTGCCACAATATGGGTAAATAAACCTGGAGGACCTTACGTTAAGTGAAATAAGCCAGTCATAGAAGGACAAATACTACATAATTTTACTCACCTGAGGACCTTAAAACAGTCAAACTGGCAGAAGCAGAGAATAGGATGGTGGGTACCAGGAGCTAGGGGATGGGAACTGGGGAGTTGTTGTTCAGCTGGTAGGAAGTTTACTTTAAATGATGAGTAATTTCTAGAAATCAGCTGTACAACATAGCACCTAGAGTTAATAATATTGTATTGTGCACTTAAAAATGTGTTAAGAGGGCAGATCTCATATTAAGTATCTTAAATAGATCTCATATTAAGTACACACACACACACACACACACACGGACACAAGCAAACTTTTAGAACTAATGGATACACATATTTCCTTGATTGTGCTGATGGTTTCATGGGCATATGCATATGTCCGAACTCATCAAGTTGTTTACAGTAAATATGTGCAATTTTTTTATATCAGTCGTACTCCAATAAAGCTGTTAAAAAAAGAGAAAGTGCCCTTTTTTCACAGCTTTCACAGTACCTTTCAGAGTACAAGTTAGTGGCAATCTCTAAGATGTTTGTCCATCTAATAGGCTGGCTCTTTCTTTCTTTCTTTCTTTCTTTCTTTCTTTCTTTCTTTCTTTCTTAAGCTCTTCACCCAGCATGGGGCTTGAACTCACAACCAAGAGTCACATGCTCTACCAACTGAGTCAGCCAGGTATCCCTATTTGTTTCTTTTTTAAAAATTATTTATTTATTTATTTTAGAGAGAGAGAAAGAGAGAGAGCCGGTGGGAGGGGCAGAGGGAGAGGGAGAGAGAGGAACTCAAGCAGACTCTGTGCTGATCATGGAGCCCGACTTGAACTCCATCCTAGGACCCTGAGATCACAGTCTGAGCGATAACCAAGAATCAGATGTTTAACGAACTGTGCCCCCCAGGCACCCTCCTATTTGTTTATTCTTTTTTTTAAAAGATTTTATTTATTTATTTGACAGACAGAGATCACAAGTAGGCAGAGAGGCAGGCGGAGAGAGAGGGGGAAGCACGCTCCCCACTGAGCAGAGAGCCCGATGTGGGGCTCAATCCCAGGACCCCGAGATTATGACCTGAGCCGAAGGCAGAGGCTTTAACCTACTGAGCCACCCAGGTGCCCCATATTTGTTTATTCTTAAATAACATTTTCCACAATGCAATTAGGCAAAAAGTAAATGATTGCTAAATAAAATTTATAAAATACAGAATAACAAAGTAAGAATTTAAAAGAAAATAACCATAATCCCACCTAGCTACAACCAGTTTATAATCTTGGGGGAAGATTGTTCTGCTAGTGCTACTGCTAGTGCTATAGTTTATATTCCTTTTCTTCTTCTTTTTTTAAAATAAATATAGTAACATATTACACACATTGCTTCTTAACTCACTTTTTTTTAAAAAGATTATTTATTTATTTATTTGACAGAGATCACAAGTAGGCAGAGAAGCAGGCAGAGAGAGAGGAGGAAGCAGGCTCCCTGCTGAGCAGAGAGTCCGATATGGGGCTCGATCCCAGGACCCTGAGACCATGACCTGAGCCGAAGGCAGAGGCTTTAACCCACTGAGCCACCCAGGCGCCCCTTAACTCACTTTTTACAATTAATAACATATGATGAACATGTGTGATACTATCTATCTATCTATATGATAGAATTATAGGGCTTCCCTAAGACGAAGCGTAGATCCAAGCAAGCTCTTTGTCCTGAGGTACCCAGCACCTTTGTCCTTTTTCTAGGGACCCAACAAAACCATTCACACAAAGTTGCTGGGAATGTGAAAAGAAAACACAACAAATATTGAAAAGCATGTAAATTTAAAAAATTTTTTTCTTTTTCAAGCTCTGTTACAAAGCTGTTGTCATCAAGACAGTATGGTGCTGGCACAAAAACTGACACGCAGATCAATGGGAACAGAAAGAGAACCCAGGAAAAGGACCCACAACTCTATGGCCAATGAATCTTTGACAAAACAGGAAAAAATGTCTAATGGAATAAAGACAGTCTCTTCAACAAAAACAAAACTGAACAGCAACACGCAGAAGAATGAAACTGGACCACTTCTTTACAACATCCTCAAAAATAGACTAAAAATGGATGAAAAACCTAAATGTGAGATAGGAATCCATTAAAATCCTAGAGGAGAACCCGGTCAGAAACCTCTTTGACCTAGGCCACAGCAACTTCTTACTTGACATGTCACTGTAGGCAAGAGAAACAAAAGTAAAAATGAACTATTGGGACTTTAACAAGATTAAAAAAAAAAAAAACAAAACTTCTGCACAGTGAAGGAAACAGTCAACAAAACTAAAAGGCAGCCTATGGAATGGGAGAAGATATTTGCAAATGACATATCTGATGAAGGGTCAGTATCCAAAATCTCTAAAGAACTTATCAGGGGTGCCTGGGTGGCTCAGTGGGTTAAGCCTCTGCCTTCGGCTCAGGTCATGATCTCAGGGTCCTGGGATCAAGCCCCGCATCGGGCTCTCTGCTCAGTGGGGAGCCTGCTTACCCCCGCCCCTGCCAGCTTGCCTCTCTGCCTACTTTGATCCCTCTATGTCTGTCAAATAAATAAATAAAATCTTTAAAAGAAACCAACTTATCAAACTCAACATGCAAAAAACAAATAACCCAGTTAAGAAATGGGAAGAAGACACGAATAGATGTTTCCAAAGAAGACATCCAGATGGCTAAGAGACACATTAACAGATGCTCAACATCACTCATCATCAGGGAAATACAAATCAAAACCACGATGAGGTACCACCTCAAACCTGTCAAAATGGCTAAAATTAACAACACAAGAAACAACAGGTGTTGGCAAGGATGCAGAGAAAGGGGAACCCTCTTGCACTGTTGGTGGGAATGCAAACTGGTGCAGCCACTTTGGAGAACAGTTTGGGGGTTCCTCAAAAAGTAAAAAACAGAACTCCCCTATTACCCAGCAATTCCATTACTAAGTATTTACCCAAAGGATACAAAAATACAGATTCAAAGGGGTACATGCACCTTGATGTTTATAGCTGCGTTTATCAACAATAGCCAAACTATGGAGAGAACCAATGTGAGGCTTGATTCTGGGACTTCAGGATCATGACCTGAGCCAAAGGCAGCCACTTAACTGACTGAGCCACGTAGGTGCCCCTAAAATTTAAATTTAATTTTTTTTTCTTAAGGCAGCATTAGCTCTAGGTAGCTAACTAAGGAAGACCTTAATATCTCCACTTCACAGACCACAAAACCAAGGTTCCATGAAGTTAAGAACTTGCTTTAGGGGCGCCTGGGTGGCTCAGTGGGTTAAGCCTCTGTCTTCGGCTCAGGTCATGATCCCAGGGTCCTGGGATCGAGCCCCGCATCGGGCTCTCTGCTCAGCAGGGAGCCTGCTTCCTCCTCTCTCTCTCTGCCTGCCTCTCTGCCTACTTGTGATCTCTGTCTGTCAAATAAATACATAAAATCTTAAAAAAAAAAAAGAACTTGCTATAAGCTTACACACTAATGAATAGGAATTCTAACTCATCTTCTTACTTCAAAACCAAATGACCTTCCTCGCAGGAGTTTTGTATCTTAAAAAAGGACCATAGGAGGGAGTGATGCTTTATGAACAGTAATGAATTGGTGGTGTGGGCTTCTGGGCTTTAGAAGAAGATATTTTGGGAAAGAACCACCTTTCCAAAGACCAGCCTCTGCCTGCTTCATCTGGAATGGGAGGCAAATGCATGAGGGTCTTTCTTGGGGGTGGAAGCCTTTGGGGGAGATTTTGCAAAGGGAGAGCTAAATGGATTTGGGAATTTGCTGGATGTTGGGGAAGAGGAAGAGGAATCTGAGAAAATGCCAAGGTTTGAGGTTGGATGAAAGGAAGAATTTGTGCTTGGAGCTGGTTTTGGAGAAAGGATGACAGTAACCATGGACTTTGACTACTGCCTTTGGAAAACATCTAGATAAAGTTGTCGAGAGGTTATTTGGAGATTCAGGGTTGCAGCTCAGAAAAGGAAACAAAGGTGTAGAGTTAGGAGTCACTGAAGCAGAGGCAACGGTAGGTAGAGGCCATGGCAGGAAATGGATGGAGACAGTGGAGAGAGGTAAGTGGGGTGGGTCAAGGATGAGGCCGTATATAGAGTCATCGAGAGAAAGAAGGAGAAAAGCAAGAACAAATGAAGACAGAGAAGAAGTATCAGTGAAGAGAATGATAGGAGGATGGTGTAATGTCACCGAAGTCTGATGAAGAGTCCCGCGGAGGAAGTCAGGGCTTATCAACAGACAAAGGTTACAGGACAGTCAAGGAGGATGAGAACTGAGAAAGGGCTATTGGATGTGTTGAGAGCTGACAGTATGTTACTGAATTGAGTGGCTTAGGGAAAGTAAACGCCAGTTTGAAGGATTGTGAATGGGATGAAGTATGGATAAAATAAACATATATCATTCCACCCCCTTATGCTCCTTTGGGAGCAGAAGGGGTCATTAGCTCAAACCAGGACAAAGTAATGGGATACTCCTTTCTGTCTCCCTGCACCGCCAAGTCCCAGCTTCTGATCTCTAGCGAGTTCATATTACATTCCAATCTGCTGTTGGTGTTCATTTAAACTACCTCCTTTCTAAACAAAAATAGCAGTAAGGGGTTATAAAACAAGGCTTTTTGCCATCTACCACCCTATGTCCTACGTAGCTTTTGTGCTTTAAAATATTCATATTACCATAGTCCTGGTAATAATGAGAGAGAGAGAGAGATCAGGGGGTAGGGAAAGAGAGAATGTGTGTGTGTGTTTAAATAAGGTGTAGCGTACATACTTGAAAGTGCACAACCTTAAGTGTGTGGCTTCATGAGCTGTGATGCAGTATGTGCCTGAGTAGCCACTATCTACATGCTGATATAGAACATTTTCAGCAGCCTAGAAGGTGCCCTCAATGCCCTTGGCTGTGATTTCGGAGAACTGGCCCAACTCCAGAGGTGAACCCATGGTGGGGAGAAGTCCTCACTTCCATGTCCAGCTGCTCCTGAAAAGCAGGATAGCATAATGTTGGAAGCGTGGACACTGGGTTACTACCGAGTTTGAATCTCAGCTCCATGACTTACCAGCTCTGTGACCTTTGGCAACTTACTTAACATTCCTGAGCCGTAATTTCCTCATCTGTAAACTGAGATAATAAGGTACCTACTTGACGGGGTGGTGGTGAACACTGAATGAGGCACTAAGAATAGTGTCTGGCACATAGTAAACACTCAGTAAACGTAAGCTCTTCTGAAGCCATTGGTGGGAACTCCGGGTGCACCGCCAGAGCCAGTGGAGCATATATTTGGGGGGTTGGTCACGTTGACCCTTCAAATCCCCCCCTCCCCCGCCCTTAGCCATACCTATCTCGCTTACAAGGAGCCAGGGCTTTTCACTAGGTCCCCCAGTGTCTCCATAAGGTCTCTGTTCTATCCTGTCCCTGGGTACTGCATACTGAGCCAAGGGAGTAGAGATGCCAAGTCCAGCTCTGGTGGCGACCTTATCAAGAATTTTCCATCAGACCCACTGGGTCATCGGAAAGGCTTGCTCACTGTGCCGGCAAGTCAGCTTCCAGGGAATTCATCAGCAGGCTGGAACGGGGGTGTGTGTGACCCTCAGCTGCTCCCAGGGCTTTCCCCTTCCTTCTCCCCACCCTGGGTTCACCTCTGGAATTAGACCAGTTCTCCACAATCGCAGCCAGGGTGACAGCAAAGTGTGATGGATGAACGAGGAGCTGTGGAGTGGCAGGGTGCTTGGTCAGGAACCCAAGGCTGTGTTTATGAGAAGGAAGAGGCTGTTTCCTGGAGCAAGCATAATGCAGCTCTAAAAAAGGCAGGGGAAATACATCATGCGAGGGAGCGTAACCCTGGGAGGGCCGCTGGGAATCCGCGTACCAGAGAAGCCCTGGCAGGTCAAGGTGCCTCTGACAAGGCCTTTTTTATAGGCCATTTGCGTGAGGGTTTGCTGCTGTTCCCTGTAGAGCTGACAGCCACTCAAGGTCTTGGTGGGGAGGTGAGGAGCTAATCTCAGCTGTCATTTTCCAGAACTTCTCCATGAGTCCTGCTGATGCATTTAAAGAAGAAATAACAAACTCCATTGTTTTCGTGGTGTTTGTTGTTGTTGTTTTACTACAAAAATGACCATTTTAGCTGTTGGCTCTCACACTGCTACAGATAGATTAGGAGTATTGGCTCCTTTCCCTCCTTCCAAACCCAGGGCAAAAGAAAGTTTAACTGGGGGTGCCTGGATGGCTCAGTCAGTGAAGCGTCTGCCTTTGGCTCTGGTCATGATCCCAGAGTCCTGGGATCGAGCCCCACATTGGGCTCCCTGCTTGGCAGGGAGTCTGCTTCTCTCTCTCCCTCCTGCTTGTGCTCTCTCTCAATCAAATAAATAAATAAACAGAAAGAAAGAAAGTTTAACTGCATACCTGTAATGGTCAAGAGAGGTATGAGAATGAGTTTCCCCCCAAGAAAGAGTGCTAATATTTCTGTTTATCTCTATGGATTTGTAACCCTCTGACTTCCCTGAAGATCCTGGAAAAGGAGCACTCCGTATCAGTCTCCTACAGCTACCATAACCAACTACACATTTAATGGCTTGAAACAACAGAAATGTATTCTCTGATATTTCTGGAAACCAGAAGTCTGAACTGAGTCTTATGGGGCTCAGACCAAGATTCTGGTAGGGCTGGTGCCTTCTGGAAGCTCCAGGGGGATAATGCAGTCCTCATCCCTTCCCGCTGTGGAGCTTGAAGGCAATCCTTGGCGTGCAGCCCCATCCTCAAGTTGGAAGGACAGCATCTTCTCTCCCTGCACTTACTTGCCTGTGCTTCTGTGGGCTAATCTCCTTCTGCCTCCTTTTTTCTCCCCCTCAATTTTTTTTATTGTGGTAAAATACACACAGTGTAATTTGCCATCTCGATCATGTTTGAGTGTAGTAGATTTCAGTGGTATTAAATACATTGCTAATGCTGCGCCCCCATCACCAACCATCTCTCTCTTCATCTTGTAAATCTGAAACTCTACTAACTCCCCATTTCCCCCTTCTCCCAGCCCTGGACACCCACCATTCTATTTTCTGTCTGTATGCATTTGATTACTCTAGGGATCTTAGATAAAGATAAACCATAAAGCATTTATCCTTTTGTGGATGGCTCCTTTCACTTAGCATATTGTCCTCAAGGTTCATCCATGTTATAGGATGCGTCAAAATTTCCTTCCTTTCAAGGCTGAATATATTCTGTTGTGTATGTATATACCATGTTTTGCTTATCCATTCTTCTGTCAATGGACACTTGGGTTGCTTCCACATTTTAGTTATTGTGAATAATGTCGTGAGCATGGTGTGCAGATATCTCTTTGAGAATCTGCCTTCAATTCTTTTGAGTATATACCCAGAAGTGGAATTACTGGATCACATGGTAATTCTATTTTTATTTTTTGAGGAACAATCGTGCTGTTTCCCGCAGCTGCTATACCATTTTACATCCTCACCGATGGTGTACAAGAGATTCAATTTTTCCACATCCTTACTGACACTTGTTTCTTTCCATTGTTTTGATGGTGGTCATGCTAATGGGTGTGAGTGTGGTGGTATCTCTAGGAGTTTTGATTTGATTTCCCTAATGATCAATGCTATTGAGCAAGATCCTAATGGGCCATTTAAATATCTTCTTTGGAAAAATATCTATTCAAGTCATTTCCTCATTTTTGGATTGGGTTCTTAACAGGATGCTCAGGATTACATTGAGGACCCACCTGGATAATCCAGAATAATCTCCCCATTTCAAGGTCCTGCAGGGGTGCCTGGGTGGCTCAGTTGGTTAAGGGTCTGCCTTCAGCTCAGGTCATGATCCCAGGGTCCCGGGATCAAACCCCATGCTGAGCTCCCTGCTCACCAGGGAGTCTGCTTCTCCCTCTCCCTCTGCCTTCCTCCACCCCTGCTCATGCTCATTCTCTCTCTGTCTTGATTTTTTTAAAAAATCCCACGAAGTCTTGTTTGTCATATAAGGTAACATTCACAGGTTTCAGAGATTAGGACCAGGATGGCATAATTCAGCCTATCATAACTTGTAATAATCATAGGAATTTATTGAGCATTTACTGTGTGCTAAGTACTATGTTAGCTCTCCTAATGCAAGTAACCCATCTAATTCTCCAAATCTGTAAAGGAGGCACTGTTTCGGTTTGCAGACAATAAAAGCTAAAGTTCATTGAGTTCTTAGCATGTGCCAAGCTTTCTTGGACTTTGGATGTATTAATTCCTTGAACTCTCACAGCAATGTATGTGGTAGATACCGCGATGATCTCCATCTTAGAGACGGGGAAACTGAGGCATAGATAGGTTAAGTAATTTGCCCCAGATCTTCTAGTAAGAAGCAAACCTGGAATGTCAAACTAAGCCAATAGCTGCTAAACCTTGTGGCAAGTCGGCTTTGTTCTTCCCGCTTCCTAGCACAATTTCCCTGGCTCTTCTCTGTCTTTATTCCGCTGACAAGGTGAGAGTGCTGCTGTGATCTGAGGGTCACCTGGAAGGTCAGCTGGCCAAAGATCAGTTTTTTTCATTGACTGCATTCAGTATTGCCCTTATACCCCCTTCGAAACTCAACATTCTTAGAGGAGGAACAGTGGGAGTCATTGATACCTCTTGTGTGATAGGTCTACTGGGTAGTCTTTATAGTAGAAAGAGAAGTGTGAACTTAGAATGCCTCAGAAGAGAACGTGGGGATGCCAGGGTCAAAAATCATGGTGTGGATGAAGAAAGGGGGAATAAAATGAACCAGCTTCTGCCCTGGGAGGAAAAGGGCATGCTGAGGAGGGGAGGAAGGAGAGGGAGCGAGAGGCATGACAGAGGAGAACTGGAGTGTTTTGAGCCCACTTGGGCCAGGTTTGTTTCAAGGCAACCAGAACGGCTGGAAGTGTGGAAATGAATAAACAAGCCCGGGAGCAGGCACTTTCCTGGGAGGCAAGATGGAGAGAAGCGGGGATGAAATCACATCCCATTGTTCGGCCCAATAAAACCCCAGTCTGTCACTACAACTTAGAACTTCCAGAAGTGTTCCTTCCACTCCTACTAGGTACAGGGTTTTTCAAAGAGCCGCCACTGAGAGGCTCCTGCCGTCATAAGTGTAGTCATGAGGTGACCCCTGCTTTGCAAAGTGGCAACCCAGAAGCCTGATTCTGGAAGCAAGATTTTTGACAGCACAACATCTAAAAAATGAATTTGAATTTTTTTTTTTTTTTTTTTTTAAGTTTGAGTGTGCCCTGTCCGGGTCACCGCACTTACTTCTCTCCTTCTGCACTGGCGTAGTCCCAACCCCCTTCAGCCAGTACTCATGCAGCCCCTGAGGGCATTCGAGTTTGCAGCCTTTGGGATAAGGCCTTTTGCCATCTGGCAGAAGCTGCCAAACTGTGAAATACTAGCACTTGTTCAGTGAAAATCTGTGAAGCCAAAGAAAACCATGCTTACAACCATCTTAACTCTGGAAGGTCTCACACCTGAACTTTCAGCTTCATTTTCCACTAAGTGTACCCCATTAGAAGAGCCACATGCCATGAGATTTATTGCTACAAATTTGAGGGTCAGATCTTGCCCCATTTTGTCCCCTACCTTTGGCTCTCCTCGGAGGCTGGAGGCCATTTCTCTCTTGGAGTATATGGGGAGTGTTGGTCTCGACGGCTTTTAATGGGTGGGCAAGATTAAATTTTAGTCTCCACATGTACATGGGTTTTGTGGTAAAGACACCATATGGACCAAGACTGGGGCCCAGTTGCTATTGGCAGGGGTTAGGGAACCAACACTGTATCCGATGATTCTGGTGAAAGTAGCTCTGGTATCAGAGCTAGAAGAGACCGTACATGATTCATTCATTCAACAAGTATTTTTTTTTTTTTAAACGTATTTCTTTTTCTTTTTCTTTTTTTTTGACAGACAGAGATCACAAGTAGGCAGAGAGGCAGGCAAAGAGAGAGAGGAGGAAGCAGGCTCCTTGCTGAGCAGAGAGCCCGTCGCAGGGCTCGATCCCAGGACCCTGAGACCATGACCTGAGCCGAAGGCAGAGGCTTTAACCCACTGAGCCACCCAGGCACCCCCATTCAACAAGTATTTATCAAGTGCTAGTATTTTGTTAGGTGTTGGGGTCACTGGAATAAAAGACAAAGTTCCTGCCTTCACAAAACTTCCATTTAATAATGTAGCTACTTAGAAGTTATATCTGTAGTCTGACGCCTTTATTACACAGTTGTCTGTTTCCTTGTGGAAAACAGGATTTAGAGTGGGCACACGAATTGCCTAAAGTCATGTGATTCCTTTTTTTTTTTATTGTACTGATTTCATTGCTTTACTAAGCCATTTTATGTTCTTCATATGCAAAGAAATAATGCAAAGAAATAATATAAAGAAAAATATGTCCTCATTATTATTCACAATAAAATAGGTCTGCCTCATTGTGCAGTCCTGGGCATATTATATAATAGAGAGAACTTCACGGCATGAGTTGACCAAAGTACCATTTTGATTCTGACCCACTGAATAGACATCTCATGCATATTTGGTGACTGGACTAACTCCCCAGGAGCTGAGACATACTGAACCATTTCTGTGGCATCCCCAGATCTCACTAAATTAAGAAAAGACTCTATACAAGAAAGATAACAATCAATCTGTCCATAAACTATATCTATCTAAAGCACTTTCTTTAGTGTGAGGTGGGGAAAGGGGCCCTTTCTTGAGTACATGTATACAAGTATTTTTGTGGTCTAAAGATTGCTGAACTGATATTGGGTCTGTTATAATGAAAATAAGGTGTACATCAAAATCACTGCCAGAATAAGAAACTTCCATGACTTGTCTCAATTCTTCAAACGACAGAGCAAGCTCCCTTTCTAGGCTAATAGTGAGTCCTGTGTTGTTGGCATTGCCGCTGGCTGTGAAACTCACCACCAAAGGTAAATGACTGAATTGAACCACCTGGTGGGTGTTATGGTAACAGCTGATCCTTTTATTTTTTGAAAGTCCGAGTTTGCTTCCTTGGTCTGTTGCAAAGGCAAAAGTAGATAAGCGACCAGGTCTCCCATTGTGCTCTGTGGCATTATCACTGGCCACTCCAACGTTCGTCACTCCGTCTCTATCTGATACAACCACAGCACAGCGCCCTTCAACGCTTGGTAGTTTTGTATGCAGAAATCACTTCAGGTCATTTGCCATGACGAACGTTCTCCCGCAAGATCAATCTCCACTCCTGGCTTTCTGGGCTGCCATGTTCTCATAGCTGTAAACTCAGGGAATAGCTTCGAAGACCGTCTTCAGTCATGTGGCTTCTTAGCGACAAAACTAGGACTGGAAATAAGGTTTGACACTGATTTCCAGGCGTTCTCTACCTTACCTCCTTCTTTCCTCCACAGCCATCTAAGCGGGTTTTATCTGCCTCCATCTTCCACAAAGCTGCATCCCAAACCATCCTTCCCCTGAAGTTGGTTTTATTGAGGGCCCCTGAGCTTAAATACCAGTCAATTCTCCTATCTTAAAAGATCAGTAATTTGCCCCATATTTATAGAACAATTGCCCTCCTTAATTACCAGAGAATGTTTCTTTTCCCTTTACTTTATATTCAAAGACTTTACCGCCTACAGCAATCATTGTATTTCTGTGAATGGGTTAAACCCTTGTTTCAATGGGTCATTTTCACAGATGAGTAAATACTGTATGATTCCATTTACATGAAATTCTAGAAAATACTTGAAAAGAGAAGCACATCAATAGTTACCTAGTGTCAGGAATGGGGATTTACTGCAATGGGTCATAACAGAGCTTTCTGGGGGTGATGGCGATGTTCTAGCCTTTTATTTTTTAAAAATGTATTTATTTGAGAGAGAGAGAGCATGTGCACGTGTGAGGGTAGTGGCAGAAGAAGAGAATCTCAAGCAGACTCCGCACTGAGCACAGAGTCCCTGAGATCATGTGGGCACCCCGGTGTTCTATCTTTTTAGTGTGGTGGTGGTCCCATGAGGGTATACATTTGTCAAGCTCGTCAAATTGTGTACTTAAGATAGATTTCATTGTTTGTAGACTATATATCCATAATGTCAATTTTTTGAAAAAGGATCCTTTGAAACAGACTTGCCTCTCGGCAAAGAGGCAGATAGGATCTGCTAGAGTAGACAGCTGGGACTTAAAATGCTAGTGTGGGTTGATTCTTCCCCAAAAGGAAGTGAGACTGGAGAGTTGAGTCTGCTCTTAGCTCCTGTGGTCTCACTTGCCAGGTGCCTGTTGTAAGGTGAGCTCTGCACCGCAGTGAGTGTGCTCCTGGTGTTTAAAGACACTTTAACTGTCTTGGCCGACCTGTGGGTATGTCTTTTTTTTTTTTTTTTTTTTAAAGATTTTATTTATTTGACATAGAAAGACACAGCAAGAGACGGGGAGTGGGACAGGAAGAAGCAGGCTTCCTGCAGAGCAGGGAGCCCAAGACCGGGGCTCTATTCCAGGACCCTGGGATCATGACCAGAGCCGAAGGTAGACGCTTAACAACGAGCCACCCAAGCAACCCCCGCCCCCTGCCATGGGTATGTCTTTAGAGAAGCATGAAAGTGTGGGCACAGCTATTCTACTTTATGGCCGATCTAAGGACTTTTCAAGCATAGTTTTTATTATATGTGATCTCACTGTATGAGCTAAGTTAAAACTGTATCTTCTTTTTTTTTTTTTTTTGAGTTGGGGGTGGGGCAGAACCACCATCTTCCAGTAATTTGCCAAAATGACCAACACAAAGGGAGAGAGGAGAGGTACTCTTTATATGTTCTTAAGGCCTTTTAGGAAGCATGGAGTTGTTCATTGGTCCACACACATGGGAATCTACAAGGAAGGTGATATCGTCACTGTCAAGGGAATGGGCACCTGTCCCACAAGCGTTACCGTGGCAGAACCCAAAAAGCTTACAGTGTTACCCAGCTTGCTGCTGGCATTGTCATAACGAACAAGGGCATGATTCTTACCCAAAAATTAATGTATGCATTCAGCATAATAAGCACTCCAAGGGCTGAGGTAGCTTCCTGAAGTATGTGAAGGAAATGATGAGAAAAAGAAGAAAGCCAAAGAGGAAGGTACCTGGGTTTAGTGAAGCGCCAGCCTGCTCCACCCAGAGAAGCACATTTTTATGAGAACCAACAGAAGGGACCCGGGCTGCTGGGACCCATTCCCAATGAATTCATGGCATAATGGTGTTAAAACAAAACAAAACAAAGAAGTTTTAACAATCTCATGGAAGAATCAACTCCATTTTTTGTTCTCAGCATGTTTGGGGGTAGAGGACAAAAACTGAATTCTATTTCCATCACAGCCTAATCCCCCTGTCCCCTGGGGTATTTGGCAGAATATTTTCCCAAGGTCTTGAATCTATGTTTCAACCTGAAAATAAGCATAATCCTTCAGTGTCTCTGAATATGGCGGTCTGTGTGCATGTGTGTGTGCTTATAACTGGTGGCCTTGTCTTTTTTTTTTTTTAAGATTTTATTTATTTATTTATTTGTCAGAGAGAGGAGAGAGAGCACAAGCAGGCAGAGTTGCAGGCAAAGGCAGAGAGAGAAGCAGGCTCCCCGCTGAGCAAGGAGCCTGATGTAGGATTTGATCCCAGGACCCTGGGGTCATGACATGAGCCGAAGGTAGCAGCCCAACCAACTGAGCCACCCAGGTGTCCCAAAGTCTTGACTTTTATATCAACTTGGAATCACCTCCAAACTCCTGGAAGCGAAAGGTTATGTTCATTTTTACAATAATATGAGTATTTATAAGGGTCTCTGTGGTTACTTGATAAATACTTGTGAACCATTTAATTCCCTCTGCTTTTCTAACTTCACATTGTAACTGCAGTTTAATTTTATTTAAATTTTATTTAAAAGGATTAGTTAAACACCCTTGGTGCACAAATCTCCCCCGTGGAAGAACCACAGAGCTGGTGAAACCATCCCAGGGAGTCTGTGCAATAGTTAGGTACTAAAGTTACTCAGTCTTCTCCACTCTTAATTCAGGTTCTGGGTTATGGACATACTCTTTGCGGGAGTGATACAAATAGGGCTTAAGCCTAATATATTAGATTTGCTGGGCACTTGGTACATTTCATGGTACTTTCACATGCATTAATCTCCTAACCAGCCTTGGGGCATATATTGGACAGACAGGATCCCCACTTTCTTGCTCAGAGAGAGCATGAGATTTACCTAAAGTCATACAGTAAATCAACAGCAGAGTTGGAACAAGGACCAACAGCCATGGACAATGAACAAGACAAGGGCAGAGAAGAAAACCTGCAGAGTTCTCATGAAAGCATGAGGAAGGCAGCCACACTTTATTGAGTACTTATTATGTGCCAAGCATTACAAGAGGTGTTTTATGTATATTACCACATACGAGGTCATAGAAAAGTGGGGTCTTAGATTGTGTGGGGCAATGAAGTTTGATTATACCAGGATGAGTGATATGCTAATTATACTCAAATACTAAAGGAAATCCATTCACCATCCCTTTCATAAAAATATCCCAGAAGGTAGGGGTGATCCAACCGCAGTCATTCCTCAACTGTGGCCTCTAGTTCCTTCTTAGCTTCCACTTTCTTATTCCTCTTCATTTATTCTCAATCATAAACTTGTTTTCAGTCTTAATTTCGCCTTCTTCTCCCCAGGATCAGGGAGAATCAGCCTCAATGAATAGTAGTTGATGCGAAGGAATTTCATGTTTCCTGAGTAGCCCCACCTAGTCTCCAACTTGCCAGCACGATTTCTGACATGCCATCTTTCTCACGCCAGTCTGTACAAAACTGTTCTCAAATATTTCTATTGAGTAAGCTTGTGTATTGTGTTCCCCATTAATTTGTAAGCTCCCTCAGAACAGGAATTATGGCTGTTCTTTGCTCTCTAGACTAAGAAGATAGCATAGTTATATTTGCCTTGTGGGAAGTTAATATATGTTTGCTCCTGGTGATGATGTGATTATACTTACGTTGGGTACATAGTGTTTCTTCACTGATCATTTTCATTTGTTTTTTGTATTAGACCCAGAAATTCATCATCCTTTCTTATTTTCATTACACATTATTACTATTACCGTTAGATTTTTACTAAATGTCTTCATTTATTCATTCAACAAACACTTATTTGCTAGGTAACAGGAAAGAAACAAAAAACAAGACAATCTCAGACTTCAAGTCCTGAGGCATCAACTAATAAATCATATGGCCGAATTTACTCTTATATTTGGCATCTCTGCATTTCTCTAGCATTCAACCAGGCTCCGCTAGCTATTGCCTTTTCATAAGGAAACAGCTGAGGATAAAAGGGGCCCCCAAAGTAGTAAGTAGTAAGATGCCAAAGACTTTAGGACAACTGTACCGAATGAGAGAGAGAGAGAGAGAGAGAGACTGATCTTTTCATGATTCATGATCTTTACTCTATAAGGAGATTTATTTACTACCCTAAGATACCCCATTTACAAATAATTGCGAGACACCCATGGTCAGGGAACATGACAGATTGGAATTTAGGGATTCCAGCCAGATTGCGTCTTGGTGAAGGACACCGTAGGGACACGTGCTGCCCTTTTTTCTCAGTGTGCTGATTTAATACTGGAGTAAGTCCATGTATGAAAGAAAAGAGAAGTACAGGTTTCCCTTTCCTGGAACTTTCTAACTAGTAAGATATGTTGTTGTATCTTTCAGAAGATGTCCAACTGGATAAACATCATTTTGATTCTGAGAACATAAAAACCTTCACAGTACCTCTTCCTTACATATAGCATCCATCAGTATAACTGATTATTACTATTATAGTATTTACTATCCAACATAGTTCACCATGATGACTTTGCAGTATAGACCAGAGCAACTAATACTTCAGAATATTGGAATATTGGATATATTCTGTGGGACGTGCAGGTAAGAAGTTCGTGAGCATCCCTCACCTTATTTCTTTACCCTTTCTTATCTCTTTGTTTTTCTTGATCATTCATAATCAGAGGTTCCCTTATCTCCCTTAACTTATTTTCCATATGGTTCCTCAATCAAAACCCCTCTCACAGGTTAAGTCAAGTTTCCTTGTTTTCATCCCTCCCCCACAGGATACAAATCCCTCCCTCAGTTCCCCTAGGGAGGAATGCCTTTTCTGCTTCCCAATCCTTTCCTTCCTCCAAGGTCCACTTTAGCCCAATGTCCTCCATCAAAGTCCTCCCTGACAGCTCCTGCCCAGTTCCCTCTTCCTTCTCTGACCTCCTAGTACACAATGGCATGGGATAATAATAGCCTTCTCTGGCCCAGCGGTTGACAAAGCACTGCACTCACTTGTGAATGTCACAAGCCCCTGAGGTTGGTAAGGAGAACTTTCTTGACCCCTCAAGAGAGAATGAAAAACCATCCCAGGACCATACTGCAAGTGACAAAACTGGAATGTCAGCTCAGGTCCTGGAAGTCCAAAACTTTTCCACTAGAATCTTTTGTCTTTCTCTCAAATTTCCATACCTCAATGGTACCTGGTTCAGAACTGAGAAAAATGAGGCCCTCTAATAACTATATGTAGGTGGTTCCATTGATCTTGTCAAATCTTCGTCTTTCTTCCTATAGCCCACCTGCTCCCAACCCAAAGCGATTGCTTCCATTTTTTCATGAACCACAAGTCTACAAATCACCAGGGGTAGAAGTTCTCTTCCCACTCCTTCGTCTTTGATGGAAGCTGTATCTGGGGAGTGGGGCTGGGGTCTCTTCTTCAGAGATGCCATCCGTGGTGAGGGGCATGGTCTCCCTGAAGAGCTACAGTTAGGATAGCTCTAAAGCATGGCAGAATAAGGACATGATTTCACTTGTTTGTATGAGTTGCTTTTTTTTTTTTAACCAAAGAAAAGAGGTCTTTAAAAAACACTAGCAGAGAAAATCTCTCTCCTGTGGCTGAGTGACATTTCATGCCTGTTGATATCGTTTTGTCAGTCTTTGAAAAATGAAGAGCTAAAGTAGTTGCTTTCCTCAGTAGACAAAAGGAAGAGCTGGGTGTTTCCCTGATGGGAGAGCCAAACGTGATGAGTGAGACATCAGGATTGAGACTGAGTCACTGGCACTGGGAGGATGGGGGTGGGGGTCAGAGCTTCCCCTGAGCTTCAAAAGCCAGCAACTGTGCTGAGGGACACAGTTACACACACCTGTTGGCTGCAGCCAGTGCGAGCATTGTCAGCACCTGGGATATGGCTCGGGGAAAACCTTCAGCTGTCTTTAGTTCTTTCAAAATGGACCTTTTCCAGATCATGTGTCTCAGTTTTTAAAAACTTAAAAAAATAGCACTTTAGGGGGTGCCTGGGTGGCACAGTTGGTTAAGCGTCTGACTCTTGGTTTCAGCTCAGGTTGTGATCTCAGGGTGGTGAGACTGAGCCCCGCTTGGGGCTCCGTGTTCAGCATGGAGTCTGCTTGAGATGCTCTCTCTCCCTCTTCCTCTGCTCCTCCCACTTGTGCTCTCTCTCTCTCTCTCTCTAAAATAAATAAATATATTTTTTTTTCAAAAGTAGTACTATAGGACTCAGAATTAGTTCCAAAATGGTACAAAGAATTCCTGTGTACCCTTCACCCAGCTTCCCCCAACGGTAATATCTTACTTAACCATAGTTGTTTCTGATGTAGCATCTAAGAACAAATATTTATTATGATTGATGATCTCTGTTAGTGGTTCTCATGTGGGCTTCTTTCAGTTGCTATCAGCTGGCCACTGAGGCTAGAGCCATCATGAAGATTTCTTCCCTCGTGTGAAGCTGGTTTGGTAAAGCATCTTTTCTACTCATGGCTACTCCAAGAGGGTAGCTCCTTCTTTTTAGCAACAGGGCAGTCTCAGGGTAATCAGATTTTTGTATGGTATCTGGCTGGCTCCAGATCAATTGTTCCAAGAGGTCTGGGTGGAAGTTGCAAGGTTTCTTAAGACTTAGTCTTAGAAGTCCCAGAGTATCACTTCTGTATCATTCCATTGGTCAAGAAAGTCACTTAGGCCAGCCAGATTCAAGGAAAGAGGAATTAGACTTCACATCACAACAGAAATAGCAAAAAATTGGCAGCTATCTTTAATCGACAGAGTAGTTGTGGTAGTCCCCAAGTGGATGAGCATGGTAAGGAGGAACTCATTAAAATGGTATTTATGTCACTGGAAGGATAAGTCCTTATGTCTGAGAATTTTCATCCCGTCATAGTATCATAGCACCAGTAGATAGTATATGCTCAATAAATGTCTGATGGGGCAATTGAATCACCTTTTAAATCCATATATAGGAAGTAGAAGTAAAATGGAAGTAGTGAATATCTCTGTGGACTTTTGGGTAAACCTGGTATAGCTTCCATTCTCCAAAGAAGCTGGAATCTATCATTTTTTTGCTCTATTTGTGTCTGTTACAGAGTGATCTGCCTGGACTAGTTAAGGCACTGTGCTATAGGTGCTATGTGGGATGCCAAGACAACTTAGGCATGGCTTTTCCTCTCAGGAACATTGATAACAAGTCCTCCCTACCGTTCTGTTGGGGTCCTATTGTCCAGCCTAAGTGTTAAGCACCACTGGAAACATGGAGAGGCTCTGGCTGGCAAGGAGAGATGGCTAGCGGTAGAATCGCCACAATCGTTGTGATGGTTGAACAAGTTACAGTGGTTATTCCATGAAAATAAGAATGGGGATTGGCACTTTGGATCCTGACCTTTTTCCTAAAACATTTACCCTCTTCTATACCTAGATCTCAAATGATCTGGAGGACAACTCTTTAAGCATGCACTGTCTGGGTGGAAAGAAATCTTCACCAAGGGGTGGGGAACACCCACCTCACAGTGGGGAAGTCTTTTAGGTAGAAGCACAATGGGTTTTAACGGAAGCTGCTGAAGTGCGCTGAGAGCTAAGAATGAACCCATGCATGGCTTGAATTGAGGGAAAGGCGCAAACTGAGTAGCTCTGCTGGTTTGTGTTTTAAACACACTTCCTGTGATCCTCTTCCTCAGATTAAAGATGATTATAGTTCCAGTGAAGGAAATTCAGTGAAGAGGAAATTAGTTGGGAACTTAAAATGGGTGTGTCTGACAATAGCAGAAGAAGCCAATGAAAGGGCTCCACCTGGTGGTAGCAGAAAAGTGATACCGGGGGTGGGTGGGAGGAGGTGTCTGGGGCGTAGTCTTGGGGTCTTGAAGAAGAGAGGAGAAGGGTCCTTCATCCGGCATGTTCACAAAGAGTGTCAGAATTGTGGAGTTCTGGGTTGATAGAATGGGCTGGAAGAGAGCTGTGCATGTCTGACTGAACAATGAAGAGGGTTATGGAGTGCAAGGGGGAAGGCTGCCCTAAGCATGGCAGTGAAGGGAGGGAGAAGCCCTTAGACAAATGCCAAGGTTTGGGCTGTGGGAAGCCCCTCAGCTTGGTATCGCCAGTTCTCTGAATGTGCCATGCTCTTTACACCTCCATGCCTTTGCAGGTGCTGCTCTTTTTCTGCCTGGAGTATTCTCCCTTCTTCTTGCACTTGAATGATATGAGATTTTAAGATTCAGTGGAAGCTTCAGGACCTTAGGGGGAACCTCTTCTGATCATTCACAATTTGGATTAAGGACCCCTTTTTTGTGTCTCAGGGGATTTGGGGTTTCCATTGGATATGAGCACCATGAAGCTGGGATTGTCTGTCTTGCTTATTATAACATTCCTGGTGCCTAAAACTTATAAATTCTCAATCAACATTTTTTTTATTTAATGAAATATCTCTGTGGTAGCAGTTATCATACATGTGGAAAATGAATATACACCTGTCTGACTCTCCTGCCAGAATATGAGCCTCCTGAGAACAGGGACATGGCTCGCTCACCGTAGTTTCCCGAGCACATTCACACCGAGTATGGGAAGTAGAAGACGACTTATTAATGTTTGTTGAATGGATGTTAGAGGGGGAGGGAGCAATGTGGGAGTACACACGAGGCTAGTCTGTGATTCTAAGCTCTGGTTCACAGTAAGATCACTAGGAGAGCTTTAAAGATACTGATACCTACACACCACACCAGACTAATGAAAACAGTCTCTTGGGGTGGGGCCCAGGCATTGGCATTTTCTTGAAGCTTCATAGGTGAATCTAATGTTGGAAACCTCTGGGCCAGGCTCCAACGGAGTGTAAGAATCTAGGACAGCCAAGAGAACATTCCAGAACAGGGTCAAGGTCCCGTTCTGCTGGAGAGGAAAGTTTTCATTTCCTTGCAAAACTGTGTAAGTACTAGAGCAGAAGATTCCCATTTTAACAATCAATGGACGAAGAACAATCTCTGG
Source organism: Lutra lutra (assembly GCF_902655055.1). NCBI lineage: Eukaryota > Metazoa > Chordata > Mammalia > Carnivora > Mustelidae > Lutra > Lutra lutra. The sequence goes on along the minus strand of NC_062291.1, from coordinate 59,877,259 downwards.
GCGAAGAGCTGAGATAGCCAAATGTGCTTGGCAGTTAGGAAGTTAGGAACTTTCCAAGAATGGTCTTCACCAAATTCCCAGGACCAGCAGAATCAGTACCAATGGGTAGCTTCTAAGCAGTGCAGAATCTCAAGCTCCTACCCTCCCAAACCTACTGAATGAGAATCTCCTGTTCCACAGGTGATTCATGTACTCATTGAAGTTTGGGAAACATTGTTCTAAGCACTTGCTCGCAACAGTGTGGTACACCAGCACCATCTGGGCTAAGGGGTTGTGGTAGGGGTTGTGGTTCTCACGCTTTTGTTTGCATCAGAATTACCTGTCTGGTTTCTAATTTCAGATTGTTGGGGCAATTCACAGTCCAAAGGGAGTCTGGTGAACCTATAAACCACCTCCTTCAGTAGGTTTGAAGTAGGGGAAGAGGAGAACTTGCATTTCTAACAAGTTCCCCGTTGATATTGATGCTGCTGGCTCAGTGACCACCCTTTTTGGCAATTTACAAATAAGGCTGTTAGGACCATTCGTGTATAATTCTTTGTACAGATACGTTTTTTAATTTCTTTTGGGTAAATACTTTGGAGTGAAATTGCTAGATCATGTGAATTATATGTGCAATTTTTAAGAAACTGCCAAACTATTTTCCATAGTGGTTGGGCCATTTCACATTCCCACCAATGGTGGATGAGAGTTCTAGTTCCTTCATATCCTCACCAAACCTTGGCATGGTGTGTATTTTAATTTTAGTCATTCTTATAGGCATATGGTGATATTTTGTTGTGATTTTAATTTGCATTTCCTTAATGACTAATGAAGTTCAGCATCTTTTCATATACTTATTTGTCATCTATATGTACCCTTTGGTGAAATATTTGTTCAAATCTTTTGCCATATTCTTATTGGGTGGATTAATTGCTAATTAATGAGGTTTTTTTTCTTACTACATTTGAGAGTTCTTTATTCTGGTTATAAGTCTTTTTTTAAGATATTTATTTATTTGACAGACCGAGAGAGAGAGATCACAAGTAGGCAGAGGCAGGCAGAGAAAGAGGGGGAAGCAGGCTCTCTACTGAGAAGAGAGTCCGATGTGGGGCTTGATCCCAGGACCCCGAGATCATGACCTGAGCCAAAATCAAGAGTCGAATCTTAACTGACTGAGCCACTCAGGCACCTTATCAATTTATTTATTTATTTACTTATTATTTATTTCATTCATTTGAGAGAGAGACAGAGTGTGTGCATGAGTGGACAGAGTAGCAGAGGAGAGGGAATGGGAGAGGGAAAGGATCTCAAGCAGACTCTGTGCTGAGTGCCCAGCTGACCTAGGGCTTTAGCTCATGACCCTGAGATCACAACCTGAGCTGAAACCAAGAGTCAGACACTTAACTGATTGAGCCCCCCAGAGTCCCTTATCAATTTGTTTTTAATGGAATATGCTTTGGGGTTTGTGTCTAAGAAATCTTTACCTAACTCAGGGTCACAAAGATTTTCTCCTGTTTCCCTCTAGAAATGTTATGTTTTAGGTCTTACATTTAAATCTAGAGTTTGTTTTTTAAAAGGATTTTTCTTATTTATTTGAGTGAGAGAGAGCCTGAGCAGGGCAAGGAACAGAGGGAGAGGGAGAAGCAGACCTTCTGCTGAGCAGGGTGCCTGATGCAGGGCTCAATTCCAGGACTCCGCAATCATGACCTGAGCCGAAGGCAGACCCTTAACCAACTGAGCCACCCAGGCGCCCCTATAACTCATTTTTTATATATGGATATCTAATTTTTTCATGATCATATGTTGAAAAGACAATCTACTGAATTGCCTTCCACCTTTGTTGAAAATCAGTTGTCTATAAATGTGTGGGTCTATTTCTGGACTCTGTTCTATTTCATTGATCTAATTGTTTTACTCTCATACATTGTCTAATTACCATAGTTTTATACTCAAATGACGTTGGTCCTCCTACTTGTTCTTTTTCAAAGTTGTTTTGACAATGCTAGGTCCTTTGCATTTGCATCTGAATTTTGGAAGCAACTTTTCAGATTGAGTTTTCATTTTCTTTCAGTTAAAAACATTTTGTGATATCCATTTTGATTTCTTCTTTGATTCATGGGTTATTTAGAAGTTGTCATTTAATTTCCAAATAGTTGGGGATTTTCCAGAGATCTTTTGGGTCTTATTTATATCATAATTCATTGTGGTCAGAGAATATACTTTGTATAACTTGAGTTCTTTTAAATTTATTTAGACTGGTTTGGGGCTAAGTGTATGATTTATTCTGGCGAATGCTCTATTTACACATGACAGGATTGTGGATTCTGCTGCTCTTGGGTGGAATGTTCTACAAATGTCAATTAGGTCAAGTTGATTGATAATGTTGGTTAACTCTTCTCTATCCTGATTTTCTTTCTACTTTTGATAGAGTTGATCAAATCAATCATGAGAAAAGGGTACTTAAATATCAAACTAAAATTGTGAATTTGTCCATTTCTTCTTACATTTCTATCAGTTTTTGCTTCATATGTTTTGAAGTCCTGTTATTGGGTATATCAATGTTTAGGAGATTGTTATATCCTTTTGATAACTTGACTCTTTTATCTCTGGTAATGTTCTTTGCTCTGAAATCTATAACATCTTAAATTAACATAACAACTCCAGGTTTCTTTTGCTAAGTGTAGTGTGATGTATCTTTTCCTATCTTTTATACTTTTAACCTATTTGTAGCTTTAAATTTGAAAGGCACTTCTTATAGAGCATATAGTTGGGTCTTGCTTTTTAAAAATATAAACCAATCTAATAATCTCTGACTCTTAATTGAGGTATTTAGACCATGTACATTAATGTTGCTATTTATATGATTAGGTTTAAGTCTACCATCCTGCTAAGTGTTTTCTACTTGTCCCTTCTACTCTTTATACCCCTTTCCTCTTTTTCCACCTTCTTTGGGATGAAGCAAATTTTTAAATGACTCCATTTTGTCTTTGTTGATCCATTACCTATAACTCTGTTTTATTTTAACATTTGTTTTAGGGTTTATAATATACATCTCTAATATATCACAGCATGCCTTTAAATGATATTATACTACTTCATGACTAGTATAAAATCCTTACAATAGTATACTTTCATTTCTCACCACCTAACCTTTGTACTATTGTTGCCACACATTTTACTTTTATGTATTGTTATTATTTTTGTTTAGATATTCAATTAGGTTTCAAAAAGAATTTAATAAAGAGAAAATTCATGTATTTAGCCATATAGTTACCATTTTCAGCTTTCCTTATTTCATTGTATAGATCTGTATTTCCATCTGTTGTCATTTTTCTTCTGCCTGAAGGACTTCTTTTAATAATTCTCTTGTATGGATCTGTGATGATGAATTCTTTCAGCCTTTATTTTAGAAGGATATTTTCACCAGATATAAAATTCTTGGTTGAGGGACCCCTGGGTGGCTCAGTTGGTTAAGCAGCTGCCTTTGGCTCAGGTCATGATCCCAAGGTCCCGGGATCTAGTCCCACATTGGGCTCCTTGTTCAGCAGGGAGTCTGCTTCTCCCTCTGCCTGCTGTTCCCCTAGCTTGTGTTCTCTCTCTGATAAATAAGTAAATAAAATATTTTAAAAAAATTCTTGATTGACAATATTTTTTAATACTTTAATGATGTTGCTCCATTGTCTCCTTGTTTACATTATTTCCAGAAAGAAATCTGCCATCAATCTATCTTTATTCCCCTGAAGAGCAGTGTTCTTTTTTTCTTTTTCTGGCTTCTTTTAATATATTGCATTTCATCATTCCTGTTGAGCAATTTGTTTATGATATGCCTTGGTATAGTTTCTATGTACCTTGTGCTAAGAATTCACTGAATTTCTTGGATCTGCAGGTTTTCTTAATGTTTAGAAAAAATTTTTGCCCTTTTTTAAAAAACATATTTTCCTTCCTCCTCTCCCTCCTCTCCTTAGAGAATTCTAACGACATGTCTTTTAGACTGCTTGAAATTGTTCCACTGATCGCTGGTAGTTTGTTTTTAAAATTGCCATATTTGGGGGCACCTGGGTGGCTCAGTGGGTTAAAGCCTCTACCTTTGGCTCAGGTCATGATCTCAGGTCCTGGGATTGAGCCCCACATTGGGTTCTCTGCTCAGCAGGGAGCCTGCTTCCTCCTTTCTCTCTGCCTGCCTCTCTGTCTGCTTGTGATCTCTCTCTCTGTCAAATAAATAAATAAAATCTTAAAAAAATAATAAAATAAAATTACCATATTTTCTTTTTCTTTTTAAAAAACTTTTTATTTAAATTCAGTTTAGTTAGCATATAGTATACTATTAGTTGCAGGGGTTATGAATCACTAAATTCATCAGTTGTGTGTAACACCCAGTGCTCATTATATCAAGGGCCCTCCTTGATGTCCATCACCCAGTTACCCCATCCCCCACCCACCACCCCTCCAGCAACCCTCAGTTTGTTTCTCATGATAAAGAGTCTCTTATAGTTTTGTCTCATTTTATTTTTTCTCCCTTCCCCTATGTTCATCTGTTGTGTTTCTTAAATTCCACATATGAGTGAAATCATGGTATTTGTCTTTCTCTGACTTATTTCATTTAGCATAATACCTTCTAGTTCCATCCACACCATTGCAAATGGCAAGATTCATTCTTTTTGATGGCTGAGTAGTATTCCATTGTATATATACACCACATCTTCTTTATCCATTCATCTGTTAATGACATCTGGGCTCTTTCCATGTATTGACTATTGTGGACATTGCTGCTATAAACATTGGGGTGCACATGCCCCTTTGAATCACTGTTTTTGTATCCTTTGGATAAATACCTAGTAGTGTAGTTGCTGGATGGTAGGATAGTTCTATTTTTAACTTTTTGAGGAAACTCCATAGTGTTTTCCAGAGTAAAAATTACTATATTTTCTTTCTATTTTATTTTGGATAGTTTTATTGCCCTATCTTCAAGGTCCCTTACCTTTTTCCCCATGTCTAACATTACATTAATCTCATCAAGTATATTTTTTCACCTCAGACATTGCCGTTTTCATACCTACAAATGTGATTTGGGTCTTTTTCTTTTCAGAGTGTATGTTCCTCCTACAACTCAACAGCAACAACAACAAAATAATAACCCAATCAAAAAGTGGTCAAAGGACTTAAATAAGCATTGCTCCAGAGATGATATACAAATAGCCAATAAGCATATGAAAAATGTCCAACATCACTAATCATTTTGAATCAAAACCACAACAAATTACCACCTTACACTCATTGGGGTAGGTATTATAAAAAACCAACAACAGAAAATAAATGTTGGTAAAGATCTGTTGAAATAGGAACCCTTGTGTGCTATTGGTGGGGACGTAAAATGGTGCAGTCACTATGGAAAGTGGTAAGGCAGTTCCTCAAAAAATTAAAAATAGAATTAGCATATGATACAACAATTGCACTTCTGAGTATATATTCAAAATGATTGAAAGCAGGATCTCAAAGAAATGTTTGCACACCCATGTTCATGGTAGCGCTATTCATAATAGACAAGAGGTAGAAGAAAACCAAGTGTCTATCAATGGATGAATGGATAAACAAAATGTAGTATATACATAAGAGGAATATTATTCAACTTTAAAAAGGAAGGAAATTCTGACACATGCTACAACATGGATGAAACTTATAGACATTATGTTAAGTAAAATAAATCATGAAAAGACAAATACTGTCTGATTCCACTTATATGAGGTATCTTGAGTAGTCAGATTTAAAGAAACATAAAGTAGAATGGTGGTTTCCGGGAACAGGAGGGAGGGAGAAATGGGGGAATTGTTGTTTAATCAGTACAGAGTTTTAGTTTTGCAGGATGAAAAAGTTCTGGATATTGGTTTTAAAACAATGTGAATATATTTAATAATATTCAACTGTATATTCAGAAATAGTTAAAATGGTAAATTTTATAGTATGCATTTTTTTTTAAGATTTTATTTATTTATTTGACAGAGAGAGATCACAAGTAGACAGAGAGGCAGGCAGAGAGACGGAGGGAAGCAGGCTCCCTGCTGAGCAGAGAGCCCGATGTGGGACTCGATCCCAGGACCCTGAGATCATGACCCGAGCCAAAGGCAGCGGCCTAAACCACTGAGCCACCCAGGCACCCTATAGTATGCATTTTTTACCACAATAAAAAAATTCACAGCAAAACACAAAGTAGATTATAAAGCAAAAACATAATAAACAGGGGCGCCTGGGTGGCTCAGTGGGTTAAAGCCTCTGCCTTCGGCTCAGGTCATGATCTCAGGGTCCTGGGATCGAGCCCCGCATCGGGCTCTCTGTTCAGCTGGGAGCCTGCTTCCCCCTCTCTCTCTGCCTGCCTCTCTGCCTACTTGTGATCTCTGTCTGTCAAATAAATAAATAAAATCTTGAAAAAAAAAACATAATAAACAAGGAATCTATTAACATAATGACAAAATATTTTTGGAAAAAGTAAAATATTGTTCATCCCCGTAGTCTATTTTTTTAAAATTTATTTTTAAAGATTTTATTTATTTGTTTACTTGACATACAGAGATCACAGGTAGGCAGAGAGGCAGGCAGAGAGAGAGGAAGAAGCAGGCTTCCCGGGGAGCAGAGAGCCTGATGCAGGGCTCGATCCCAGGACCCTGGGATCGTGACCTGAGCCGAAGGCAGAGGCTTCAACCCACTGAGCCACCCAGGCGCCCCCGTAGTCTATTTTAAAAAACGTGTTCTTTCTAACCATATAATTAGAAAGAAAACAAAAGGTATTTGTTTCCTTAAAGAAACATATTTTTCATGTCTTCATTTCTGAAACATGGTAACTGCTTTACTCTCCTTCCCTGCTCAATGTAACATCTATAACTGTCCTGTATCAGTCCCAACTGACGGCTGCACCACCTCCCTGTGGATTGTACTTCCTGCCTTTTTGCATGGCTAGTCACTTTTTTAAATTGGATTCTAGGCATTTGAATTTTATTTTGTTGGGTGCTGGATATTTCTGTATTCCTATAAATATTCTGGAACTTTGTTTTAGGATTTGGTTAAACCACCTGGAACTAGTTGGATCCTTTGGGTCTTGTTTTTAAGATCTGTTAGTCAGGACGGGAGCAGTGTTCAGTCTAGGACTAATTAGCCCTTACTACTGAGGCAATACTCTTCTGGGTACTCTATGCCTCCCTCCCCCACTTCTCACCACTCCCTCCCCCATGAATCTTTTTTTTTTTTTTAAGATTTTATTTATTTATTTGACAGACAGAGATTACAAGTAGGCAGAGAGGCAGGCAGAGAGAGAGGGGGAAGCAGGCTCCCAGCTGAACAGAGAGCCCGATGCGGGGCTCGATCCCAGGACCCTGGGATCATGACCTGAGCCAAAGGCAGAGGCCTTAACCCACTGAGCAACCCAGGCGCCTCTCCCCATGAATCTTGAGGTTTTCAAGTCCAGCCAGTGAGGACAGACACTATTCCCAGCCGTATGTGAGTGCCAGTCAATTGCCTCTAATCTTTTTGGATGGTTCATTCTCTGGCCTCAGATGGTTTCCTTACATGTATGTGCTGATCAGTCCTCAGCTGAATACTCAAGTGGGAACCTCCTGAAAACCTCCAGAAATTCCTTCTCTGCACCATTCCCTCCTTTTTTATATTCTGCACTAGCAGCCTTGACCTCCTTAGGCTCTCAGCTTTGTCTTCTCAAGTCACCTACTTTGCCTGGCTCAGCCTGGTCTCCCCTTCTCTGCACTGTGACCTGCAGACTAAACTCTCTCAAGGCGGTAAGCAGTGGGTAACTGTAGGGCTGACTTCAGTTGTTTCCCACCTGGCAGGGATCACCATCCCTTGCTTAATACCTGGTGCCTTTCAAACTGTGTTTCAGATACTTTGTCAACTTTTTCGGTTGTTTCAGATGGGAGAAACGAGTCCTTCATGTTGGCCAGAATTGTAAGTCTGCATCTAAGTTTCAAAACGTGCTTTTATCCTAAAAGTTCTTTATCCATTTAGAAGAATTAAAAAGAGTTGGTTTATGTCTTTCTCAACCGGAACTCTAGTTTTCTTCACCTGAAAACTATTCCTGACCAGAAGAATGGCCCTTTGCTACTGTAGCAACCTCACCGCTCACTCCAAGTTGTTGGAATAGAGCTGCCTCCAAACATAAGCCAAGCTGCACTAAATCACTGTGTGTGTACTTCACCACGACCGGCAAAACACAACTGTAGTTCTAGGTAGAGCCTCTTGAACTAGAGCAGTGGCATTAAATCTTTGCCTCACTCAAGCATGGCTGTTCTGTGGTTTGCTTTACAGCTGACACGTCAAAGACATTATGAAGAAGAAGATGAAACTCAAAGGTAAGATTTATAAACATACGCTTGCTCCCTGCTCTCAGATTAAGTGTCCCTAAAGACTTCAACCTAAAGTGGATCTCTGTAAGTCAGATTCCTTGCACGTGCACACGCTGAGGTCTTCTATTTGGATACCAGTGGGAATTGCTAAGTAACTCTGTAAATCTGACGATGGGAAAGGACAAGCACTTATTTGACAGTGTTGAATGGGGGGGAGGTGCAAAATGTGAAGCAGTAACAAATGAAAAAGGCCTGGAGACCCAGAGGAAGGACAAGGACATCTCAGGCATGTACGGACGTATGAACGTGTTAAGTGCACTATAGAAATAAGGGAGACTCTGGGGCCTGGGTTCGAGTCCTATCTGAGACACTGAGAGTTGTATCAACTTGGGAAAGTCACTCATCCTTCCTGTCTTAGTTCCCGCCGTACTGCCTTGTAGGGTTGTTATAAGAATTAAATGAACTCACATGTGCAAAGCACTTTGTGTCTGCACAGACTGAGCTCAATAGAACCTTAGCTGTCAGTCTCATCATCATTGTTGTTGTTTTGAGAACAACAGGTGGAAATATACAGGAAATATACAGAAATATACAGTGTACAGGAGCTGAAAGGATTGTAGACTATACAGCATTAAGAGCAAGGTCTTCTTGAGAAGGTAGTATAAGAGCTGGGGAAGCAAAGAACGAATAATGGAAATGGGCAGTAATTCTGGGGGTAGGAAAGGGAATGGGCTGACATCCCAAGGTAAAAATGTTTGAGATATGAGGAAGTCAAGTTGGCATGTATGGTGTTGCTGGGCAGTAGAGAGTGGTAAGCCTGGAAGGGAAAAAAATTACTAGGTTTGGCAACTGTTCAGATGTGGCAAATGAGGAGGAAGGCAATGTTGTGTATAACTCAGATATAAGCTGGACATCCACATGACCCAATCTCAGAGCAACGATAAACTGAAAAAAGTCTAGCAAACAAAACTATTTTAAAACTAATGAAGAATTTTGCTTGCCATTCTCCAAGAACATTAAAAAGCATGCAATTCATAAGCTTTAGGAACAATTCTTAAACATCGCTTTCCTTTTCTCAGTAAGTCTTACATTTTATTAGCTCTGGAACATCTCGTTCTCTTGACCCGTCACTTTCCATTTCTCCTGTCCTGAAACTCTCTCGACAGTGTCAGCCCACGAAACCCTGTCTCTTGTTCTCCTCCTCCTTTCTTTCCATCTCCTCTCTGTTTATCCACTCTCCCAATTTTGAATCATGAGGCCGAGGGGCCATCCTGAGAAAGGCAAAGCCATCAAAGACAATATTCTGGCAGATCTGACCACAGGGGCAGAGGAAAACCCTATAGGGGGCTCCCTCATAGCTTTGTGAGCCTGGTGGGAAGGTAAGCCTCCAGAAGAAAATTGAGGTGGGGGGGCATCCTGTTTTCTGAGGTGCTGGAGGTGGAGAAGCCTGACTCCCGGCACGGCCCCCTCCTCCGGGCTTCCAGCAGCACCCTCTGGGCTGTTTATGAACTGGCGTCGAAGTCTGGGGCTGTGGTGGCGAGCCTGCCAGGGCTGATGAGGACATAGCATTTGTGGGAATTCTGTGACTCCAGAAGGCAAAAGGTCAGTTTCTTTTCATTGACAGTGTTCTTGCTGCCCGAGGGTTTATCTCCAGGAATCTTGACTGGTTTCCAGGGTCAGGCTTCACCTCCATTGTTATCTGGAAGCACAGGAACAGCCCTTTTGTCGGGCCAGACTGGGTTACACATTGGACCCCATTCCTCACGGCTCTGGAATCACTCCCTTCCCCCACCACTAAAGTTCTATACTCTTCCAGAACAGCTGGAAGAGGATTTTTAAAAACACTCAAACCTGCTCACGTTCCTCTCAGGCACACACATTTGTGCTCGATTTCTACTCCCCTCTGTATTTCCCTTTGCCTCTGGGCACCACAGAACTACCCGTGAATGTGACCCAACACTGGAATGCACTCTGGAGCTCAGAGACACGCCTGAAATCCCCTGCAAACACTTGTCTTTCACCCCTCCTCACAAACAGAAAGATGTGCGTGCATAACCCCTGAACTCACACGGGACCACAGCCACACTCAAAGTGGGTTTGAGTTACACGGGTGTTTGCTTACACTGCAGCTCGCAGACTCCCACCCAGAAGTGAGTGTTCAGAGCCGTGTCAAGAACCCATCTCCGGGTTCCTGGAAACAAATGGCAGCAGAGAAGGGAAACAGGGCAGCTAAGAGAATGGCCCTGCTCTTCCCTCTTTTGTCCTGAAGCAAAACCATCAGGATTCTTTGGGCTAATGAGGGGTGCTGGGCTGCAGTGTAGACTCTTACCCCAGGCCCTGATCTGACTCCAAGGCTAAAAGCAGCAGTCTCCTCCCCAGCCATGTCTGCTGGGTGCCTCCAGCTGTCCCGGGGGTGACTTTCCCTAAATGCAAACTATTAGCATTTCCTGTTAAAACATTTCTAATAAATAAATGAATACATCATCTTCCCAACCCAAAGCAGGTCTGAAAGCTACTAGGAGCTCCTCTGGGCTAAGGAGGACAGACATGGACCACCCAGCACCAGCCCACTGGCTCAGGGCCAATGCTGCTTTTGTTTGAATTCCTGTATGAGTAACTGCTCTAGCTGACGCCAGCCAAACTCAGTGAAATATTATTTTTAATATTAAATAAATACATGATGGGATGTGTTGATCTTTTTTTTTCCCAGTAAATTGCAGCATCATAACATAGAAGCCCGCTCTTGTACCCGGATTTCCTCAGATAGCAGCAGGAAGGTTGACGCTGTCTTAGACCTTCCTTATGGAGCACCTTCCCCCAGGAGACAGGAAGGCTCAGATGGCGTTGACAGGACCCTATCTGGAGTCAGCTGGGAGTTCAGATTGTAGCAAAGCTTGTAGAGGATCATCAACTATTTTCTTTCGGTTTTCTAACTTACTATTTCCTTCCAATAAACAAAAAGCCCAAGCTCTTTATATAAAAATCGGAAAGCTCCAGTCAACAAGAAGCATCTGAAATCCCATTATCCCTTCAGAGATAATTACTGCTACATTTTGGTGGATACTCTTTCTAGTGTTTACATATTCATAGGCATATATCCCACTCATGAATGTTGCTTTTACAAAAGTGGGCTCCCACTGTACACGGTACATATATATACATACATTTTTAAAAGATTTTATTTATTTATTTGACCGACAGAGATCACAAGTAGGGAGAGAGGCAGGCAGAGAGAGAGGAGGAAGTAGGCTCCCTGCTGAGCAGAGAGCCCGATGTGGGGCTCGACCCCAGGACACCAGGACCATGACCTGAGCCTAAGACAGAGGCTTTAACCCACTGAGCCACCCAGGCACCCCTTCATATATGTTTTTTACGTGGAATTCATTTGGGGGTATCTATTTTATACTTCCCTAAAACTCTGCTTGTAAGGGCTCCATATTGCCGACCACTCAAATCTACCGTCATATTCTCAAGCAGACTCCCACTGTGGGATGTCAGGCTCCCTTCCAAGTTTTTACAATTACAAACAACTCTCCAGTAAACAAATCCTTGTAGCTAAATCTTTGCTTACATCCTTAATTATTTTCTTAGGATAAAGTCCCTAAAGTAGCATCTTGAGACTTTGGCTACATATCGTCAAATTGCTCCCTGAAATGATTATACCAACGTACAGTGCCACCAGCAGGAAATCAAAACCTCCCTCTGCTTGTTACCATGTTGATATTATCCTTTAGAAACCATTTCTGACAATCTGTTAGACGAAAAAACAAAAATGAATCAACCTTAAACATTTAACATAAGAGGTGAGCTGTATGGAACTTTTCAGGTCTAGGTGGTGGACAGCGGTGGGTGACTGCAGTGCTGGGCAGTGAGGGGGACAGACAGAAAAGGACACCCTGGCTGTGATGGCCTTGAGGAAGGCTCAGACAGGAGAGAAGACTCTTTGACATCAGGCAAGCTTGAGGCTCAAAGAGGCTCTACCATGGGAAGATTCCCAAAATGTATCCTGAACGAAATTCATTTATTTGGAGGGAAGAGAGTCTGGGGTGGGAAGGCTTTGGGAATAGTAATATAAACCTGGTTAGACCAGTTTCCTCACAGGAGGATATCTCCTGTAAAATGCTAATTGGGGGGAGGGGCGCCTTGGTGGCTCAGCGGGTTAAAGCCTCTGCCTTCCGCTCAGGTCATGATCCCAGGGTCCTGGGATTGAGCCCCACATCAGGCTCCCTGCCTGCTTCCCTTCCTCTCTCTGCCTACCTCTCTGCCTGCCTGTGATCTCTGTCTGTCAAATAAATAAATAAAATCTTAAATAAAATAAAATAAAATAAAATAAAATGCTAATGGGGGATGCTGAAGCTCCAAGTTGTGTGTGTTGCAGGGAGGGGGAGGCAATGGTTTCCAAGCTTTATATTTAAGCACAGATCTGGCCCCCATTCTCATCTTTTTTATTTTCCACAGTGCATGTCATGGATCTAGCACTCGGTGGAACATACTTTAGGAACTACAGTCTGATGCCATAAGTGGAAAATGGTTTTCACAGAAAGGGCAGAGAATGGGAGCTAGGACAGAAAAGAAGGGATGGGAGAAGAGACAAAGAAGAGGACAGGAAAGCAGGAGAATGGAAGGAAGATTGGAAAAAAAGGCGGGGGCAGAAGAGGAACACAAAGGGGAAAGAAAACGGGAATGAATGCAAAGTGAGAAGGGAAAATTTTAAGAGAATGAGGAAAAAAGTGGAGCTGGGAGGTATCAATAGAGAGGCTCCTTATTACTGCTTTTAGGAGAGACCCAGGAGCCTGTAATCTCCTCCATGCTCAACTCCCCTGAAGGGCACCCCAGCCCTGAGCATGTCGCTCTCTATGGTGGGGTTTCTCTGACATTGTTACCCATCTTGTAGGCCCTTGTCTGCTTAAAATGCAAGAATTCATTAGCGAGGAAAACTCAGAATATAGAAATAAATGGTGGGCCCTAAAGAAAGCTAGAAAAAATAATACATAGAATAAAGAAATCCAAAAATATTTAATTACTACATCTTTTATTGATGTCGTGTAGCTTCTTATAGCACAAAAGGACATGACCAAAACTAAACAAACACACTCTACTCAGCCAGAAGTCTAGTTGCCTAAAGAAATTGACAGCTTTTAAATGCCATCTGGGCCTTTCAGCCAAGAGGGCCTGCTTTCAGACAAACCGAAAGTACCAAAGTGGTAAAATAAATTCCTAAAAGCTTAAATGGAGTGCATGTACACAGAGCCAAACCCTTTAGAATTCCCCTACAAAAAGTTATTTAATAGTTTAATGAAAGCTATTTGCTATTTAAAAAAAAAATCTCAAGTAACACATGCTAAGATAGAATAGGTATTTTGGTTTTTGTTTGTTTGTTTTTGTTTTAAAGATTCTATATATTTGTTAGAGAGAGAGAGAGAGAGAGAGCACGTCCTTGCATGCCTGGGAGAGATCCCAAGCAGGCAGAAGGGCAGAGGGAGAAGGAGAAGCAAACTCCCCACAGAGCCGGGAGCCCAATGGGGGGCTTGATCCCAGGATCCTAAGATCATGACCTGAGTGAGCCAAAGGCAGAAGCTTAACTAATTGAGCCATCCAGGCACCCCAGAAATAGATACTTTGAAATAAACTCATGGAGTCATCCAAATCTGAGTTCCCAGAAATATAGGGTAGGATTTGAAGCAGTTTCATTAAGACTGACGTCAGATTTCTTTAGAACAGTGATTCCCAACCTCTTAATCACTAAGCCTTTTTTTTTTTTTTTAATTTAAGGATTATTTCCTGCAGTCACTCATCTTAGGTCTTCATTCTATTCATGTCTGCAATTACTCATGGGTTCAATGCTGGACTGTCAAGTTAACCAATGATATTCCAAAATTGTCTGTAATTTCAACAAATTTAAGACACAGTGACTAGTATGATACACCTAGGGTCAGTGAAGAGAGTAAATCTTATTCTACCCAAAAGAAAACAAACTTTGACATTTAATTAACCTAGTAAACCCCATCAGAGACAAGGAGTTGGCCTTTCATACTATTAAAAAATAAGACATAAGTCATTATTTCTGATTTTATAAATGCCCCAGGGATCCCAGACCCCAAGGATAAAAACCCTCACATTTGAGATTTTTCTGGGAACCTTCCAACTTTCGATATTTGCTGCCTATTTAAGAGTTGTCTCATTGTAAGCCTGCAAACCAGGGGTGTCCAGGAAGAGCCCAATGTTGCTGTCCTCACTTTCTGTGCCTGTGGCAGGCATCTCTAATCAGTCTCTACAATCTTTCCCATTGAGTGATTTTTTTTATTTACTTCTTAATACATTGTTTTCTGCAACCAATTAATCAGAGCTGGTGTTGAAGGTGAAACCAACTTGTTTTTCCTGCTCTACCCTATATCTTAGGAAATTTGTTCATAAGGGAAGTGCATGGGCTACAGACTCAGGATTTCACTGAGTAGGGAAACCCAAGATTCCATAATAAAGGAGCAGGATGTAGAAATGCGGAGAACTAAGACAGGTCAAGGCACATGAGAATGAAAATAAGATGACTTTTCTCTTATCCCCGTGGGCAACTTGGTTATAAGTAGCTATTCCTCATTCTTTTTGCTCTTAGTACTCCTATTCCTAACACAGGTGCAAGAATTGGATAAACAAGTATCAGAATGAACAGGAAAGGTTGGTCCAAGAATGCATTAGTCTGGGCTGGGGAAACTTCCAAAATGGTCTTGGAATAATACTAATATGACCCTACGAGGCCATGGGGTCAGAGTGCTGTGGTCTCCCAAATCCTTTCTCTTCCATTAATTCCTTGGAGCTTGCCAGCCCTGTGAGAAAGGCAGAAGAGATGTCATGTTCCCTTTAACTCAGGAGGCAAGAGAAGCTTAGAGAAGGTGAGTGATTTTGCCAGGTCATTTGGCTAGGAAGGGATAGAACCGGAAAGAGAATCCAGAATAGAAAACTCAGAGGACGGCGCCCTTTCAATGCACTTATGCTACTCCCATTGGGGTATGCTGTGCCAGTAGACAGGGCAGGGCCAGGAGATTGTTTCAAAGATTTGGTATAAAATGACACTTCTTGAGATTTTTAGGGAAACATTTTGATATAAAAAATGTAAAGACACATTATGAAGTAGAATGTAGAACTTGCATGACTTTTTATTATAAAAATACAAGGTTTTGAAGATATTGGCATTAATGTGGACATTTTGTGGCCCTGCCTCAGACTCTGATGGTTCTTTCTTTGTTCTCTGCTCCTCTGGTGGGAAGGAGGGAAATGAACTGTCCTTCATCATACTGCTTCTCACCTCTTCCTCCTTCCCTCTCCTCCTTTGTTTTTCTTCCCTCCTCCTCCTCCTTGTTCTTCTTGTCCTTTGTATTTACTTAAGTGATGTTGTCATTCTCAGAGACCCCCAAGGGCAGCTTGCTTGTGAGTCATCTCAGAGCTATGGGGCTGCTATGGTCAGTTTCTGATGAGGCTCTTTTCCTGGCTTACAGACAGCTGCCTTGCCCACATGTCCGCACATGGCAGAGAGAGAAAAAAGCTTTTTGCTCTGTCTCCCCCCCCTTCAACTTTTTAAAAAAGACTTTATTTATTTATTAATTGTTTATTATATATTATTATTTATTATTCATTTGAGAGAGAGAGCATG
Organism: Lutra lutra; assembly: GCF_902655055.1. Classification (NCBI taxonomy): domain Eukaryota; kingdom Metazoa; phylum Chordata; class Mammalia; order Carnivora; family Mustelidae; genus Lutra; species Lutra lutra. Next base: position 59,861,293 of record NC_062291.1, on the reverse strand, counting down.
AGCGGGGGAAGGGGCAGATGGAGAGGGAGAAGCAGACTCCAGGCTGAGTAGGCAGCTTGACTCGGGGCTCTATCCTGGGACCCTGAGATCAAGACCTGAGTGGAAGGTGGATGCTTAACCCACTGAGCCACCCACATGCCTCTGCTCTGTCTTCTTACAAGCACACTACACCCATCATGGGGTTCTACCTCATGACCTTGTCTTAACCAAAGACCTCGTCTTCAAATACCATCATGTTGAGCTTGGGGATTCAGTAAATGAATTTGGAAGGAACACAATTCAGTCCATAGTGATCAGTTAGGATGATTTTGGTCGTAAGTAATAGAAGATCCAAATCAGGGGCTTAAACCATAAAATGCATTTGTTGGCCCAGACACCTGGAGGGAAATTAGGGTAAGGATTAGGTGATCTAGAGCCTGAACTGCATCATCAAGGACTTTGATGTCCATAGTGTTACCTTCATACTAAGACTGTTTATTCTCTCAGCGTGGGATGTCTGAGACTTTGTGCTTCCCGGTTCACCGTGAACATGTCTCATTAGCTGTAATTATGGCATGGACTGAGTCCCAAACCAATCACACTATGGCCAGTATGAAGGACTTTACTGATTCACTTAAACCAAAGTTCATTCCAAGAGCTGAAGGAAGACTCAGCCCTTCTAAATTTCACAACTGTTTCATAATCTGGGAAAGAAAGGAGAAAAGATGAGAGGTCTCTGGTGCTCACTCTAATTTCCTCTTTAAAACTGTCCATTTTAAGCTGTTGGCTGTGGCTGGCACATGGCAAGTTCTTAGTAAATATGATCTGTTTAACTGACCATCTGCCTGCTGATTGCCAGCTAGAATGACCATTCTAGGAAGCAGTAATAATGATCCTACAGGACACATAAAGGGAAATGCTATGAATATTATGGTCAACTCTCCTTTGGACTCATGTTGTGGCAACAAAAAGGAATTTAAGAAAGGGACAGAGGTCTCTGGTCCCCAAAACTGCATTTGGGGTTTCACTGGGTCCACATTTCATCAGCATCCACTCTTTCCTCCAGGTCTGGGAAGAGTCATCTGCATTTTTCTTCCATATGGAAATTGGCATTTTATCATGCCTGCCTGGTAGGATCTGTGTTTTGAGTTTATTTAAATCACTTTGCAAATGATTTCAGAATACCTACATATCTATGTCTAGATATCTATCTATCTATCTAGATAGATAGAGAGATATATGTAACTTAAGAGCTGGGAGCCCATTATACTAAGTGAAATAAGCCAGACACAAAAGGACACATACTGTATGACTCCACCTATGAGGTAGCTGGAGTGGCCAAATTCCTAAGGATGGACAAGAGAATGTGGGTGCCAGGGGCAGATGGGGAGTTAGTGTTTGATGGGGACAGAGTTTCAGTGTGGGAAAAAGAGGCTCAGTGATGGGTGGTGGTTAATGGTAGGTTCAGTGACAATGGGAAGGTACTTACCACAGTTGAACTGTATGCTTAAAAATGGTTAAGATGGTAAGTTTTATGTTACACGTATTTTACCACAGTTTTTAAAAAAGGAGTCACATGTGGGCTTTCCTTTCTTTAACCTTATCTTCACCATCATTCTTTAAAAGCCTCTTTTCTGGGGTGCCTGGGTGGCTCAGTGGGTTAAAGCCCCTGCCGTTGGCTCAGGTCATGATCCCAGAGTCCTGGAATTGAGTCCCACATCGGGCTCTCTGCTAGGCGGGAGCCTGCTTTCCCCTCTCTCTCAGCCTGTCTCTCTGCCTACTTGTGATCTGTCTGTCAAATAAATAAATAAAATCTTTAAAAAAAAAAGTAAAAAAAATAAAAGACTCTTTTCTGTTCTTATTATTAACATCTTACTTGAATGGCCAGCAAAATGGTTTTCCACCTCAGGCATCTGGACTTCTTTTTTTAATGGTTAAATTAAGACTTTCCATTGAGGTACTCTAGATTTCATTCTAGATTTACAATGTAGTTTCTTTTCTAAGATGTGCCCTTCCATGTTTCCCTTCTCCAACAATAAAGTTCTTTTGCAGCCTTTTTTTCTTTCCCAAATAGACTAACTCCAGTTAATTTTTGCTAAACCCCATTTTGGGTAAGATTCAGCAAAAGCCAAATTGTACCACTTATTGGTCTGTAGCCCGAATGTTGTATTTTCCCCTAGGTGCTCGCTCAGGGGCACCTCCCCTGCCGGGCCCTTTATGAACATAATTGCACCGGGTTGCCCAGCCTTCCTGAAAGGTGGTGGTGGGGTCGTCTCTGTTATACACAGGGGCCCCCAGAGAGCTTAGGTAACTGAATCAAATCTCACACGTGGTGTCTTTGGCTCCAAAGCGTTAGAATGTCTTTCTTCTTGTACTGCCTGCACCCTGTCTTTTCCTTCTACTCCAAGGCATTAGCCATCTCTATTTCTGACCCCCTGGAGCACTAACCACCTTCTGTGGGGACTGGGAAGCCTGCCCGTGAGAGCTGGCAGTGGGATCCCCTGCAGTAAGAGAGGAGTCATCATAATTTTCTGACTCACCTTCCCTGGCTCCCCTCTCTTGCGCTGCCCAGTTACTGGCGCCCTTCCCTCCCCCTGCTCAGCTCTCCAGCAGCCATCACCACATCTGACCCAAAGGACACTTCCGTCCTCAACTTGAGACAGCCTGGGTAGAGACAGATCCCCTTCCTCCCTCTTCTGAGGAGAAACAAGGAGAACATTTGTCAAAAGTAAAGTAAAATACAAAAATTTACTGTGAATTTAAGATGAAACCAAATCGGGCGCCTGGGTGGCTCAGTGGGTTAAGCCGCTGCCTTCGGCTCAGGTCATGATCTCAGGGTCCTGGGATCGAGTCCCGCATCGGGCTCTCTGCTCAGCAGGGAGCCTGCTTCCCTCTCTCTCTCTCTCTCTCTCTCTCTGCCTGCCTCTCTGTCTACTTGTGATCTCTCTCTGTCAAATAAATAAATAAAATCTTTAAAAAAAAAAAAAAAAAAAAAAAAAAAAAAAAAAAAAAAGATGAAACCAAACCAAATTGCAATCAGGAAAGACAAAACCATCAAAGTAGATGTCCTGACTCTAGGGGGACCCTTTTCATGATGTGATGGAGTCCTTCCAGAGTGGTTCAGGGTTGATCCGGCTGTAGTTCTATGCCCCATATGCACTCCCAGATCTCCTCAAGGGGAAGGTAGCCGAATTCTGACTCGTTCATCCTTCCTGGGCCAACAGTGGGTCTGGGGGCCAAATGGACCATTGCTCCTAGAGCCAGAACCTTCACATCTCTCCAGCATTCAAGTGACATGATACCTGGAACCTACTGTCCTCTTTGGGTGGGGTGGGGGGGGTGATGGTAAAGGAAACTAAAATACTGAGCACTGGTGTGAGAGGAGCACGCAGCGTGAGGGCATGCCCGCAGACAGGGTGTTGTTGTAAGGAAGAGTTAAGAGCATGTTCAGGTTCCAGCAGCATCCACCACTGGCGGTGAGATGTCATGCTGGGCAAATCATTCCACCGCTCCACATCACATTTCCCTCTTATGTTGGGTAGCAGGGAGGATTGATGAGGTAAATGCACACGACACTCAGTAACATCCCCAAATGGTCACTGTTATCCATGACCTTGTGCTCTAGGTGTCAGTGCCCCGATTACACCGATGAGGCAGCCTTTAAACGCAGGTCTGCGGTGGTCCGGGGCCCCCTTCTTTCCATTTCCCCATCACGGTGGCCTTCATATGCGTATTTGTTCTCATCTTGTCTTGCACTGTGACGAAGCAGCACATTTGTGGAGGCCATGATAGCCCTAAATAAACAAGTGTTTGAACTGAATGCATGAATGCCTGCGTTAGTGAAAGGAGAGGAAATGATTTGAATTTGAGAGACAGGAAAAGCATTTATACCAGCAGCTAATAGATTAATTCATTTAGACAGCAGTTGGTTAATATTTACTGAGTATTTATAGGATACCAGGCCCTGTGATTATAGGTTGTACCATTTTGGATGCCTGGAAGAAGTGGGGAAGGCAGGGTGGGGGGGGGGGGTTGGAGGAATGGGAAAGTTGATCTTAAAAAATGAAAGTCTGAATTATAATATTTAATATTACATTCTTGTTTTCAGACAATTATAATCCTCAAACTGGGCTAAGAAAGTATTATTAGAGGACATAAAACTAATAATGTGACTTGTAATCACTGTATTAATAGTTGTTATATGAAAACATTTCTGTCCTCTTCTATCCCCAAATCCTGGTTACATGAATGCTTTGTGGGTGATCTCTCAAAGCTAGTGATTTCAAATTTGAAATGAGCAGAGAGCCCAGGCGAAGGTTTTTTTTTTTTTAATTTACTTTTTTAAAATTAATTTTTAAATTTTTTTATAAACATATAATGTATTTTTATCCCCAGGGGTACAGGTCTGTGAATCGCCAGGTTTACACACTTCACAGCACTCACCATAGCACATACCCTCCCCAATGTCCATAACCCCACCACCCTCTCCCGACCCCCTTCCCCCAAGCAACCCTCAGCCTGTTTTGTGAGATTGAGTCTCTTACGGTTGGCGAAGGTTTTTATTGGACTGTTGCTATGGGCAGAAAGTACTTGTTTCTTTCTTTGTCTTTTTTTTAAGATATTTTATTTATTTATGTATTTGACAGAGAGAGAGATCACAAGTAGGCAGAGAGGCAGGCAGAGAGAGAGGAGGAAGCAGGCTCCCACTGAGCAGAAAGCCTGATGCAAGACTCAATCCCAGGACCCTGAGATCATGACCTGAGCCAAAGGCAGAGGGTTAACCCACTAAGCCACCCAGGCGCCCCCAGAAAGTACTTGTAAAGAAGACACCATGCCTTGGATTGGAGGACAAGATTCTCAAGAACAGGCCTTCATGTCTTGAAGGAGGTTTATGTTTCTTGAGTCATTAATTTAATTTATGAAGAGGACAGGCAACCAGTAGGAGCCCCAAAGGTCAGAGGTATGTGCAGTTAGTTGAGGGTAATATCACCCTTGCCAGGAAGGCTTGACGTAGTTGGGGTTGTGGATGGATTGGTGGTGGGGGGGGACGAGAGGGAGGAACCTGGGCCAAGGATCCCTCAGTGTGGGCATCTGCGGGTTCAGACAGGTAAAAACACAGACAGGTTAAAGCAGGTTGGATCACAGGTGACACAGTGAGAAAGGGCTCACGGGAGTGGCTCTCAAGCATGAATCCTTGAAATGAGTGTTGAAATAGGAGTGAGATATATCTGGGGACCTCACTCTTCCTGCAGTCAATCTTGAGTCACTCAAAGGATCTTGGTGGATGCAGAAAGGGGACTCTTGAAGGCGGTCTAGTAAAGTGCCTCCAAGCACAGTTCGAATCCCAGTTTGTCACAGGTTGAGCGATCGTGGTGAATCATTTAATCTTCAGGCTTCCACTTCCTCATGCAAAAGTGGGGATGACAACAGCACCTGCCTCACTGGGTTGTCCTGAAGATGAAATACCATGATGACTGTCGCCAGCTAAGCACCACACTCAGCACCTTAGTGCTCCAGACCGGGCAGTGATGAGCCCTATGGAACTGTCAAGACTTAGGGCTACCACTTCTGGGTTGGGAGCCCCTGAAGGGCAGGTTCTATAGTTTTATTGTTAAGTACTCATTAAGTTACTTAGTTCTTCACTGTTATTGTTAATAAAATAAATTACCTGTTTGGAAACATGGCTTCTGCTTCTAGGGGTGTCTAATAACTGATAACAAGCAATCTTTCTGGAATCCTCTCTTTCAGCTTTTTTCTGCCAGAAGAAAAGTGATAGCTGAACGATAGCTGTACAGTTAAGCGGTCATGTGAGTTGTCCCTGCCCCCAGGCTTCTCCTCACTTATTCCCTGAACCCCAGAGCCCAACAAAGGCAACAGCATCAATAGAAAGAAGAAAGAAATATGAAACCAAAAATGGAGAATTTTTGACTCAGAGGGTTGGAAGGCATTAAAGGTTCTCCTGACCACCCCCACCCCACCCCCGGGTCAGTGAGGATGGTAACTGATGTCAAGAAGGGAACAGGAGGGCGCCTGGGTGGCTCGGTGGGTTAAAGCTCTACCTTCAGCTCAGGTCATGATCCCAGGGTCCTTGGATCGAGCCCCACATTGGGCTCTCTGCTCACCGGGGAGCCTGCTTCCCCATCTCTCTCTCTGCCTGCCTCTCTGCCTGCTTGTGATCTCCGTCTGTCAAACAAATAAATAATAAAATCTTAAAAAAAAAAAAAAAAAAAGAAGGGAACAGGAGAGAGGTGAAAGGAGGGAGGAAGGGAGCCTTCCAGAGACAGGCGGGGTTAAGGCTCTTAGGTGGCTCCTCAGAAGCTTTGCCTTCTTACCGGGCTGACAGCAGACAGTGTTGTGTTGCACAGGCTGAGGTCCTTGACAGCAGACAGGCCATCTCTTCTCCCGATCCTGAGGTTTCTGGCTAAGAATTTCTTTTGCACAGACAGTGAGCGTCTCCTCTGGATACTCTCACTAGATAACCTTGGTTAAATTATAACAGACTTCTTTATTTCTTTTTACCCTAATCACTCTATCCTGCTTAGATTTCTTAGTACCTGACGCATCTTACCATCTTTCTTTGCAACCCTCTTCCTTATGAAATGTCTCTCTACATCTCTTTTATTCCGAGCACAGACTTTTGTTTTTTTAATGTCCCTTCACTTCCTTATTTTCTCTCCCTTTGCCTCTCCAACTCTCTATCTCCTGCCCTTTTGCCCTTCTGTTCTGGTTATTTATTTACTTTTCTGTCTTACCCGCTACTCATCTTGCTCTAACACCACAGATGAATTTCCACTCAACTTCAGCCCAAGACAAGTCCATCTCTTCATAGAGAGAAAGAGCTAGGAAAAATCCAGAGCTCTGGGTTTGTCCCTTCTCTTACTGTGTGGCTCTGTTATTCCCTTAGTGCTTTCAATTTTCAGTTTCAGCATTGACAAGAGAGAATGAACTACAGTTTTGCTTGGTACTGTGTTCCACGAATCACATTTCAACTCAAGGTTTAGAAGACACAGCTTCACCGTTTAAAATGTAAGACATGCCAGGCCGGTGCTATGCCATTGATATTATCCTCGTATGGGACGAGGTATTCTGGTTGAAACCCAGTCTCAGCTACTCTACAGCCCACATGCGTTGGGACACTTTGTAATTCTTGGTTGACTTTGCTTTGGAATTATGGAGGCTTTGGCAGAGAGCTTCTTCAAAGTCAGTGTAGTTCACTGCGTCACCTGATTTCTGCATCCCTGAATCCAGGGAAGGGGACACTCACTATTTTCCAAGGCAGCCTGCGTCCCTTTGAGGGCCAAGTAAGAAAGCTGAATTTTCAAAGAAAACATTCTCATGTTTGGTCATGGTGGTGGTTTGCTTAGCAAACTATCCCTCCATGAGTGACAATTAGTCTTCATTCTCAGTAGCCACAGGTCATTCCTCTCCAATCAGTTCTTTGCAAGAGAAAGGGCTTTAAAGTTATCAGAGTACTGGGTTGTTTGTCTTTTTGAAATTTGCAGATGGGGGAGATAAAAATGTGTTTGTAGCACCTGGATTCATTCTCATCGGCCTCATCATCAGGCATAGTAGTAACAGCTAACACTTCTATACACTTGGTACGTGCCAGGCATTATTCTAAGCATTTTGTATACATGAAATCAAGAAAATTTGATTTCTCTAAATAACTTCTCCTCTTTGCTTTCCTAAAAGGGTCTAGAATGTCATGGCACATCAACGAGAGGAGGCATCTCAATGTCATCTGCTCCAAGCCCCAACTTTGCAGGTACATCCCAGAGAGGGTAAGTGTTTTACTGTAGGTCACACAGCTATTAGTGGGAGAAAGGGATCTTAAAGGTCTTAATAACAACAAACTCACCATTCAGATCCAGGATCAAGTAAGGTATTTTATGAACCTGAGATTCTTTTGTTAACACACTGCCTCATTTTGCTTTCCATATGGTGAGGACTCTGCCATAAGGTGCTCAAATCACCTTTCTATTTTTCCTGCCTTCTTATTTTTTACAATATACACCTCTTTGAATTCCCTTTCAGCCCTTGTATCATCTCTCCTTTCATTTCCCAGTCTACTTTAAAAGTTTTTTAACGTAGAAAAGTGAGTTTCTCCCCAAGTAAGAGTGAGATTTCTGGCTGGGAAACAAAACAATCATTTCGACCTCACTGCCATTGGCGTTTACCAGAACAACTGACAAACACAGCTCACTTGAACTATTCAAGATCTGCTGGGTCTTTTCTCTTGGATGGCTTGTGGTGAAGGATACAAGAAGCAGTGAGAGAGGAGAGGAGACCTTTGGGTAGAAAAGGAGATGGATAGTGTCTTAGCTGGCTGCATGTTGAATGGGACACCTCTCTGGCAGGGGAAAAGTAAGCGGGATCCCTGACTGTTTGTTTCCATGGAAATCCATCTAAATTTTGCTTCTGGGACAGCCCAGGAGCACAATATGGAAACTCCTATCCGGTTCTGGTTGTGAACACTTCTTCCCAAGAGCCTCTGCCTATGTCCCAATCCACATTTGGAATGAGGTCTGGCAGCATTCATAGAGAGGAAAGATTTTGTGCTCTCAGGACACAGGAATATTCTATGCTAGCAGCTGCTCGCTCTTTCTTTCTTTTTTTAAAATGAGTTTGGTGCATCAGCATGTGGACACGTAGAACATTTTAAAATTATATTTGCCTTCAAATAATGACAGCTTTATAAACAGTATGGACAGGGACAGATGAACCAAATTCAACTTATCACTAATGCTAAGGCTATTCCCAAACTATTTGATTGTACAGAATTATTGCTCAAAATGTTTATTGGGTTTGAGTTTCTTTTATTTTTTAATATAGATATAATTATAGTTGTATTTGTTGGAGTTAGAGAGATTGTATAGTTGTATTTGTTGTTGTTAGAGAGATTGGTTGATTTTTAATTAGGTTTTGGGCAAAAGTGTGTTTTCCTAAATTTTCTGCACTTTTCTCCACTTCCTAACTAGAAAGATGGGGTTTGTATGGATTTTAGGGTCACACTCATCAGGGCCTGGATCTTCATCATACCACTTATAACTGTGGAAGCTCATGCATGTGACTTAACTCTCCTTCCATGTAATAGCACTTCTCTCACAAACCAATGTGAGTTTCAAACAAGATATTTGGAAAGCACGTAGCATAAGTTTGCATAGTGCTGAGTATATAGACGCTCAGTAAATGTTAGTTTCCTTCTATCCCTCTGTGTGTGTGTGTGTGTGTGTGTGTGTGTGTACTTGGAATGAAGAGGAACTAAGTTGATGAACATAAATTGGAAGACCACTCTAGGAATAAGTGATTCGTAAACAATCAAACTAACAAAATAAATCAAACACAAAGCAGAAAGGAACAGAGGTGAGAAGTGAAAAGAACATTTAGAAAAATGTCATCAATAGGAATTGACTAAGCACTTGTTACCGATGCGTTTAGATCCTCAACCAGGTGACCAACATGCAGGGTTCTTGTCCTCAAAGAGCATTCACTACTTTCGGGGAGATTTATTCATTTGTAAAATAGATAATAAAAATGCAAAAGAGTTGTTCCTCTTGGTGTTGAGAGGAGAGAGCAATCTCTGTGTCTAGGGCATCTTTGGAGACCAGAGAGTTCAGTGATGCTGAGTGTGGGAGACCAGGGCAGATGAGAAAGCCTTGACATGACCAGCCATTTGAGTCTGATGACAAAGGCTTGGGAATGGCTTAACCAGCGAGACTGCTGAGTTGTTGTCTTATTTTTTTTTTAAATAGTGGTGGTGAAAAATGATCTTGATATTCTTCAGAACAACAGAGAATCCCAAAACAAACCTAAATAGGGCCCGGTAGTCTCATTGCATTTATGCTAGGGGGGATGTGGTGGGTGGACAAGCTGAAGCCATCCCTCGCATACTCCTGGTTTCCTTATTCCGCCTGAGAGACACCCATACCCTTTGTTGAGTTACTTATCCGGATCCTCCTTAAGCTCCCTTTCTTTCTTTTCCCAGCAGATCCCGGGAGAGATGTCCTTTCAACCCCGAGTCTCTGCTAAATGCCTTTTGGATCCCAGCAGTGGAGCCCACTGGATGGTTGGACTAACTCAGAGACTTCCTGAGGCCTCTTAGGGCTGGCAAAAAAGAATTCTAGCCAAATCGTTCAGGTTAGAAGAGAAATGACTGCTGCCCCCCAAAGGGATTCCCATGACCGAGCACAGCAACCAACCCACAAAGGGTTAATGCTCCCCCCCTCCTCCACCACCCCCCTCGACCCCCAACTTGCTGCCAGAGATCAGCTAATCTGATAATTACAGCAACAAACACAGTTTAGACAAACAAGACCTGACCCTGAGGGTTTGGAATGAAAACATTTACTCTCTCCCTCCCCAGAGAGATGGTGCCTGGAGCAGACACACAGAGACACTGGGAAAATACCCGTGTGCTGCCGCGGCAGGGTGAAAACATCTGTGCTCCTGAGCTGCTGAAGGCGTTAGCGTTCGTGGGGAGGGGGTGGGGCGGGGGAGGCAGGGGAGCGGGCAGCGGTGCGGCGGAAGGGTGTGCGAGCCGGGAGCAGATGGAACGTGTACCCATAACTGGAGAGGGAAGCCAGTCGCAACTGATCTTACAGCAGAGGCGGAGTGCGGGAGAGGCGCGTAGAAGACTTTGGGGATGCAGAGTTCCAGCGAAAAACCTGCAGGGTGACTAAGTGCGGAGAAACATTCTACACACAAAGCGGGACCCAGAGCTGGAAGGGAAGGATAGTCAAAGCAGCCCCAGATTCTAAGTGAAGCTGACATCTGCCCAGCAGGGAGCTCATCCTTTTCTCACCAACCCCCCCCCCCCCCCCAGTTTGGCTTCCAAAGGGACCAAAATGCCCCTTCCCCTCCCTGCCTGCCTCAAAACAGGTCAAGCTACCCGCCCCCCCCTGCCACTTTTACTTCTAAAATGCTTCTTCCTAGAAGAAACCCTTTGTGGGTTGCGTCCACTGGAGAGTCTGACTCGGTTTGCTCTAACCTGGAGGGAGGTCTAGTGGTTACTCCCTCCCAGGCCCACGCTCGCACCGCACCATTTTGTGCCCCGCATCTGCAGTCATAGGGCCGCACATCTTTCTTTCTTATACTTGGCTGGTGGTGTGTCCGCTGGTAGACACTGCCCGCCCCTTAGAGCTCTTGAAATTTACCTTCAGGCATCCCAGACCTTGGGGGATTGCAGATCACACATATGGATTACACCCAGCTAAGAGGAATACTGTGATTGATGATAGGATCAAGGTTTAAAATGAATTCCATAAGGTGAAAGATAGTCTAAAATCAATAAGATAGGATGTACCACGAATGTGAGGCACTGCATTTAGGTCCAATAATCAATGGTGCAAGTATGAGACGGAAAAGATCTACAAAACAACAGCTTATGGGTGAACGACAACTGCAAGATGGTTTTTAGTTGCTAACTGGTTCAATATGAGGCGACGAACCTATCTGCTTAAAGGTGAAGGTGATCGTTGTAGGTAGTCATAAAAGTCTTGTGATCCCATTAACATTTTACTGTGTTCTTAACAAGAACTGAGCAGACCTTTTTTCTTTTCTTTTTTTTTTTTTTAAAGATTTTATTTATTTATTTGACAGACAAAGATCACAAGTAGGCAGAGAGTCAGGCAGAGAGAGAGGAGGAAGCAGGCTCCCTGCTGAGCAGAGAGCCCGATATGGGGCTCGATCCCAGGACTCTGGGATCATGACCTGAGCCGAAGGCAGAGGCTTTAACCCACTGAGCCACCCAGGCGCCCCCCTTTTTTCTTTTTTAAGCATAGCTGTTGGCTGACCAAGCACAGTGCAGAACAATTTTGTTTAGTTTGTGCTTTAGTTTAATTTCAGATTCAAGTCCCCTGTTGCACTCTATACAGGGTCGTCCTTGGCAGTTTTCAGTGGTGCCCATACCCTGTTCAGCTAGGTTCACCTGCCCCGTGGTTTGAATCCCATGCAGGCCTACTTAGGTGCCCCATCTGCTGGTCTGTTGGAGAGTCCCCCACTCCTCAAGGACACACACTTCTTCCCAGATAGGCCGTTCTTCCCATAGTTCCTCACACACCCCACGGTCATGTGCTCCTTCATTCGTCAGTTCTTGTACCCATGGGCCTTCCACCATGTGTCAGGCACTGTTGCAGGAACCAGGGATCCAGGAGTGAGCAAGGCATGGTCCTTGACCTTGTCAAGCTAAGGTTCTCACGTGGGTTGGCAAATCCTAAACAAAAACTAAAAAAAAAGGTCAGAGTAAAAAAAAAAGTATGAACTGTTACCAGGTACTTGAAAAGCCTTCCACCTTCTGCCTAGACTTCTCTGAATGTCATCTCCTGCCTCCTATCCCAGCTCAAGAGCTTTCCCCTTGAAGGCAGAGAACTCTGCCAGCTCTGTCTTCCCTGAACTCTGTCACCCAGGCACTCCTTACACATAATTACATAATTAACACTCAGCTGCACTCTAATTGTTTCCTCAGTTAATTTTGCTTCCCAACACACTGTAGAAGACGTAAAGCTCTTGGAAGTTGTAGGCTATGCCTTCACTTTAAATACAGTCAGTCCAACTCTGTCTGGGGTGCTCTTTGAAAGGAAATGAAAAGCGCAGTTCAAACCTAAGGAGATTTTTAAGCTGATTCCCAGATAACAAGTGAACTCTTTCGGTGTCTCTAAAATCCTCTAGAATAAGAATGTAAAGTTAGGACAATAGTTTGTTTATTTGCTGAACCTAGCTCCTCCAGAGTCCTAGACTCCGTAAGGAGATCTTTAAAGCAGCAAACATAACTTACACTGAGTAGGAGTCTGATTAGAAGGAAAAGCAGGAGAGAAGCATCCACTAAGCTCAAAAAGGGAGGAAATGTAAGGACAAACAATGGCAAATTCAGAAAAATGATCAGTCCAAAGTTGAGGCCAAACAACATTCTTTTAGGGGCCCTCATACTCTGTAGAGTAAGAGCAGGCCAAAAAATCCAAAAAATACAAATGGCCATCAGTGGAGAACTGGTTAAAGAAAAGACGGCACCTTCACATGTGTGGGGGGGGTCTACGGAGAGATAATGTGATCCTTTCACTTAAGAACTCTGTATATGTGTAGAAGAATGCACATAGAGATATATATTGAATTGTTAACAGTGGTATTTCTGGGAATGGGGTTATAGGCAATGGAGTGGAAGAGACAGGCAGGCAGGAGAATGTGAGAATTTATTTTCACTCTATAACTTCTGAACTGTTGTATATTCTGCACTTAATTTTATATATATACATATATATATATATTTATTGCTTTAATAAAATAATAAACAGTTAACTAAAGCAGCCAGAGTTTTCATTAATCTGTCTTTTGGAGAAGACACACATGTGGTTGGGAACAAGATTATTACTAATGTTTGGTTTGTGCCTTGGAGAATTCCAGATGCCTGAGTGTTTCCTGGATTTGTACAAGTGCGTTGGTGCCACACAGGCAGACCTCTGAAGAGAAATCCTAAGCTTTTGCCCATGGGCTATACATGGCTATGCCCTAGGAGACATTCTTAGGTAGAACGAAGGGATATCCAAGCTAAAGGTACGGTGGGGCACACCAGGAGAGAGACGAGGAGGCAGTGAGAAGCCTGTTTCATGAGTTTGCTTCCTTAACTCAATTCAAGGATCCAGGAAACCAATTTCTTGACAAGTTTTTGTTTATTTGTTTGTTTGTTTTAAGCTTTGTTTGGTAGAAATGGGCTACTGGAAAAATATGTATAAATAAAAATTTTTATATCAACCATAATTTTAGGTAGAAAAGGAAAACAATATTTAAGAGATAGAATGGTCAAGACTGTGGCTTTGGAAAGATAGAGACATTTTGAATTCTGAGTTTGCCACTTACTAGCTTTGTGATCTTGGGGAAATTGAGTCACATCTCATTGTTTTCCTCTTACACACCCTGAATCTCTTCTGGGGGCTCCTCCTCTTTCCAGCCCAGAAGGCTGGTGACCCCAAGGTCTTTGGCTTCTCCCTTCCCTGGGTGTTATGATCTCCCTGTGATTCACAAGTCAACGGTTGGGGCCAAATCACTCCCCTCAGCTCCTTTAAACGGACACCTTTAAATGGATCCCTATTTTCCCCACACTGACATCCTTTAACACTTCAAAATCTGGTTCAGATTGGTCTCTCCAATTTCACTGTTCACATAGTGCCCTCATCCCTCCCTGCCCCCATCATACCAATCATTTTCATATCCTTGACGCACTGCATCATGGACTCAACACCAGGCCTATCTATCACGACCGCTCTCTTCAGCCCTGACTCTCCCTTCACCTTCTCTTTTCTTGGCCAATTCATACTCATCCTCTAGATTTTCAGTCATGCCTCGCTTTTCCTGAGAAACCTTCCTTACTCCTTACTCCTTATTCGTCCAGGACTAGGCTGTGTGTCTTATCCCTGACCCGTGATTTCCTGATACTGCGCTCCTCACACCGCAATGAATAACTTGTTTACCCATTTGGATCGTTCAGCAGATCATGGACACTGTGAAAGCAAGAGCCGTATTCGTCTTGTTTGTCACTGTGTACTTAGAACATAACCCCCAATACTGGCACTTACTAGCCTTATGATAGATATGTTGACTAAAACACTATTATGATTAATATGAGCAAGGTGATAAAATGGTTAAGAATTGGTCTCTGGATTCAAATACAGCCTTACTGCTTCACAGCTGTGCAATGTCTGACAAGTAAATTAACTTGCTTGTGCCTCAGTGTCCTTTTCTGTTACTCCATCTAAAATGCTTAAGTGAAATGATAGACAAATGAAATAATCTTTTTCATTGCAAAGCAAATGGTTAATAAATGCTAGTTGTTTTAACATTTCAGCTTTTATTTACTCATTTAAGTAATCTCTACACCCAGTGTGGGGCTGGAACTCATGACTTTGAGATCAAGACTCCCATGCTCTTCTGACTGAGGCAGCCAGGTGCCCCATTATTTTAACATTTAAAAAATGCTTAGAGGAGTACCTGGCACATAGTAACAAATGAATAAATATTAGTTTTTATCACTATATTTTTGTCATGATAAAAATAATCTTTTGGATTTTTTGAGTTTGGATTTTTGAGTATAGATTTTCTTAAACCACAGCACATTGGTACTTAGCAAGTCAGATAGTCTAGTAGCTATTTTCCTCTAGGAAAGTATTTGAATACTTGGGTAGAAAATTATTAGGGACATTAAAAGAGCAAAGAAGGAGAACAAATTGTTTTCAGTGTTAATAATGTTTTAGATTTCCAGGCACCTGAGTGGAGCTTTGTTGGTTGAGCGGCCAATTCTTGGTTTTGGTTCAGGTCACCATTTCAAGATCCTGGGACAGAGCCCTGCATTGACTGGGCTCTGCACTCAGCAGGGAGTCTGCTTTGGGATTCTCTCTCTCCCTCTGCCCCTTCACCCCCTATCTAAAATAAGTAAATAGGTACGCCTGGGTGGCTCAGTTGTTAAGCATCTGCTCGGGTCATGGTCCCAAGGTCCTGGGATCGAGCCATGCATCGAGCCCCGCATTGGGCTCCCTGTTGAGTGGAAAGCCTGCTTCTCCCTCTCCCACTCTCCTCGCTTGTGTTCCCTCTCTTGTTATTTCTCTCTCTGTCAAATAAATAAATCAATAAAATATTTTTAAAAATAACAAATCTTTTTAAAAATTAATGTTTTAGATTTCAATTTTTGCAGTGCCATGGCTGGAATTTTATGATGCTTTTCTTAGAGATGAAAAGAAAGCTCTGGAGTAAATCTACATCACTTGGTAGCTTGTTAAACTACCACTTCAACCAGCTCCATCCTGAGGGTGGTTCTGGGATGGGGCCTGGGTCTGTGGGCTTTAACCAAGCTGCCCTGTGTCATTCCGATGCACAGTGGAGTTCAAAAACCTGTGATCTAATAAAAATCAGTTGGTTCAAATCAGCCACTAGGACCATGTGGCAGTGGGGGGCTCAGCAGCTCTTTGTTGAGTGTTGCCTTCTACTGGAGGCTCTGAATGATGGGTCTTGGAGATGCTTCTCTGCTGAGACTGGCCTCTGGGGACTCTAGGTACCTGCAGGAGAAGCCTAGAGACAGCTGGCTCCACTTCCAATGGAAAGAGCTGCTGACACTCAGCTCCAGCCTTGTTGGCCAAGAAGTGTGCCATTACGAGCCCTGGCTGGAGGTGCTGGCACGGTAGCAGCAGTGTTTCTCAAAGTGGGGTCCCGGGATCACCTTCATCCAGACTCCCCTAGAGAGTTTGTAAAATGCAGATTCCTTGGACCCACCCCCGACCTTTTGAGTCAGGATCTGCATTTTAAATGAACTTCAGAGATGTTTCTGAGGTGGGTTTACTGTTGGAGAGCCCCCAGCGTGTTTTCTCATTGCAGTCTGGAGCACAGTGGCGTTTGGTTTCTTCACACCACCCCCTTCTGGTAATTTGGCAAGGCTGGAGTTCCAGACACTCTGCTCGGAATTGCAGACTGACTTCTCAGATCTCAGACGGTCCCCAGCTCTCAAAGACCACATGGAGTGTGTAACCCGGAAAAGACTTTTGTAAATCAAAGCGTAACTGCCTTGGAGTCCTGAGATGTTACGCACTTTTCTGGGGACTAGAGGGGGCATTTGGATTCCAGGAACTGTCTGGTTACAAAGATTTTCTTTCCAGAGAAGTCTAAGTTGGGGTAGGAGGGTCTTGCTGGGATCCTTCCCACAGGGCCCGTTAGGGCACACGGCTCAGGTGAGGGAGACATTTTGTAGGTGACATCGACTCTCCTTGTCAGACACAGAGAGATCAGTGGGGACTTGGTTGCCGCAGGGGATGTTCTTGCCTTGTTTTCCCCATCAAACTCTGTCAGATTCTGGAACTTGAAGTAATGAAAGGGGGCTTGGGAGAGAGACAGTTTCTAAGGAGCTGTCAGCAGGGCCCCACTCCGGGCTGGAAGCTTGCTCTTTGTCAGGTGGCCTCCACGCCGACTTTATCCCAATGCTATTAGTGTAAAATCCTTCTGTTTCTCTCAGAGAGCAAGAAGTGGCCTGGGGCTGAGAGAGGCAGATTCGTAAGCAATTTCTCTCATTACACACTTCCAGGGATTACTCACCATTTCAAAGAGGAAGAGCTGTCCCAGCCGGCTTGGAGACTCTTTCCTGAGACAGGACGCACAGCCCTCCTACTACTGCCCGCTCTTCCCTATGACCTAAAATGGAGGAGGCCTGGCTCTCAGCAAGGCTGAGCTGTAGGCGGCCTTCTGTCCTTCATGATTTCTAGGGCTGGGCAAGGCAGAAGTTACAGAATGCGAATATAGAGATCCTTCTAGAAGTGGGATCCGCTTGCCTGGAGGGGTTCTTAACTCAAGGAACTAGAGCGGTCCTCAGAGTCAGTGTCAAGTAGAACATCGGATGGGATGGGATCTTGAGGGGTCCGAACAACATAATTCCAGTCATCTCAGAGTTGAGAAGTGACAGGTCGAATACCAGAAATGCTCGATGTCCCAGCCGTATTTGTGTTGTGTGGGTATTATAGATCTGTTTTCTTTTTGTCAGCCACTGTACTATTTATTATACAATTATATTCAAGATTATGATATTAAAATAATTAGTTTAAATAGTCTATTATCCAGGATTACAGATGGTATGACAGCCAGCAGCCCTGGAATGTATTTTGAGTACTTACATAAGGAGCACATGGATACATTCTTGTAAAATATTTAGAAGTTTACAGAATGAAAAGTCCCCTAACCACCCATTCTTATTCCGAGAGGTAACCACTGTCAGCAGATGGGTAAGTATCCTTCAGTGATCTTTCTAAACAGTGACATATCCATGTATGTATATATGCACACTTGTTTTTTCCCATGAATGAGATCATTTATCACATATTGTCAGGTAACTTTTAAAATTTTCATAATATGTATCTTGGAGATATTCTCATGGCAGGAGGTTTGTCTTCCTCATTCACGTTAACATTAGCACAGTATTGTATTATTGTATTATACAGATGCGTCCTGCTTACGTGATCATTTGCTAATTGATGGACATTAAAATCATTTCCCATACGTTTGTTCTTACAAATAATGCTGCAGGGGCGCCTGGGTGGCTCAGTGGGTTAAAGCCTCTGCCTTCGGTTCAGGTCATGATCCCAGGGTCCTGGGATCAAGCCCCCGCATCGGGCTCTCTGCTCAGCAGGGAATCTGCTTCCCCCCTCTCTCTCTCTGCCTGCCTCTCTGACTACTTGTGATCTCTGTCTGTCAAATAAATATAAATGAAATCTTAAAAAAAAAATGCTGCAACAAGGCTCTGTGCACATACATCTTTGCACACATATTCTTGTAGAATGAATTCCTAAAAACAATTGCAGTTGCTACTTCTATGTTTATTACACCATAGGTCTAACTCTCTTCATCTCTTATTATTTCTGTCAAGGATTCTGGACCCTAGCAGTACCTTGGATTTACCTGGGGAACCTTAAAAAAGTATATCTGTCCAAGCTGTACCACAGACCCACTGAATCAGATAATCTTTGAGAGTAGGGCTCAGGCTTTGGATTTTCAGAAAAAAAATCTGAAAATTCTCATGTGCAGCAAGGATCATTGATCTATACATTACACAAAATAGAACAGAATGCTGGGGTATTTTAAGATAGTGCAACCAATTTTTATAGGAACAGAGTCCATCTAATGGTCAGGAGTAATCTTTGTTTCCTCTGAAAACAGGTTTAATAAATCAAGTTGTCTAGGTGAAAATAGTGTTAAATCTGATGTTTAATAGTTACATAGCATTTTTATCTCTTGAAAGTGTCTTTTGTTTTGTTTTTTTGAAATCTCAGAGCCTCTTTAATTCAAAGCTGTAACAAGGTGGGCTGGGCAGGAATGACCTTGTCCATTTTACATTCTTGGAAGCTAATAGGGATAAAATGATGCTTCTCAATTTTAATGTGCTTAGAAAAAAATCTGGGGATCTTTTCTATATGCAGATCCTGCCTTAGTAGGTCTGGGGTGGGGACAGAGATTTTGCATTTCTAACAAGCACCTACATGACACCAACGCCACCGGTCCACACAGCTGTCCGAGGACCACACTCTGATTAATAAACATGTAGGTAAACGGTAATGAGCTAAATACAACGGGGAACCCAATCCAGCAGCAAACATAGGGTGTCATCAGACTGACCAGCAAAGGGAGAGGGAATACAGGTGGGGAAGAAACCTGTCTTCTGCATCAGCTAAGCCAGGAAGCCCTCATCCTAGAATTCCATGCCCTAAACAGGGACATGTTCATGTATCATTTAATGAAACCAATTCAATCTTCAAAGTAAAAAATACATCTTACTAATGGAAATTAGATTTTTTAAAATGACCTCTTTTGTTTTTGTCTTTTGGAACAAAAGAGCTAGAAGCAATAATGATGTAATAAAGGTATTATTTTTAATGGGTCATTTTCTCTTCAATATATTAGCTGTCAAGATGGATTCTATAAATTGAAGATTAATATGTGCGAGCTGTAGGATCGAAGAGGTGCTGCTGAGATGGGAAGTAGAAGAGGAATGACATCTAGGCTGGAGGAAACATTCTGAGAGGGAAAGAGCTGACCTCACCTAGATTCATTTCCCGTTTCGTATACTCTCATGTGCCTTTTCCACAAAGCTATGTCGCCCTTCTCATGGCTGTGATGTTCATAATTTCATGTATGCAGTGTTCTTGTTATCTGTCTTACCCATCAGATTAGAGAAACCATGAGGACGAGGACTGCTTTTGTTCACCATGTTATCCTTAACACCCAGTGCTATGCCTGGCAGATAGTAGATGGTCAATAAATATTAATTAAATGAATTGAATATATGAATGAATAAATCATGAAAAAGAAACAGTGGTATGATGTTATGAGATGAAGTTAAATTAGATTAAAACTAAAACAAACAAAAATATCTCAAGAAGTCTACAAAGCCTAGGGCGCCTGGGTGACTCAGTTGTTTAAGCCTCTGCTTTCAGCTCAGGTTATGATCTCAGGGTCCTGGAATCGAGCCCCACATCAGGCTCTTTGCTCAGTGGGGAGCCTGATTCTCCCTCTCTCTAGCCTGCCTCTCTGCCTACTTGTGATTTCTCTTTCTGTCAAATAAATGAATAAAATCTTAAAAAAAAAAAAAAGTCTACAAAGCCTAGTACAGAAGGATTCCTAATTGGAAAGAAGAGATCCAATTGGAAAGGAGAGCCAATGCGTTAGTCCATTTCTACAACAAGGTGTCTTTATGCTCAGAACTTTAAACTGTTGTATGGAAATTCTGTGACATCAGAAAGCAAATATAGTGACTTCATCACCAGGAACAAGGCCCGCCCATGGTCTTTTCAAACACAATTCATGAACTCGTAATACGTTATTTTATTTTATTTTATTTTATTTGACAGAGATCACTAGTAGGCAGAGAGGCAGGCACAGAGAGAGGAGGAAGCAGGCTCCCCGCTGAGCAGAGAGCCCGATGTGGCACTCGATCTCAGGACCCTGAGATCATGACCTGAGCCAAAGGCAGAGGTTTTAACCCACTGAGCAACCCAGGCGCCCCAAACTCATAATACATTTTAAAATGTTTTTAAAATATGGTCTCCTTCAAAGGGAAGTTGCAAGGTTAACTTTCAGGTATGATTTAATATAAAATATTCTGAGATCCCTAGATGAAAAACACAATATAATTTCTAAAAGCAGTAACATTCATTTTTTCATTGGATAAATTTTTCTCACATGACCAGTAAATATGGCACAGTGGGGCAGGGGCCTGAAGCTAGACTATCTGTGTTCATATTCCCACCGTTGTCCAGCGGTGCCATCTTGGGAGAATCGCTCAATTGCTTTTTGCTTCCATTGCTTCATCTTTTAAGTGGGATGATAAGACCAGCTACTTCAGCTTCTTGTCATTTGAATGAGTTAGTGTTTGTAAAGCACTTAAAACAGTACCTGGCATATGGGAAGCACTATATACATAGTTTTAAATAAACAAACTCTTATAATGTGCCAGGCAATTATTAAGCACCAATAGGCCTCCAGGAAAGTAGTGAACTCTTATCTCCCAAACACTTGTCATATATCAACAATCCTTAGGCAGTTTTACATCAAGTCTTAGGACAACCCTGATGGAAGTGTCACTGTCATTCATTCATTCATTCAGCCAGTATTTATTGTCTACTAGGTGCCGGGAACTGTTTTCTTTAGGTCCTGGGATACACAGTCTGGGATTTATATTTTTAAAAATCACTATTTTATTAATATGTGATTTTTGATAGTTCTCTCGATTTCCAGATTAACTCTAAACTATAGCACACAATGTTGCTCTTTAGTGAAAGTAGTTCCTCATAACTTCCGAAGTTTTAAATGGTAATATCTGTAGTGCTTTGGACAACGATTTTTCTTCCTGTTCTAATTATCATTGTTAGAGACTAATCTTAATTTTGTATCCTTGTGAAATCTCTTTCAAATCTGTTATGTTTTCAGTAAGAACTTGATTTTTTTTACACTATAAAATGACACATTTGTTGGAAATTCTGTCATTTAGTATTTTTCTTTTTTTAAAATATTTATTTATTGGACAGAGAGAGAAACAGAGCAAGAGAGGGAACAGAAGCAGTGGAAGTGGGAGAGGGAGAAGCAGGCTTCCTGCCAAGCAGGGAGCCAGATGTGGGGCTCCATCCCAGGGCCCTGGGATGGTGATCTGAGCTGAAGGCATATGCTTAATGACTGAACCAGCCAGGCACCCCTAGTATTTTTCTATTAAAGCAATGTTGCAATGCACAGCTGTTTACCTCTGTACCTGCCTATCTTGTCAAACTTGTATAAACTTCGTTCAGATAGATTCCTAGAGGAGAACTTGCTTGGTAAAATGATATGTCCATTTTAATCTTGAGTGATTTTGCCAAAATGCAGTGTAAGAAAGCATTTCATCTGTCAACACCCTCACCAATAGCGCACAAGAGTGCCTTTTCTCCTGCATTCTCAATGACATCATTTACCAATATTTTTAGTTTTTATCAGTCTAATGAACAAAAATGGAGGAATTGGTGGGTTTCAATTTAGTAATAAGGATGATTTTTTGGTATGTTTATTGGCCATTTGTATTTATTCTGTCTTGATTGATTTTTTTATATCCTTAATTCATTTTTCTATCAATACAAGGAAGCACTGAGCATATAACAGGTGTGATTATGCATGATAAACATATTCCAGAAAATTTTTCCAAGTCATCATATTTCTATTTATGGTATCTATTGCCACACAACGTCAATTTTTATCTTTATGGCTTCTGAGATTATGTCATGATGGGGAAAGTCTCTTCTACCCTAATATCATTTTAAAAAATCTCCTTTATTTTCCATAGTTTGTTCATAGCTTAAAATGTTTACACCTTCAATCCACCTAAAGTTTATTTTTGTTTTCACTTGGTGGAAAAGAGAAAACCAAACTTTTTACCACAAATGAATTTGACATGATAATCAGCAGTCACTTTAGATGAAACTCTGTGCTGAGAAGATGCAGTTTCTAAAACCACATACTGAGAGTTCAGTATTGTCACACTGTCCTCAGAGAGCCCAAACAGTACATAGACCGATAGCCAAAGCAGTCTTTTTGGAGGACATTTTCCCAGTCCTCCCCATACCAGCTAAATTAAAATGTTACTATGATACTATTAACTATTTAAAATAGCACTTTATTTTCAGTCGTTAACAAAAGTCACATATTCTGATAAACCAAATAATTAGCAAGTGTTGCTATTGTAATGTAATAGTTTCCTTTATACAAATGCTTAATTATATGTTAGATGTGAATGACTCGTGAACACAATTTATAGAAGCATTTTACAGAGGCACTCCCTTTCTGGCGTATGATCCCAAATTTGTAGAAAATGACTTACCTGTGGATTAGAGAGAGACTAAAGCAGAATCTCAATGAGGGCAGGAAGGATTTAAAAGAGTGGGAGTCTTGATAAGCTTGTTCCATACATCCCTAGCCACAAAGGGACAGTACTATAATTTTTTTTTCCTATTTTTGCCTAATCAATAGAGAAGCACTTGGGACATCATGAGATGTGGAAGATAGTTATTAAGAATAACTAAATTGAAATAGAAATAACTGTGATTAAAAAGTTCTAGAGATCTGTTGCTCGACAATACGCATATAGTTAATACTACTGTATACACACTTTAAGATGGTCAAGATGGTCAATTTTACATTATGTGTGTGTGTTTTAACTATGATTCAATAAAAAGTTAATTCTGCATTGTTGTGGTTTTTGCTTTTAATCAAGCAGCACATATTTGAGTACTTATTGGGTACCAAATATATTCTCATAGAGGATACCAGGAAGTACAGTT
This sequence comes from Lutra lutra, assembly GCF_902655055.1. NCBI lineage: Eukaryota > Metazoa > Chordata > Mammalia > Carnivora > Mustelidae > Lutra > Lutra lutra. The sequence continues at coordinate 59,837,999 of NC_062291.1, read as the reverse complement.
GATGGTTTCAGTTCTCAAGGAACTCACAAGCAGTCTAGTTGGAGGAAAAACTCAAGTACCCGTGAAAACGAACCATCTCAGGTAATATAATGTCACCACAGGCAGAGAAAAGACACACCATCTTATTTATAGAAAAGGCAGGAATCTCTTTGGGCTACAGTAATAGAAATATTCATTAGCTACTTCAATGGCGTTCAAAGCATTTTCATAGTTTCTAAATTGACCCTTTTACTAGATCTCAGAGGCATTATCTCTGTTTAACAGATGAGGAAACAGAGGCTCAGAGGTTATAATTTTTCCAGGTTCACATAGAGCTGGGAACTAGGCTCTGTCTTCCAGCTCTTACTCCTGGTGGAATTGATTTGAATAGGCACTGAAGATCTGCTGCCAACGAAGTTTTGAGGGTTAGAGCAGAACCCAGATGTGCTAGGGATACCACGGTTATGTATTTGCTAAAGTTAAGATTATTCTCTCCTCTCTGTCATCCTGCCAAGGAGCATCAAGTAACTTTTAGTACAAAATAACAGATTATTTTTTTCTTGTTACTACTGGGCAGAGAAACTCACATCATAGTGCAATAAAATGAGGATTAGCACACGAGCCTTCAGTTTTATTGCTATATACACACAGTCCTTTAGCCAACTATGGTCCCATGAAAGACATTCCTTACTAACACAGACAGCCAAATAAAATCTGCGAATCCTGATTTAAAATTAGTTATCTGGGCTAAGACCATATGAATTACACACATTTTTAAAACCACATCCTGCTAGTTCAGTAGATTGACTTCTACCCAGAAAGTGCAGGAGAATTAGGTCTGTTCATAACAATAATCCTATCTGATTGCCCAGGGTCAAGCTACTGTTTATCTTTGCTAGACAGAACCCATATCCTGAGCATATTCTGTGTTTTTCACCATTTACTTCAAGGCAATACAGGCTCTGACGTTCTTTCCACCTAATCACCTAAACAATAAGAAAAAGACTCTAATAGTTTCTTTTTCTAAAACATTAGGTAAAAGTAAACACACAGACACGGTGGTCAAGAGTGTCTTTTTTATTTTCCTTAGGAGCGCTCAGCATTTTGCAAAAGAAGGGCAGTGCTGCCCTCTACTGCTGGATGTTGAAATTTAGCGATACTCTCCTTTATCCTCAAGAGCTATGTGGAATGGATTAAGATAATACCACTCTGCGTTAGACTATCCTTTTAGGAGTTGTTTAAAAGAAATTTGTTTTTGGCAAACCCATTGAATGTGTTCCCTTCATTATCTCTTCACCTACCTTCATCTTGCATCAAAGCATAGGACGTTAGGACATACCCAACAAAAAAGGAATATCTCATCTTGGGGTGGGAGGCACAGAGGAAAGCTTAACACCTTGCTCTAGAAGTAAGAGGCTGTATTTGTGCTGCATTTAGGGAAAAACAGGGCAAGGAAAGGAACTTTTCTTATGACTTAAAGTCTGCAGACTTCCTATTCTTCTGTTGCTTGAAGTGTTTTCATTTGCTTTTTGCTAAAGTTATCAATTTCCTTTGTGTTTTCTGGCAGGAGGCAATAGTCACCTTGAAAAGTTGAGAGTAGTGGAACAGCATTTCAAAAACACCTTCTTTGAGATTTTACAGATCTCTACAAAGACTTTTTGGAAGACTCTAAATATTTAAGAACTTGTGTTCTTTGCTTTCTTTTTCATCTTTAAAAAAAATTCCAGAGAATATGCGTGCAAGAGGACAGAACAGAGAGATTTTGGAGTTCACCTAACTAATACCCTATAGCTATCCAGGGACCAAAGTGTAATCTCTATAGTAATCATCATCATCAACAACATCATCAAAATAAAATAATAGCAATAATTTCTACAAGTGTGTTAAAAGTGTGTGTGTCAACACTAAGCAAAAATCTTTTTGTCCCAATTTTATACTTTTTTTTTTTTTAAGATTTGATTTATTTGTTTGACAGACAGGGATCACAAGTAGGCAGAGAAACAGGCAGAGAGAGAGGAAGGGAAGCATGAGCAGAGAGCCTGATGCAGGGCTCGATCCCAGGACCTTGAGATCATGACCTGAGCTATAGGCAGAGGCTTAACCCACTGAGCCACCCAGGCGCCCCTTTTTGTCCCAATTTTAGAAACTTATTCCAAGTTTCAAGACTAGTAAAGGGACTAGTTGACTAGTAATCAAACTAGAATTTGATTGTATGTGAAAAGCAGATGCATTATTTTACTAGGCAGCTGTCTTTCAATGAACAAACGAAACAAGTCTCAAAGGCAAGTGCTTGTAAACAACATCTGTGATGATGATGATGATGATGATGATGATGGTGACTGAGAACATACTGAGTATTTAGTAAGTGTCCTGTAAAATTCAAAGTGTTTTCTATTAAATCACTTAATTCTGAGGCACTTGGGTGTGAGTGTCTGACTCTTTTTTTTTTTTAAAGCTTTTACTTGTTTATTTGACAGAGAGACACATTGAGAGAGGGAACACAAGCAGAGGGAGTGAGAAAGGGAGAAGCAGGCTTCCTGCTAAGCAGGGAGTGTGATGCGGGACTTGATCCCAGGACACTGGGATCATGAACTGAGCTGAAGGCAGATGCTTAACCAACTGAGTCACCCAGGCACCTGTGAGTGTCCGATTCTTGATTTCGGCTTGGGTCATGATGTCAGAGTTGTGGGATAGAGCCCCGCATCAGACTCCACACTCAGTGGAGAGTCTGCTTCTCTCCCTCTCTCTTTCTCTGCGCCTCTCCCTGATCACGCTTGCTCTCTCTCTCTCAAATAAATAAATAAGTCTTTTTTTAAAAAGACTTATTTATTTATTTATTTGACAGAGAGAGAGAGAGAGAGATCATAAGCAGGCAGAGGCAGGCAGAGAGAGAGGAGGACGCAGACTCCCCGCTGGGCAGAGAGCCCGACGTGGGGCTCCATCCCAAGACCCTGAGATCATGACCTGAGCCGGAGGCAGTGACTTAACCCACTGAGCCACCCAGGTGCCCCTAAATAAGTCTTTTTAAAAGTACATCATTTTATCCTCACAGCAACCCCATGAGGTAGAACTGTTATTATCCCCATTTTATAGACGAGGGGAGGAAACTGAGGCATGCAGAGAAAACTAGTTCTAGAGGCCATGCTTTTAACCACAAGAAGCTATACTGCTTCTTAAGTACCAACACTCTACAGCACAACAATTTCTTCTAAAGATTTTATTTTTTTAAGCAGGCTCCATGCGTGGAGTCCAACATGGGGCTTGAGATCAAGACCCTGGGATCAAGACCTGAGCTGAGGTCAAGAGTCAGATGCTTAACCAACTGAGCCACCCAGGTGCCCCTTTAAAGATTTTATTCTTAAGTAATCTCTGTACCCGCTATGGGCTTGAACTCAAAAACCCCGAGATCGAGAGTTACATGCTCCACTGACTGAGCTAGCCAGGTGCACCAGCACAGGAGTTTCTAAATGGTACCCTGGAACTGAATTATGGCCAGCAAGTAGATAAAACCATCGACAGTTGTCATCCAATTGATATCTCTGTTGTACAAAGGTCTCAGCAGCTTTAAAAAAAAGTTCTGCCCATGTGGTGCCTGGTTCAGGAACTAAGGTTAGCTGCTGTGTACTTCAGACCTCATTGCACATACACTTCTATGGGTAGGAAGGACCAACAGACCCTCACTTGGTCCCTCCATGTGTGTAGGTGGGGAGAAGAGTCCTACATACAGGAGGAAGGAATGAAGTGAGAGAAGAGAAGCGAAAGGAGCTGATTGTTCCACTAAGGCGTGCCTAGGAAACAAGCCAGTTAATTTGAAGGATGAGGTTGATAAGTGATCACCTTCCTCAGCAAGAGTAAATGCCACCCAGCCGAGAACACCACCGCCTTAGGGGCTCTATGCTTATCTTATTGGCCACTACTCAGCCACACAGTGATTCTGAACAGATTGCAGGTTTGGCTTCTAGAGAAATACTCATTCAGCACACAAGTCAGCTTTTGAATAATATCCTACCCTTAGTGACAGCATACACCTAAATGTAACTATTCTGAGGCATTTTGCCCTTGAGTACAAAGTGTGAAAAACTCCTCCCTCTCCCGACTTGTTCCTAAGTTTAGACCTTCAGGGTATCAGGGGCAAAACTGAATACAATAAGCAGGTTTGGGTTTGGTTAGAGGTCTGTGCAGTGTCCATGGCTGACCTGGCCTGGACTGCCTCTTATGCTTGGGGCAGCGCTGCTCAGCTCTGAACACTTCCAATTTCCAGGCAAGTATATTCTACAAGAATTCATTCCAGATGAAGCTGTTGCTGTGTGGGTTTCTAGTTCCTCCCTCCCAATTCTTTTGAAGAAAAAGGGAAAGAAAAAAAGCCAGGAGGGAGTTGGTAGAGAGGATGCTATGACAGTCATAGCAAATCATGAGGCAAGGAGAATCCTAGTCCTCCTTTCCTTTGACTCTACTGCTCTCTTCCTGGACACTCACTTTGCCTGGTTGCCTACTTGTTTGGGCAATGTTTGCCTCTGAAGAGTCTTTTGCTTGTTCTAGCCATTCAGCAGGGAGGCAGCATTGCTCAATTCCAAGTCAAAGTGTTAAAATTAGCAATGGCCTGGAAAGCATTTTGTTTATTTCAAGATTGGCATTTTGTGTAGAGGGATGGGGTGCAGGGCTCAAGAGAGAGGGAACTGAATGTAATCTCCAAGAACCTAATATTACCAAGGAAAATGTTTGAGACTTGGATCCCACATGATATGTATTTTCCCTTCCCGCTACACCCAGTTAATTGTTTGCCCCTTTCTAAAATTTAGAACAGATATTATGAAGACATGAAGAAAAACTACAGATGTCACTTTCTTTGCCCCTATCTCCTTGACTTGGTTACGGAGCTGCTTAGATTGTCAATAAATATTTATTTGGACTTAGCTAAGTTCATCATGTTTAGGTAACCACGGATTGTTTTTCCTGCAGGAATGACGTAAGAAATGACCATGATATTGTTGGCCAACGCTGTGAAGATCATCCTTCTCAAACTCTGGGAAGGCTGGGCTGTACAACACCCCTCTCAGCAGTTGCCCTTTGCCTCTGCTTTTAGAACTACTAACAGTTCATTGTCATTTCACCTTCCGTGTTGAACTTGCAATCTTAGAGGAAAGCAGTATTAATGAAACACCCTGAGCAGTTAGCTTTGAAAGCAGAGTCAAAGCTCCTGGAAAAAAGCAGGTGATAACAAAGGTTGGCAGGTGCTGTCCAAAGTCTCTTTGGCTTGTATTGGTTACTATGAGTGGAAAATTCATTTTGAGATTTGTATTATTATCAATGAACAGAGGCTGGGGTATTATTTTCTCCTGAAACACCAAGAGAATGGATGTGTCCTTCCACCATTTATTGCTTACTAAGTGCAAAACACTAGGGGATACTTATATAGGGTAGGATCTCTAGCCAAAGATCTCTACCATCTACAAGGGGTGTGGCAGATGGGCAATGACAACAACAGCTAACTAACATTTAGGGGGTGCTTACTATATGCAACTAAACACTTTGTATGTATCAACTCATATAATGCCTACAACAGCCCTAAGGAAAATACTAGTATCTCCACTTTACAGAGCAGGAACAGAGAGGTTAAGTCACTTGCCTAAAACCTGCCTGTCAGTAAATGACAGAGCTAGAATCTAAAGCTAGGTGTTCTGGGTGCAGAGCTAGGTTCTTAACTAGGGCATTTTCTGAAATGGTAATATTGCCAACAAGGTACAGAAGCACAGGAAAAGAGAGGAGGATTTTGACCAGAGTGGGGGGGGGTAAGAAGAGTCTTTATGAAGGAGGCATTTATTTACTCGGGATCTTGAAGGTCGCCCGGTGGAGAGAGGAGCTGGGGAGGAAGGAACAGCCAGACTAAAAGAAGAGGCAGTTTGGGTACCAGCCAGATGATGACAGCAAGATCTGGTTGAGTGCGTGCGGGGGAGCAAAGCTGGAGAGGGACACCTTGCCCAAATCCTGAAGGTCCTTGAGGACCAGGACCCTCTTTGTAAGGAAAGGTCACCCCCCCCCCCCCACTTTTAGTAGGATGTCCCCTGCCTGAAACCGGCAGGCGGCCCACCCATATTTCCTTCGGGGAGAACAGCGGGCAGGAATGGTCAAGGTCGCCGCGTGCGCTCCGGAGCTGCACGTTCAGGCCAAGGACTTTTCGTCCCGAGCGCTCAGACGCCGGGGATCTGGCTGCCAGCCGGGGTCAGGAAGGCGCGCGCTGCCCGGCCCGGCCCGGAGAACGCCTGCTCCTGAGTGCCGGAAGGCCGATCCTCCGGAATTCCCTCCGGCCACCTTCCTCCTCGCTGGGCCCTCGAAGGTCAGGGAAGCCACCTCCCGCTCCCCGTGCCGCTCGGCTCCTCCCGCCAGCCCCGGAGGCCCCGGAAGCAGGCCCTCAGCCATAGGAGTCCGCTCTGCCAATCAACCCTAGTCCGGGTCCCTCTCTGCCGGCGCCCAGTGCATTGGTTGCATCATGACTGGCCTCCGATAAGATTCTCTGCTTGGATTGGCTCAGAGCGTCCCCTCCCTCCTGCCCTTTCTGCGTCAGAAGCTCCCGATTGGTTATCCGCGTTGCCAAGTTCCGAACGCGGCTAGACCATTGGAGGCCGCGGGCCCGCCCCTGCCGGCTAGGTGAAGGTGAGAGTCTCCTCCAGTCGCCGTGTCTAGACCGGACCCAGTGGCTCCAGACGCAGAGTGGAAGCTCTCGCCTGTCTCAAGCTCTCCTGCTATGGCGCCTCCGTCTGTGTTCGCCGAGGTTCCGCAGGCCCAGCCGGTCCTGGTCTTTAAGCTCACTGCCGACTTCCGGGAGGATCCGGACCCCCGCAAGGTCAACCTGGGAGTGGGAGGTAAAGATGCAGCGAGTAGGAGCAACCTGGGCAGTGGAGCAGACCTAACCCGGGTGGTGGGTGCGGTGGGAAAGGCCGAGGCCTGGCTTGATGCTGGCTGGAGAGGTGGCAAGAATCACGGGGCTGTTTTTCAACCTGCCCATTTTACAGAGGGGCATGTGGAGTCCTTGGAAAAAGGAGATGTGTCCAAGGCCCACAGTGCAGGTGTAAGAGCCAGGACACAAACCCAGTTTTACTGATTCCCCATTCTGTGTTCTTTATACTACTGTATCCTTTCAACTGTTAATAAATGGGGAGGCCCAAGATAAGGGGAGGGAGGAAGCCAGGAATCCTGATAGGCTTGATGTCCTGGTTGCTGGAGAACGAATGAAGGAGAACTCTGAGCCTTAGGAAACTCTTGTCTGGGTTAGTAAATGTTTGAGTGACTACCAGGTAGGTCACAATCAGCCCTTTACCCAAGCCTTGTGGGGAGAAAGCCTGAGGCGTGCTTTTGGTCTCCTGGATATCAACATCAAGGTGTGATACAATAGAAATCTAAAGTGCTTCTGACACAGGTTAATGCAGCCTGGGAGGACCTGGGAATCATATTCTGGTCCTCGTAGATGTGGTAGGAATGGTTAGAGATGGTAGGAAGGAGTGGAAAGAGTGGAAAGGAAGTAGAAGCTCGCTTTCGCCCATTCTTGTCTTCAGTTCTTGCTTGGACAGCTGAGAGCGTGGGCCTCAGTTTCCCCTTCTGCAAGAGAAGGCTTTAGATTGGAGTACCTCAGAATAACTCTAACCTTCGGTGAATTTGTCATTTCTTATCACTCTCACTTAAATGTTTGAAGCTCCAAACACACTTGATCATACACAAAGACCAGCCAGGTTGAAGAAAATACGATGTTCATGCTAAGGAACAGATTCAGAGTGAAAGGACCAGAAATTTTGGAAAGAGAAAATCGAACTATTTTGTAGTGGATGGTGGTGAGAAGGAGGTTCAGAATCAGGCTTCCTGCACTGACTGTACATAGGACCTGTTAAAAATAAGTCTTCACTAAGGAGTATGGGAAAGAGGTGAGAAAAAGCCATTAAAAAGTATGGTTTGTTTAGGCTAGGTAATGAGTTCATTGGCACCCATTATATTATTCTTGTGACTTTTGTGTATGTTTGAAACTTTCCATAATAAAGCATTTTTTAAAAAGTAAATACCATATAGTTTCAGCCATGGAGAGTAAGTGATGTTTTTACTGAGTAGGAGAAGTATTGAAAGTTTGCCTTGAGTTGAATTGGAGTCGGGTACCATTCAAGCTCTTAATTTAAATCCAATTTATAACCTCCAAGTATTTAATTAGGGCCAGATATATAATATGATGTTGACTTAAATACATCTTCTAAAAATGTTCCGTTTTTTGGGGGGAGGGGGGTCTCAGTTACCATTAAACGATCTTACCGGGTTTTTGTGAGACTCAAATACATTTCAAGCACTTAGAATAATGTCTGGCAAATAAGTACGGGTTATACAAGAGTTGCTTTGGCATTTCTTTGGGTAGGTTGCACAGAAGATGTTGAAAAAAATTTTCAGCTTAAGAACTGCAAAATGAAATCATTTCTGACATTGGTTCAGAAATAAACTGCTGGGTGCAGAGAAGTAGCGCCTGGTCAACCCAGGCCAGAAGTGATTGGCCCAGAAGTAGAGTTTGCAGTTCAGGTGGTCATCTCACCTGTGACGGTGCCTTTGTCATGTTTCCCAGGAACCCAGGAACGTTCCCTCCTTACCGGGAACAAATAATGTGTGCCTTTAATCTTAATGTGTACAAGGTCTCTGGAGGGCTGTTGCCGCCAGAAGGAAGCTGAAGCCCAGTTGGATAAAGTAGTTTGCCCCAGGTCATAGGGTTATTGGTGGTGGAACTGTCCTCTCCTCTATTTTGGGTCCTTTAGGTGGTCCAGAGGCTGCCAGTGTGCACTGTAGTGGGAAGAGCCGGGAGATCTCAGTACAGGCCATCCCTGCAGTCCAGCAGCGTGACCTTGGGAGGGCTGTATAGCATCCTGGAACTCAGTCTGTTAGTTGAGGAACAGAGATGGAATGCCTCCCTCTCTCAAATTCTACTCAAACATTCACTAGCACGTTACATGTAGGATAATGATGTTGGCCTCATTAGTTGGCTGAGGATTAAATGAGTAATTATGTGTGAAATGTGTGTGAAATGTGATACATAAGTGAAAAGTGATAAAAATACTATTTTTCTTTTTATGATCTCTTTTTTGGTGGATGGCAGGGGCTCAGATAAGGGTCTAATTAGAGTAGAAAGAGAGGTCTCCTTCCAGCTTTTGTATGTTCTAGCTCTAGTTAATACAAATCCCCAAGTATATCCTTTGTGAAGGAAATGTAATTAATTAATCACTGACTTTGGAGAAGATACTCCCCACCCCACCCGCTTAAGATAAAACCCAGGGGAGATTATCCAGCTCCTGTTCTAGTGCTGTTGGATGTGTTTAAAATAAGCTGCAACTATAATTTCACTACCTAGTTTCTACTTGCTGAGTTTCTCCGGAGATACTCTTGCTGGCACTGGTTCCCTAATTTCCTTCTAGGTAAAGCAGAGCGTCACATTTAAGTACAACGTACCCTGAGCTGGCCATTTTGGTGCTTCTCAGGGTTTGAGACCCGTGGCTTCAAGGGCAGGGGGGACATGGGTCCAGCCTCATGCTGCCTGAACAAGACATTGCTTCACAGACTCCAGTCTGTTTATCACGGGAATTGAGCTTCCTTTAGTTCCTTTAGTTCCTTCCTTTAGTTCCTTTAGTTCCTTCCTTTAGTTCCAAATGCTCTTATTTTAATATTCGTTGTGTTTTTTAATGGGGATGTCTAGCATCTTCACATAAAATTGTCGGATAGAAGTGCTGTATCAGGTGTCTCTGAATACTCCCCGGCCCTCGTCCCAGGACTCTAGTTGGAAAAAAGGGCCTTAAGAGGCATATATATGTGCAGGGGCTCCTGGGGAGGGGAGTGAGGAAAGTGGAGATGTTCAGGGGAAAGGAGGGGGATGGTTTGATCATTTAATTCTCTGCGTTCTTCCTTCCTTCTGGAAAGCAGCACTCCTGAACTCCCCTGAAACCTGTGTGATAAAGAGGCCTCCGTCACACAGGCCTCTGGGGTCTGCTTGCTTCAGGCTTTCTCTTGCTCTTAGAAAAAAACCACATGGACCCATGAACTTAATAATATGACAGCCTAGCTCTTATAATCCACTTGATCTTGGGCAAATTATTCAACGCTTCTGACCTCAGTTTCCAGATCATAGTATCTGTATTGTGAGTCATTACAGGAATTAAATGGGTTAGAAGAAAAAGTAAAGCGCTTAGCACAGTGCCTCGTAGGTACTAAGTATTCAGTAAGTCCTTGTTATTACGATGGCTCAGGTACTGTTGACATCTGTAATTAGGGAATCTTTCTTTCCATCCTGCGCTACTTCCCTGAAAGCCAGACCCATCCTCGGTACAGTTTGCTAAACACATCCTACAAATGCAGCATGTTCAGAAAACTCATCATTTCCACCTTCCCCTCAATCTTTCTTTTTCTACTTACGTTTTACATCTTAGTGGGACCCCTTCTCCATCCACCCCCTCCCCATCCCCACATCACCACCAGCCTTTATCCAGACTAGACAGACTTTTGTGTCATTTGTCATCTTTTCCCTGTTCCCACATCAGTTTATTTGGTCATTAGGTTCTGTATTTTATACCTCATAAATCTATTTTGAGTATCTCGTCTTTTCTTTACCCTTGTTGCCACTACCTGAATCAGAGACTCCATTACTGCCTCTGAATGCCCGCAGTACCCGCCTGACTTCACTATCCATCCCTGTTCCCCTTTGCAGTTTATTTTCTGTCATGTCACTCAGATGATCCTGTTCAAATGGACCACTATCCACATCACTCTCTTTGAGTGCTTTCAGTGGTTTCCCCATTGAAACTATGTTCCTTAGATGAGGATGTCCTCCAAGACTCTGACCCGTATTCCTCCACAGGTCCTATGTCTGAGCCCCAAAGATGCAGATCCTCAGAAGCCTCCTGTCTCCAAGTCTCTTGGACCTTCAAACAGGCGTTCCCTCAGTCTGGTGAAGGGAAGCAAAATGTAACCCCCCCCACCTCCCGAAATAGGCTCTAAGCTGGTTATTTGTTTATTTATTTAAGATTGTATTTGTTTATTTGATAGAGAGCACAAGTAGGTGGAGCTACAGGTAGAGGGGGAGGGAGAAGCAAGTTCAGTGCTAAGCTGGAACCCCGACTTGGGGCCCGATCCCAGGACCCTGTGATCCTGACCTGAGCTGAAGGCGGCTGCTTAACTGAGCCCCCAGGCACTTCCTAAGTTATTATTTTTTTTTTTTTAAGCTGGTTATTTTTAAGAAACTGTAAATACAGGAGAAATTCTGAAAACCAAGTAAAAGTTACCCTTTTTATAAGAAACATTTACATTTATAAGGGAAATATCCATTTGTAAGAATGTCTTTCTCAGGTGACTCTAAATCTGGAGGAACTATCAGTGGAGAGGCGGGGCTTAAATCTGCATCTTGACCTTTCTCGTGTTTCCTGTGCCTCTAAGGTCATCTTGCAGAGTTGACTCCCCACCCCCAACATCTGTTGTCTTTAGCTGAAGGTGGTATTTAATGTAAGGGCTTTGGCCACTGTATGGAGTTAACTCAGTTGTTGTCCTGTGTCTCTCCCATGTATACAGGTGGTAGAGGTTATTAAACTTTTGTTTTTCTCCTGTTAATCTGTTATGGCAATCTAATTATTAGACCAGCCAAAGAAACTAGAAGGGCAGAAGGGAAGACTCCGCTTCCACGCTGGAATGCCGTTCCTTGACTACCTTTTAAATTCCTACTCACTTTTCATCCTTCATTCTCTGTAAAGTCTTCCCTGACTCGTTACAAGAGAATTAAGGGCTGTATATACTGTGTTTCCTCCAGGGCAGACAGTATCTTATTCTGCCTTGCACATTTCTGTGTAGCTACTTGTAGCCAATGTCTCCTCCTTGGTAGATTCAGTAAGTCCTTGTTGAATGAATGAGTGAATGAAAACATGGATGAGAAACTCCTGGGTCTGACAGACAGGAATGAAAATCCACTGGGAGAGTAGGAATCATAGTTGTTAATAATGCTTGACCTCATTGCTCTAGTCACCGAGAACCTTCTTCTGTTTGCTTCATTAGGGCAGTTAGGCAAGGCCTGGGGTATGAACCTGGAACTGAACCTGGGAGAAACTGGACTGTGGAGGAGGCAGGGGAGGTATAACTTGGCCACTTTCTCCTTTGTCACAATATAGACACAATGACTCCTTGCATCTAGTCTTACGACAAGATTTTTTAGAGTAGTACAAAATAGACGGTATGGGTAAGAATGGTGGTTCTGGGACTTTTTTTGTCTTTCCTATTTATAATACATGGTTTACAAATGAATTATCATAAATACAATACATATGGCATAATTTTGCAATACACATAATCTCCAAACACAGATATGAAGCGTAACAGAACTGGTTTTTCTATGAACACCCACATTGTACATCTAAATAGTATCCCCTCTGTGTGGTTTAGTTAAAGATACGTTTGCCCTTGCTGCAAGTTGCATTTCCAGAAATCAAATTTACTTTCAAAGGACAAAGATTTGGCACCAGTGAGGATATTCAAAATAATGAGACATCATGTCTAAAAATAATTCCAAAAGAAGAATTCCAAGAATATAGAGAAATCTTCAGGGACAACTCTTACTTGGAAGTGGTTATTTTGACATCTGTTTAAAAAACCACACCAGCGGTGCCTATGTGGCTCAGTCGGTTGAACGACTGCTTTTGGCTCAGATTATGATCTTCAGCTCAGGTCATCATCCCATGGTCCTCATCCCAGGGTCCTGGGATCGTGCCCTGCATTAGCAGGGAGCCTGCTTCCCCCTCCCTCCGCCCCTACCCCCTGCTCTTGCACACACATGTGTTCTCTCTTTCTCTCTCTCTCTCTCTCATTTCAAGTAAATAAAATCTTAAAAAGAAAAAAAAAAAAAACCAGACTAAATCCCACCTGATACAATAGGCTTCTGACTTGTTTGGAAGGAATTTGGTAGTCCAGGGGGTAGCGTGTGAGTGTTGTGGCAGTGTTGCCACAGTGTTGTGAGTCACAGCCACCTACCTAGAGACCGTTGATGGGTTAGTGGCTGTGTCAGTCTGCACTTCTATCTACATTCTTATTACTCATTTGAGGTGCTTATCAGATTCATAGATGACACATCCCTAGAGGGTAGAGTTCATTGATAGAAGAAAGACCCTGAGGGCACGTGGGTGGCTCAGCTGGTTAAGCCACTGCCTTCCACATCCTGCTCCCAGCTCCATGGGGAGTCTGCTTCTCCCTCTGACCTGCTCCCCTCTCATGCTTTCTCTCTCTCTCTCTCTCTCTCTCAAATAAATAAATAAAATCTTAAAAAAAAAGAAAGACCCCAAGTCAAAATGATCTTATAAAGTCTTTATTCATTGTATGACTTTTGACTGTAATTTTACATCTAGAAACTTTAAGGGAACATGCATGAATATATGTAAAGATATAAGAACATTTTTCACGGTGTTTATAATATCAGTCAGAAGCAATGCAAATAGTAAATAAATTTTGCATGAAAAGGAATGTAGTCTAGCTACTAAAATTGTGTTGTAAATGGCTCATAAATATGAACAGTGGGGGCGCCTGAGTGGCTCAGTGGATTAAGCCTCCAACTCCTGATCTCCGCTCAAGTCTTGATCTCAGGCTCATGAGTTCCGGTCCTGTGTTGGGCTCAGTGCTGAGCATGGGGCCTACTTAAATAAATATGTATGAGAGTAAATAAGTAAATAAGACAAATGACCAACTGAATTCATGATAAGAGAAATGTGAATTAAAACTACCCTGAGTTACCATTTGCATCCTCATACTGGCAAAAATTTACTCTGGATGAGGCTATGGGAAGCAGATGCTTACATGCTGATGGTAGGAGTGTTAACTGATAAAATCCCTGTGGAGGCCAATTTGGATATATGTCAGAACTACAAATTTTTACACATACTTCTTAGCCTACAGTTCCATTTTCAACCCTGCATCTATCTTATGGATATATTTACATGAAGATGACATATGTATGAGGTTGTTCACTGAAGCATTGTTATTACATAATAGCCAGAAATTGGAAATAGCTCACATGTCCATCAACAAGAGACTGGCAAAACAAATTATGGTACATTCATCAGTTATGCAGCTGTAGAAAAAGAATGGAAGAGGGCACCTGGGTGGCTCAGTTGGTTAAGATGTGACTCTTGATCTTAATTCAGGTCATGAGCTCAGGGTGGTGAGCTCAAGCCCGAAGGGGGCTCTGCTCAGCCTGGCATCTGCTTGAGATTCTCTCTTCCTCTGCATCCTCCACCCCCCCCCCCTTCGCTCACTTGTGCTCTCTTTCTCTTTCTCAAAATAAATACATCTTTAAAAAAAAAAAATCAAAGGGCACTCTGTACACAGAAAAATATCTTTAGAAAAAGCAAGGAATAGAACAGTGTATAGTATATGTTACCTTTTATGTAAAAAAGGGGGACATAAGAGGCTGTATTTGCTTATGTATGCATAGGGAAATTCTGGAAAGATACAAAAGAAATGAAGAATAACTTATTTATTGGAGGGGAGGATTTGGAACGAGATAGATGGAGGCTTAGGATGGAGTGGGGACGTGAATATATCATCTGTTAAAAGAATAGTGAATGACAATGAAAAATACTTGTATTTAGTAAGTGGAAAAAAGCGTGTTGAAAATTTTATATACAATATGATGCAGATTTTATAAAAGAATATGCTCATGTAGAAGCTCAGAAGGTTGTACACTAAAATGTTCATACTCTATCTCTGAGTGCTGAGATTACATATTAATCATAATGTTTATCATTTGCTCTCTGGGCTTTTTAAAATTTCCTACAGTCAGCATATGTTGTTCTGTAAACAATCTCAACCACCCTAAAAAGTGGTTTTTAAAAAGAAGTCAGGGGTTCATGTTGGGCAGAAATCAACAAGATAAAATAATCAGAATTACTCTAAAATTTTCGATTTCAAAATCACTTGAAAAAGTGTGGGTCTGTTGGAGAACTAAACATTCCAGCAGAGTCAGGTGACCCCTGTGGGGAATCAGCTCAGATCATTGGCTTGGGTGCAAGCCACAGCTGGTGCCCTCTAAAGCTGTAATCCTGAGATAATCATACGGTACAAGAGGGAGAAAAAAATCAGTGATAGGATAACAGAACTAGAAATACTTTCAGTGTCGAGGTGCTTAGAAATTTGCTACAGGCAGGATTAAATATTATGAAATAGATACATTTAGATCAATAAAAGTGTGGAATATGAAGTAAGAGGAATAGTCAGATGCTCAGGCATGGCAGAGAGAGGACAAAGATGTGTGCAGACATCAAATAGGTTGTCCGGGATTGTGTAACCATCTGCTGGATTCTTCAGCCCCGGGGCCTCTGCTCACGATTTGTCCCACTTCTGTTCTTCTAGGACAAGAGGAGGAGGTAGGCCTTTTGCCACCTCCTTTCCACATTTTATGTTTGAAGTTGCAGCAGTCATGTGAAGTAGCACCTAGCACTTTTCCAGAATTCTCTTGGGAGATTTCTTGGGAGAAGGAAGATGATTCTGGACTCATGGCTTTACAGATCTCAATGTGCTAGGACGATCAACAGAGCAACTGTTAGGTGGTCGTGAGTGTGCAGAGTGCTGTCTCGTGCACTCTCTGTTCATCAGGCTCTGTGATGTCCCAGTGATATTTCAGCATTCTGTTTTTTCGAGGTCACATATTTAAGAGCTTGAGTATCTGTAAGGCTGGCACCATGGCTGTCTTGCCTGCCCTAGCGCCTCACCCAGTGCCTGGCCCAAAGCAGATGGACAGTCAGGAAATGAACTTGATTTTCATTTCGCTCTCTGTTTGATGGAAGGAGGTAGAAGGCACCCAGTCCCAGCACCTGCTTTTCCTTGAATGAAGCCTGCCTCCTCCCTCTTAAGCGACTCTTCGCTGTGTTCCAGCTTACCGCACAGATGACTGCCAGCCCTGGGTTTTGCCGGTTGTGAGGAAGGTGGAGCAGAAGCTCGCTAATGACAGCAGTCTGAACCATGAGTACCTGCCCATCCTCGGCCTCGCTGAGTTCCGGACCTGTGCTTCCCGCCTGGCCCTCGGGGATAACAGCCCAGCTATCCAGGAGAAGCGGGTGAGTTTTGGGAAAGGATGGACAGTTGGCCCTTGAACAGTGTGGGGGTTAGGGGTGCCGACTCCGTCGAAAGTCCTTAAATCACTATGGACTCTCCCAAAACTGACCTGCCGATAGGCTACTGGCCACCTATGGATAACCACAACACAAAACACGTGTTTTGTATGTGTTCTTAAAATAAAGTGAGAGAAGAGAAAATGTTACTAAGAAAACTGTAAGGAAGGGAAAATATATTTCCAATTCTGTACTGGGTTTGTGGGGGGAAAAAAGTCCAGGTGTATGTGGACCTGCACAATTTAAGCCTGTGTCATTCAGGGTCAACTATATTTTCTTTAGAAATTGCAAAGGTGAGACAAGGTTGAAAACTCAGTTTGGTTTAAAGTCTGTTGAAGTGTCCATGAACAAGGGTTTAAGTAGTGTGAACTGAAGGCCGGGGTAATGCATGTGGTAGGGCCGGACGGCAAGCCTGGCCTCTGTGGCTGCTGGGTCCTGTGCTGTACGTAGACAGTCACATTGTGGCTACTAGGTCGAAGCCATTTGTGGAAATGCCAAGCCAAGGGAGTTTTAATGGAATGACCAAGATAATCAGGTCTGGACCCAGATCTGCTCTTTCTTTAACCACGGTTAAGGCATTTACTCGCTAACCCCTACATGTCATCTGTGTTAGGAAAGGACTGGTTTGTGGTTCATGATCCCATAGGGGATTATTTAAGGGGCCTCTGAAGCCCTTGAATTTTTTTTTTTGTTGTGTTGTGTTGTTTGTTTGTTTGTTTGTTTTTGGGAGAGAGCATGCACAAGGGGGTGGGGGCAGAGGGAAAGAGGGAGAGAGTCCTAAGCAGGCTCCACGCCCAGTGCAAAGCCTGATCTGGGGCTTGATCTCACGACTGTGAGATCATGACCTGAGCTGAATTCAGGAGTCCAATGCTTAACTGACTGAGGCACTCAGGCACCCCCACACCCTGACATTTTATGCAGAATTCTGTGTGTATGTGTTTTTCTGGGGAGAAGGGGATTCAGAAGCCAGGGATAGTGGTAGGGATAGAATTGGGATGTGGGCTGAACTTTGGGTAATGAGGCCAGGACTCTGGTTCCCAATTCTGGGAATTAGTGTAGAATAGTATCCCCTGGGGAATTTTATATACACATGTACAGATGGGTACATGTGCTCCTTCACTCCCTGTCCTACTTGTCCATTTTTTGTTTTTGTTCTTGTTTTTAAGATTTTATTTATTTGACAGAAAGAGCGCAGGCAGAAGCAAGGAACGCGGTGTGCAGAGGGAGAGGAAGAAGCAGGCTCCCCGCTGAGCAGAGCCTGATGTGGGACTTGATCCCAGGACCCTGGGATCATGACCTGAGCCAAAGGCAGATGCTTAACCAACTGAGCCACCCAGGAGCCCCGCTCCCTGCCCATTCCCTCCCTGCCCTTTCAGATCCCAGTTCCCCTTTCCTCCCCCCAGTTCCCTTCCCTGCAAGGGCATAGTTTTTTTTTTTTTTTTTAAATATTTTATTTATTTATTTGACAGAGAGAGATCACAAGTAGGCAGAGAGGCAGACAGAGAGAGAGAGAGGAGAAAGCAGGCTCCCCGCCAAGCAGAGAGCCCGATGTGGGACTCGATCCCAGGACCCGGAGATCATGACCTGAGCTGAAGGCAGAGGCTTATTAACCCACTGAGCCACCCAGGAACCCCGCTCCCTGCCCATTCCCTCCCTGCCCATTCCCTCCCTGCCCTTTCAGATCCCAGTTCCCCTTTCCTCCCCCCAGTTCCCTTCCCTGCAAGGGCATAGTTTTAAAAGCTCCCCATGTGACTCCAAAGTGCAGCCAGGGTTGGGAACCGCAAACACAGAGGGAGGAAAAGGAGAGGTATTTTTTTGGAGTAGAGGGAATTTGGGGTCAGGAGGTAAGTGGGTCTAGGCAGAAGAGAGACCTACCTGATTGGAGCTAGGAGCATGTCCAGGCTGATTTTGGCACCTTGGACAGGGGAAACCACCTGAAGGTTTGAGCAGAGGAGTTAACCCAGTCAAAGTGTTCAAAGAAGATAAAGCTGGCAGCTGGGTAGGTGGGGATGGGCTTGGGATGTTACGAGAGCCCAGGTGGGTATTGTGCAGTGTAAGGCAGCTGCCCTTACTGCTCCTCTGGGCCAGTGTTGTAGCGAAGCCTTTGTGATGGAAGGGACCACATCTTGGAATCATCTGATTTATTTTCCACATGCTGTTACCCAGATACCTTGGTAAACAGGGGAGAAATGAGGGGCACACAGGCCCAGGGTTCTGTCAGGAGGCTGGGAGGTTCTGAGCAAAAGTCCTGGAACTCGGGTTGTGATTAGATAAGTAATTAATGAGTTTTGCTGAAGGAGGGGTTATGATTAGACAAGTAATGTGAGTTTCGCTGAAGGAGAGTCCTGATGAAGTTTGAGAGTGGAGGACTTAGGCAGCTAGGGTTATCTTGAGAGACACTGGGGATAGATTCGGTGGAACTCCATTGTTGACGAAGAAAGAAAGACAGTTTCTGTGTTGGGGACTTTCCTCTAAAACTGTATGTTTCTTACACACTTAGTAACCTTTCAACACTTCTTACAGCACTTACTAATCGTCTTGGACAGGTGCTTGTTCCTCTGCCCTGTGCTCCTGTTTTGGTCATTTACATGGCCTTCCCTCTTAGTTGGCTTCCTCCTATGTTGTGTATTTGATCAGAGAACAAATTTAGATGGCAGTCTGTAAATACTTGAAGGCTTTTTTGGGGGGGGGGGGTTGTGGGGGGATAGTTTAGGATGTTGTCTTGGCATCTGCATCATCCTAGGTCCTGGCTGGTTCTGAGCTCTGAGTTCTTCCTTTTGCTCGGATGTCCTCACCATTCCCAAGCTGCTGTCCTAGTCAGCCCACCATCCTCTCGTTAGGATTTTTGTGGTGGCCTCTTGCCTCTAGTCTCCTCCCCATTCTGTTGGATTCTGCACAGTGCAGGGGCACCTGGGTGGCTCAGTCAGTTAGGTGCCTGTCTCAGGTCATGACTCCAGGGTCCTGGGATGGAGTCCTGCATCAGGGTCCCTGCTCAGCGGGACATCTGCTTCTCCCTCTCTCCCTCTGCTCCTTTCCCCTGCTCGTGCTCGCTTGCTCTCTTTCTCCCCCTTTCTCTCAAATAAAAAAAATCTTAAAGGTTCTGCACAGTGCAACTAGGAGGATCTTTCATAGCAAAGAAAGCTGATAATCATGTCACCTGCTCCTTGCCTCACATATGCACACACGGTAGCTCCTCCATTATCTACAGGGCAAATCTAGACTTTGAGCTGGGTATGTGGTATAATTTGTAGCCAGCTTTCATCTTGTCCTCCATGACTCACAATCCCCTCCCCCCCACCCCAGGTTCCTGACATTCCAGGAAACTGTAAGTTGTGCAGGGCCTGGCCAAGGGTCACTTCCACGCTGAATCCTTAGCTCTCTCTGCCCAGGCCGAGTTATCACAGGACTTTGTTCACAGCTTAGGAATAACTGTACTTACTGTGCTCATTACCATGATGTATAATGTTATGTCTGTCTTCCACAAGACCATGACTTCTCTCAGGGCAGGGATGATGGCTTACTTACTTATCTCGTAAATCTTCAGCATTTAGCTCCTAGCCTGGCATATCAGAGATTCTCAGATGTTTGAATTCAGTCAGTCAGTCAATTAGCAGATGAGTGCTTACCACTAAGGGTAGGTTAGGCACTGTTCTAGAAGCTGGAGCACAGCAGTGACCAAAAGACCCAGAATCTTCTGCCCTTGCTTACAGTTTTGTGAGGAGAAGCCAACTGTAAATGTAATAGATAAGGTCATGATGGAGTAGATTAAACGAATATAAATGCTGTGAAAATAGAGTAGAAGAGGCATATCAGTAGAAGAGGCTGAGTGTGGGAGTTGGGGTAGATAGGGTTTTCACTAGGGTGGTCATGATGGAAATAGAAAAGACATTTCAGCCAGAAGTTTTTGTTTTAAAGATTTATTTATTTATTTGATTGATTTTAAAGATTGACTTATTATTGATTGATTTATTTGGAGGAGAGAACAAGCACAGGGGGGTGGGGCAGAGGGAAGAGGAGGTAGAGAGAGTCCCTGAGATCATGAGCTGAGCCAAAGGCAGAGGCTTAACCCACTGAGTGACCCAAGTGCCCCAGAGGCAGAGAGAGTCCTAAGTAGACTCTGTGCTGAGCGTGGAGCCCAATGTGGGGCTTGAGCTCATGACCCTGAGATCGTGATTGGATGCTTAACCGACTGTGCCACCGAGGTGTCCCTCAGCCAAAACTTGAAGGAGATGCAGTGTGGATGAATGAATAGACCAGAAAACAATCAGTAATCATGTCTTCCCTTAGATTTGTCGTCTCCAGATTTAACTTTACCAGGTTCATCAACCATTTTGAGGAGACCTGCCTCTTATTCCTTTCTATTTTCAGACCTTAGGATCCAGATCATATGTCATTTTTCACGTTGCGCGTTGTAGTATTTCAGCTGCGGAAATTCCTGAGTCACCATTGGCAGGAGGGCTTGTGGGCTGTGTGATGCCATCCCAGGTCCTCACTTTGACTGTCACCTCTGGGAGGCTTAGGGCTTTCGCTGTGGCTCATCCTTTCAATGCTTTGGCCATGTTAGCGCCCTGTGCCAGAGACCGTGTGAACTCCTAGGCGTGCCCAGGTTCATGCACCATGGTCTTGGCCATAAGCAGCTTCCGGTCTGCTCTCCTGCTCCTCACAGTGAAGTTCTCACATTGGCAAACTGTGGTCTTGGACAAGTGTTAATCGGGTCCAGCAGGGATATCTTCCCGGCCATGTAGCTAAAGCGGGAGTGTAGACTATCTCCTGGCATCATGCATACTGTGTGTTCCTGGATTTTTCTGGTTCTGGACACCCGCCCAGGGCTAGTTGCCTGGCTCCTTTGGAACTTTGCACTTGTTTCCTTCATCCCAAATGCAGGCCTTCTTTGGGCTGTAGAACAGTTTGCCAAAATTCAGGTCACAGAATGACCAGATTGATACATTACTGGTTCACCCCAAATGTTTCTCTTTTCATTGCTGATATAGTTTGTGTTTCACTGAAGCCATACTGTGTTCAGTATATTTTTAGGGAATGATAATTTCTTGAGAATTTGATGTCCAGGGTCATATACGTCATGAATGTTAAGGATTAGGTCAGTGTTACTGAAGTGGGTTTATTTCTTCTAAACATGTTTTCAATCTAGTCTGTTGACCTTCTGACTTCTTCTGGTCAATGACTTTGCATTTTGAAGTGGGAGAGAAAGGAAATAAAAGATTATACCTGGGAATGTTTACACTAATGTCCACATACACCTGTCACGTATCCATGATAACTGAAAAAACCAGGTTCAAGGGGAGCCTTGCTCATTTCTATAAAAATATCAACATTCCAGAATTGCTTAGGTGTTTGAAATGTGGAATCATGAATAAAGTTGACATTCAACTTAGCTGGTGACAAATCCATGAAAAATAAATGTGCATAAGGCTTAACATCACCTTGGTGTAGTGATTTGTATGAAGAATCCAGATAGGTGACATGTGGAGGCAAGACCTTGAAAGTAGGAGTGCTTGGGTGGCTCAGTTGAGCATCTGCCTTCAGCTCAGGTCATGATCTCGGGGTCCTGGGATCAAGCTCCATGTGGGGCTCCTGGCTCCGCGGGGAGTCTGCTTCTCCCTCTTCCTCTGCATGTGCGTTCTCTCTCTCTCTCTAATAAATAAATAAAATCTTAAAAAAAAAAAAAGATCTGGAAAGTAATGGGAGGGGCCTGGTGTTCAGTGGCTCTCCCGGAAGGAGAGGCGCACTGGTGTGCCTAGCCTGCGGGGCGCTGGCCATTCACAGCCAGTCCGCTGTCTTGGCTCATCTACAGTGCGCGACCGTGCACAGCTCCTCCTTCCCCTGCGTGTCTACTCGGCTTCTGTTTCACGCTGCAGCCGTGTTGCTTCACAGACGTCATACCTCTGAATACAAATAGAACGCAGGGGAGGAGTAACAAATGGTGGTAATTGGTAGCACCGCCTCGTTCCTGGCTTAATTTCTGCCAAAGATTCACTGTTCATCATGAAGCTGACTTACTCATCACGGCTGAATGAATTTCTCCTGTTATTTTCAAGAAGTTCCATTATCTCCTGTTTCACTGAGCGTCAAAATCAGGAATAGCTATACTTTCAATCTGTTACGAAGATCATTTGGGTTTTCTCTACCTAGTGGCCTGACACTTTTTTTTTTTTTCAAGTAGGCTCTATGCTCAGTGTGGTGCACAGTTCAGGGCTGGAATTCAACCACCCTGAGATCCAAGATCTGAGCTGAGATCAAGAGTCACATGCTTAACTGACTGAGCTGTCCAGATGCCCAGCATGACACATTCTATACTATATTTCTTAATAATGCACTCATGGGCTGACTGTCACTTGAGGAAGGGGGTATATATTTTAGTGTACTGTTGGATTCGTGCTGTTCATTAATGTTTGGAAAGTGAGTATCAGTATTCATGAATGAGCTCAGTCTCCCCTTTTTCCATTTTTTTCCCCTTTGTTATCTTTTAGCATCAGTGTTCTGTTTTTCTTCTTTGTCTAGGAAGGGTTTTTTTTAAGACGATTTTTATTGTGGAAAATTTCAAATATTTACAAAAGAAGGTAGTGCGGTGTAATGAACAAAACCCAGTTGAATCCGTCACCCAACTTCAACAGTGACACCCCTCCCACCCCGTGCCAAAGGCGAATTATTTTACAGCAAATCCCAGACAGCTAAATACAATTGAGAATAAAATTTGGCAGATCATGCGTGAATATATTCTCCTTAATTTTAAAAAATAACTTGTAGAGTAGGCCAGAGTGCCCTGACCCTATTCCCCCTTGTAGGTCCCTCCCTGAAGGTTGCCACTGTTGCTGGATTGGTGTGCCCTTCCTTTTATTTAGATAGACTTTCTCAGATGATCCTTTTCTTTCTTTCTCCTTAGTCCTGTAGACATACTGAACAGTATAGGCCATTTCTCTACTGAAAGAAGCCAAAGTCTACTGAGGATTGTGAGAGGGCAGACTCAGAGGTGTGTAGGCAGAGCAGCATAACCAGGGCGGGTGACTAGGACTGAAGCAAGATGCCTGCTGGATTCATTTCCTGCTTTTCTGCCGCTCCTAGCCTTTCCCAGACCGCTTCTCTGAATTGATTACCTTCTGTGTGAGTCGGGGGATTAGGACTTACTTTGGAGAGTTGTGTAAGAGTCAAATGAGAATGTGTGAAGGTCTGTGGGAAATGGGAACGCCTAGGAGTCTGTCATTGCCCATGTGAGGTCATTTTGAGATGATTGGAAGTTAAAGAAGGAAATCCTCACAGGTCACCTTTGTTAGGACATATTTCTCTGGATTAATGAGCCTGTTTTGTAGCAGTGAGTATTAAAGATTGAGGTCACTGGCAAACCAGAGAGAGTGTTTCACAGGCTCCTGCTGGAGGCATAAATTCTGATCTTGGGGATGGGTTTGCCTTTCAGGTGGGCACACACTGGAATTGGAATGTGGCCCGGGTGTGTCTTCAACCTGTGTTCATTTGGGAAGCTCTCCTCAGAGTTAGATTCCCAGACTTCCCAGGTTGAAGACCTCGACTTAGTGCTCAGGGGCTGCTTATTGAGCGAGGTGTTTCACTTCTCATCAGCTCAGTGTCCTTGTTTGTAAGCATGGACAAATCATAGCATCTCCGTGTGTAGTTGTGAGCTTTTCCATAAGAGAACGTTTAAAGGGCTTAGCTCGGGGGCACCTGGGTGGCTCAGTGGGTTAAGCTGCTGCCTTCAGCTCAGGTAATGATCTCAGAGTCCTGGGATCGAGCACCGAATCCGGGCTCTCTGCTCAGCAGGGAGCCTGCTTCCCCCTATCTCTCTGCCTACTTGTGATCTCTATCTGTCAAGTAAATAAATAAAATCTTTAAAAAATAAATAAAGGGCTTAGCACAGAGCGGGCACAAAGTCAATGCTCATTACCACAGTTTTCCTGATAATCTTCTGACTTCGCCACTAACCATCCATTGACCCCGCTGCTGCTTCTCTTTCAGGTTGGAGGTGTGCAGTCTCTGGGGGGGACAGGGGCACTCCGAATCGGAGCCGAGTTCTTAGCCCGATGGTACAATGGAACCAACAACAAGGACACACCTGTCTATGTGTCCTCACCAACCTGGGGTGAGTCCTTGAGCTACAGTGAGAGGAGAAACAGAGGAGTGGGGGGAATTACCCTCATGATTTTCACTGTTAATGCAGAAATGTAACCCAGCCCTGGATCAGCCGACATTTGGGAATGTCTGGAGCAGTGGGTTATGGCAATATGTGAGTGACCCGATGCTCTGGGCCAGGTTAGGAATCCTTGTTCTCAAGACTCATGTTTT
The DNA here is from genome assembly GCF_902655055.1 of Lutra lutra. NCBI lineage: Eukaryota > Metazoa > Chordata > Mammalia > Carnivora > Mustelidae > Lutra > Lutra lutra. The sequence goes on along the minus strand of NC_062291.1, from coordinate 59,813,565 downwards.
AGTCCACGTTGAAACTTCCCTGAGAAGGCAGAAAGTGTGGAAACAGGAAGTCTCACCATGGTAGGCTGGAAGTTTAGCATAACTGACTGGTTGAACTTGTTCTTGGTGGTTGTAGTCATTCTTCTAAGTCTTCACCGCTCACCTCGTTTTGACCCAGTGAATGCTGAGCCTGTGAGGGCCCCAGCAGCTGACGTGCGTCCCTTCTAGTTAGGCCTCTGTGTTTGTCAGGTCATTTAACTTTTCACCCTTCTGCTTACAGAGAATCATAATGGTGTGTTTTCTGCTGCTGGATTTAAAGACATTCGGTCCTATCACTATTGGGATGCAGCAAAGAGAGGACTTGATCTCCAGGGTTTCCTGAATGATCTGGAGGTGGGCAATTAAGATGAAAAGTAAACAGAGCCCCATGGTGTCAGGAGGAGCAGGGAAAGGTCTTTGGATTAGTTGGTAAGGGAAAGTCTGAAACAGCCCTACTCAAACCAAAATGTTGGTTTCTGAGTTAGCACATGAGGAAGAAATACGCTGCCCCTTGCCCTGTGTGTCACTGACTCTGACCCCGGGTGTTCCTGCTAGCGTCAGAGCTGACGTAGCTTCCTTCCCCTCAGAGTGCCCCCGAGTTCTCCATCTTTGTCCTCCACGCCTGTGCTCACAACCCAACTGGGACTGACCCAACTCCGGAGCAGTGGAAGCAGATTGCGTCCGTCATGAAGGTAACTGCCCTTTCTGAGCATCTCTTGAGAAATTGTATTATTTTTTTATGTATTCAAAAGCAATACCTGTGTACAGAAGAGTTTGGAAAATGGAGAAAAGCCCATAGAAGAAAAGGATTAACTGAAAGCTATTTTACTATTTTGGTATATAGAATATTGTTTTTTTGTTTTCTTTTTAAATAGTTACATATGTAAATATATTTCTTCCACAAAGATGGCATCATTTTATCTGTACAGTTTTGTAACATACTTTGTCTTTCATTGGCATTCCTTCACATGTCATTTTAAGTTCTGTAGCACAGTTCCCATGCATGGCTGTGGCACATTAGTGATTGATTAAATCAGTCGATGGACATTGAGATCTCAGGTTTCTTGTTCTTCCGAACAATTATATATAAGACTCCCTTTTATTATTTCTTTGGGATAACTTTCCAGGTTGGGATTTCTAGCTCAAAATGCATGTATTCTTCTCTAACATGTTTAACGAATACTCATTGAGAAACTGTTATGTGCCAGGCACCAAGGGGGGTACAAAAGTGAGCACAGTGGAGATGGTCCCTGCGCTCAGAGAGCATCCAGCCTATCTGAGGAGACAGCCAAGTACTGTGGCTGTGTTGAAGGGGTCACGTGGAGGCACGTAGCACAGACTTCAGGAGTGTGTGCGTGTGTGCATGTATGTGCGTGTGTGTCCTAGGAATGCAGTAGTGGCAGAAGATGTCATGTTGAAACTTGAAGGATGAGGACAGGTGGGGTTGGCAGGAATGGAGTGTTCTTACAGAGGGAAGAGTGTGATCAATGCCCAAGGCAGAAGTCACGGCCCATTTAAGGTTTTGGAAGTAATTCTCAGTATAGCCTAGAGTTCTAAGGTGAGTGAGTGAGAGGTAAATTGGGGCCAGATCCTGTGCTGAGACATTGGACTTCATTTGGAGGGCATTAGGGAGCCACTGAAAAACTTTGATGCCATCAAAACTTTGTGGTCTTCAGGCTATGCAGCAGGGAGTGGATCAGAGGGAGGCAAGATTAGACAGGCCCAGAGAGCAGTGAGGAGGTTGTTGACACAATCCGGGTGGAAGCTGAGTGGGAGCTGAGTGCGGGCAGTGGCAGGGGTAGACCTGAAAGGAGTCTTGAGCTCCGGGGAAATGGGTTGATAGGAACTGGGATGTGGTTGGCTGTAGCTGGATGTGAGGGCTACCAGAGGAGGAGTGGAGGATGCACCCTGGCCCCTGGCTTGGACATTTGGGGGCGTAGAAGTGGTATCCACTCAAAACACGAGCCCAGTATGAGGGCAAGCTCAATTGTGGGGAGTTCCATGGAGAGGTCGGAGGGGATGAGAGTAGGGACTCTGAGGTCTCCTTTGTCTTGAGTGCCTGCTAGACTAGCCCCAAATCGTTGGGGAGTTCTGGAGAGACCCAGATGACCAAGCTTACCACACCAGGAATTCAGAGGGAAGACCCGGCCAACACAGGACACTACCTCCATGTCTCACTAATAAGTCCTGTTGTCAGAGCGGCATTGTGATGCCCTAGGACAATAATTGTTACATTTGTTGGTGTTAAGCTGAACAGAGAAACGGATGTAAAATGGTGGTTGAATGCAAAAAGGGAGAGCAAGGAGAAATGGGTAGTGTTAGGGATTCTGTGCGGGCACCAGCTGGGGAAGGAAGGCTGGTGTCTGAGGTTGGTTCCAGAAGGATCTCCTGCCCTGACTCGCTTTCCTTCCTCGCAGCGCCGGTTTCTTTTCCCCTTCTTTGACTCAGCCTATCAGGGCTTTGCATCTGGAGACCTAGAGAAAGATGCCTGGGCCGTTCGCTATTTCGTGTCTGAAGGATTTGAGCTCTTCTGCGCTCAGTCCTTCTCCAAGAACTTCGGGCTCTACAGTGAGTGCTCTCCTGAGTTTCAGCCTTGCCCCACTTCACCTGCCTTGGTGCCCCGAGCTGACTCTCCTCCCTCCCTTTAGATGAGCGAGTGGGCAATCTGACCGTGGTTGCAAAAGATCCTGATAGCATCCTGCGGGTCCTTTCCCAGATGGAGAAGATTGTGCGAATTACTTGGTCCAACCCCCCTGCTCAGGGCGCGCGGATTGTGGCCTGTACCCTCTCTAATCCTGAGCTCTTTAAGGAATGGTAAGGGGCGCAGAGCCCGATGGGTGAGGTTTGGGAATGGAGAACAGAACATTTAACTCTCTCCCTTTGATTTTGGCAGAGGCAGGATAATATCACTTTAAACTCTGAGTTTTAGGTATTTCTGTAAAATGAGGCTGGCACCTACTCGCACAGCTCAGGCCCAGAGGAGGAAGCCTTGAGGAATGGGGCATTTCCCCCTGCCCTCCCAGCACTATGCTTCCTCCCCTAACTGTTGGGAAACACAGGAAGGAATTCCTGATAGAACAGATGATCTAGCTGCAAATCAGTGCGACAGTCTGGGGACTCTTCATCCTTATTTGATTTGCATATATTTTGCCTCATTTTGAAACAGTAACTTTTATATAGTAACTAACTCTACAGTCTGCTACATTATCCCCGTCTGGGTCAGTGCTTAGGTGAATTCTGGGTTAAAACATGAGTGGTATTACTGCCAGTAGACCTAAGACAAGCACTAAATTCCATCAGAAGCTCACTTCTTCCTTCTGCCTGGTAAGTGTCTCTCTGGCCTGCCCGTTCACCCATCCGGGCACCTATATACTACCACGGGCAGGTTGTGATCTCATTTTCAGTGTATAGATTACATTACATTTCTTAAATCTACACGCTTCTGTGAGCCATCTGTCTGCCCTATCTGGATTGATACTTATATTGCTGTCCACTCAGGACAGGTAATGTGAAGACAATGGCTGACCGGATTCTGACCATGAGATCTGAACTCAGGGCACGCTTAGAAGCCCTCAAGACGCCTGGAACCTGGAACCACATCACTGAGCAAATCGGAATGTTCAGCTTCACTGGTTTGAACCGTAAGTGTCCCCCAACCACCTCGAATGCTCGCTCTTGGACACAGCCCTCTCTGTGATCTTGGGTTTGACTCCTTTAGCTCTCACCTCTTTGGTCAGCCATAAACTTGGGCCAGAACAAGTTCGGTTTTCTTAGTGAAAACCTGCTGACCCATAATGAGGATATTTTCATTTTTGTGGGCTGGGAAGTAACAGGATTTGTAGCCAGGAGCCTTGCTTCATGAAAGGTCTCTCGTAAATAAATGCTCGGGTGCCTTTTGGCTTCTCCTTAATCCTAAGTATAATTATTATACCTGCTTATTCAGGGACCTGATTTCTTAACAGGTCTTTCCTAGTCTCCAAGCATTGCCATGAAAGAAGAGGTTACAGAGTATCTATTTCATAAATACAAACTTAGATTGGTCGTTGGAATTGAGAGCCCATTGAAAGTCTATGTGTGATCTTGGTCAGCCATCAGTGGGGCTTATTAGCAATCCGTTGTCCTTCTGATGACAGGATTCATTCACTTAATAAGTAATTCCTGAGCACCTACTGGCCAAGCCACGGGTCACCTGGTGCCGATGTGGCCATTCGCCTGGGTGTGGAGCTTGTGTCCATGTGGTTCTAGGGACAGTTTGTGCCTGGCATGGGTAAGTCAGTGGAATATGAGAGGTGCTGGGTAGCACAGTAAACCAGGGTTGTCAGGGTGCTTGTGTGAAATGAGCTCAGAAAAAGCAGAAGGAAATACGAGAAAGGTGGCGGCAACTGCATATAACTAGACCCCTACGAATACTTTGGGGCAAAATGAGGCTTCCCAAAAAGTAAAGGGACGGCTCAGTTAGCCATAGGTGTCCTTGTGATTCTGGAATAGGGCATTAGTTCACTTAAATAAGTAAAATCATCCTTTATAATTTTTAGACTATTAAGTGTAATGGAAATGGTATTTAGGAGTAATATTCTCAAAGCTCACAAGGTGGGGATGTCTCCCTATAAAATATCCGTATTATCCACTCTCAGAGTAGGAAGTTAGTTTTATGATGAATTAAAAAAATGGTGAGGACAGACCTGTGCCTATAACACATAAGTGACATTTTTAGCACCTGGCACTAGTTACCCTTTTTAAAAACATGTTTTGTTTTGTTTGGTTTTTCCCTCCCAACATTTTATGAGGAAGAATTTAAAAATAGAACAGTTGCAGGGATTGTACCCACTATCTTGATTCTACCGTGCTCCTGCTGTGGTACTCCCTGATGACACTCTGTCCTTCAGAACAGGTTGGCAGCATGTCGTCCGTGTTCTGTTCTAACAGATCTGTGAAGCCCCTAAAATGATATTTGAAAAATTATGTATGTGTGTATTGGCCTTTTTCTAGGGAGAGAGTCCATAAATTTAGCTTCTGAACTGTGATGCTCCCCTTCCCTGATGAAAGAAGTTTCATTTTCATTAAAAAAAAAAAAAAAGACAGGGCTGGGACACCTGGCTGGCTCAGTGGTGGAGCATGCAATTCTGGGTCTCGAGGTTGTGAGTTTGAACCCCACACTGGGTGTAGAGATTATTTAACAATAAAAAAAATTTTTTTAAAGATTGTATTTATTTATTTGACAGACAAAGTGAGAGAGGGAACACAAGCAGGTGGAAGGGGAGAAGGAGAAGCAGGCTCCCTGCTGAGCAGGAGCCGGATGTGGGGCTCGATCCCAGGACCCTGGGATCATGACCTGAGCTGAAGGCAGATGCCTAAGGACTGAGCCACCCAGTGCCCCTTAACAATAAAATCTTAAAAACAAAGAAACAAAAAAACAAGGTTGGAGCCCTAGAACCACATCTGCCAGTGGGCGTCCAGCTTTACAAATAGTGGTGGCTCTGATGGTGTGTGACGTTGGTCCTTGTGTCCTTGCCTGACTAGTTCACACACCTCAGTGCTGTCCAGGGCGACTTCTGAAGATGACCTTGCTTTGGTAGCAGTGGGTACAGGGTCCAGATTTTACGTTTTCCATACAAAGGCAGCTTAGCTTCATGGCTAAGAGCTCAGACTTGGGAGTTACACTGCCTTCCTTGAAAGCCTGGCCCCACTGCTGACTAGCTGTCTGACCTTGAGAAGCTCTTCTAACTTCCCTCCGCATAACTGAATTAATATGAAGTGCTTAGAATACTGCCTGGCACATAGTGTTTACTCCTGATTTTTTTTTTTATTTAAAAATAAATTAGTTGCCCAACATACAGTACACCATTAGTTTCATATATGGTGTTCAGTAGTTCATCAGTTGCGTATAATCCAGTGCTTATCACATCATGTGCCCTCCTTAGTGCCCATCACCCAGTTACCCCGTTCTCCTCAACTTCCCCTCCAGCAACCCTCAGTTTGTTTCCCATAGTTAAGAGTCTCTTCATGGTTTGTGTTCCTCTGATGACTTCCCATTCAGTTTTCCCTCCCTTCCCCTATGATTCTCTGTACTGTTCCTTACATTCCACAAAGGAATGAAACCATACAATTGTCTTTCTCTGATTGACTTATTCACTCAACATAATACCATCCATGTCAAGGTAAATGGTAAGTATTCATCCCTTCTGATGGCTGATTAATACTCCATTGTATCTATAAACCACATCTTCTTTAGCTAGTCGTCTGTCCATGGACATCTTGGCTCTTTTTGTAGTTTGGCTATTGTGGACATTGCTGCTATCAACACTGTGGTGTGGGTGCCCCTTCAGATCACTACATTTGTATTTTTGGGATAAATGCCTAGTAGTGCAATTGTTGGGTGGGTAGCTCTGTTTTTAACTTCTTGGCAAACCTCCGTCTGTTTGTTTCAGAGTGTGACTGTACCAGCATTCCCACTAACAGTGTGACTGTACCAGCATTCCCACTAACAGTGTAGAAGGTTCCATTCTTGTTTCCTGTCTTGTTAATTTTAGCCATTCCAACTGATCGGGGGTGGTATCTCACTGTGGTTTTGATGTGTAAATTCCCTGATGTTGAGTGATGTTGATCATTTTTTCATGTGTGTGTTGGCCTCTTGGATGTTTTCTTTGGAGAAATGTATGTTCCTGTCTTCTGCCCATTTCTTGATAGGATTATTTGTTCTTTGGGTGTTGAGTTTGGTAAGTTCTTTGTAGATTTTGGATACTAGCTCTTTATCTGATACGTCATTTGCAAATAGCTTCCCCTATTCTTTGGGTTATCTTTTGGTTATTTCGTTTGTTGTACAAAAGCTTTTTATCTTGATGAAGTCCCAGTAGTACATTTTTGCCTTTGTTTCCCTTGCTTTTGGAGACCTGACTAGCAAGAAGTTGCTGTGGCCGAGGTTGAAGAGGTTGCTGCCTGTGTTTTCCTCCAGGATTTTGATGGATTCCTTTTTCACATACAGGTCTTTCATCCATTTTAATTCTATTTTTGTGTGTGGTATAAGGAAATGGTTCCATTTCATTCTTCTGCATGGGGCTGTCCAATTTTCCCAACACTATTTGTTGAAGAGGCTATATTTTCCACTGGACATTGTTTCCTGCTTTGTTGAAAATTAGTTGACCATAGAGTTGGGGGTCCATTTCTGGGCTCTCTATTCTGTTCCATTGATCTGTGTGTCTGTTTTTGTTTGATGATGACAGCTTTGTAATAGAGCTTGAAGTCTGGCATTTTGATGCCACCAGCTTTGTTTTTTTTTTTTTTTTCCCAACATTCCTTTGGCTATTTGGGGTCTTTTCTGGTTCCATACAAATTTTAGGATTGTTTGTTCCAGCTCCGTGAAGAGTGTCGATGGTATTTTGATAGGGGTGCATTGAACATGTAGATTGGGTAGCGTAGACATTTTAACAATATTTATCCTTCTAATCTGTGATCATGGAATGTTTTTCCATTTCTTTGTGTCTTCCTTAGTTTCTTTCATAAGTGTTCTGCAGTTTTTAGAATACAGATCTTTTACTTTTGGTTAGGTTTATTCCTAGGTCTCTGATGGTTTTTGGTGCAGTTGTTAATGGGATCGATTCCTTAATTTCTCTTCTTCTGTCTCACTGGTAGTGTATAGCAATGCAACTGACTTTTGTGCATTGATTTTATATCCTGCCACTTCACTGAACACCTGTATGAGTTCTAGCAATTTTGGGGTGGAGTCTTTTGGGTTTTCTACATAAAGTATGGCATCTGCAAAGAGTGAGAGTTTGACTTATTCTTTGCCATTTTGAATGCCTTTTATTTCTTTTTGTTGTCTGATTGCTGAGACTAGGACTTCTAGTAGTATGTTGAATTACAGTGGTAAGAGTGGGCATCCCTGTCGTGTTCCTGACTTTAGGGAGAAAGCTCTCAGTTTTTCCCCATTGAGAATGATATTCACCCTGGGCTTTTTGTATATCACTTTTATGATACTGAGGTATGTTCCCTCTATACCTAAACTGTGGAGAGTTTTAATCAAGAATGTTCCCTCTATGCCTAAACTGTGGAGAGTTTTAATCAAGAAAGTATTTTGTCAAATGCTTTTTGTCAAATTCTTTTTCTCCATCTATTGAGAGAATCAAAGGTTCTTGTCCTTTCTTTTATTAATATGCTGTATCACATTGATTGATTTGCAAATGTTGAACCATCCTTGCAGCCCAGGAATAAATCTCACTTGCTTGTGGTGAGTAATCCTTTTAATGTACAGTTGGATCCTACTGGCAAGTATCTTGGTGAGAATTTTGGCATCCATATTCATCAGAGATATTGGTCTGTAATTCTCCTTTTTGTTGGGCACCTTTGTTTGGTTTCAAGGTAATGCTGGGCTCATAGAATGATTTGGAAGTTTGCCTTCCCTTTCCATTTTCTGAAACAGCTCCAGAAGAATAGGTATTAGTTCTTTAAATGTTTGGTAGGGGGGGGTGTCTGGGTGGCTCAGTTGTTAAGCATCTGCTTTTGGCTCAGGTCATGGTCCCAGGGTCCTGGGATCAAGCCCCACATTGGGCTTCCTGCTCTGTGAGAGGTCTGCTTCTCCCTCTCCCACTCCTCCTGCTTGTGTTTTCTCTCTCTCTCGCTGTGTCTCTCTCTGTTAAATAAATAAATAAAATCTTGAATGAAAGAATGAATGAATGAATGACCTGGGGAAGCTGTGTGGGCCTGGACTCATTTGTTGGGAGATTTTTGATTACTGCTTCAATTGCCTTGCTGGTTATGGGTCTGTTCAGTTTTTCTGTTTCTTCAGTTTTGGTAGTTTATATGTTTCCAGGAAAGCATCTATTTCTTCCATATTGCCTAATTTGTTGGCAGATAGTTGCTCCTAATATGTTGTTAACATTGTTGGTATTCCCTTCATGTTGGTCGTGATCTCTCCTCTTTCAGTCATGATTTTATTAATGGGTTCTCTCTCTCTCTCTCTCTCCTTTTTTGATACTCTGGATAGGGGTTTATTGGTCTTACTAATTCTTTCAGAGAACCGGCTTCTAGATTCATTGATCTGTTCTGCTCTTCTTCTGGTTTCTGTTTCATTGATTTCTGCTGTAATCTGTATTATATAAGCTTTATTTGCTGTCCTTTCTCCAGCTCCTTTAGGTGTATGGTTAGCTTGTGTATTTGAGATTTTTTTTTTTTGGAGAAAGGCTTGGATGGCTATATACTCCTTCTTAGAACCGCCTTTGCTATATCTCAAAGGTTTTGAAAGGTTGTGTTTCATTTTCATTTGTTTCCATGAGTTTTTAAGATTCTTCAATTTCCTAGTTAACCCCTTCATTCTTTAGTCAGATGCCCTTTAATCCCAAATGTTTGAATTCCTTCCAATTTGCCTCTTGTGATGGATTTCAAGTTTTAATGCACTGTGGTCTGAAAATATGCAGGGAACAATCCCAGTCTTTAAGTACTGGTTGAGACCTGATTTGTGACCCAGTATGTGAACTATCCTGGAGAATGTTCCATATATACTCAGGAAGAATGTGTATTCTTTTGCTTTAAGATGGAATGCTCTGTATATATGTATGAAGTCCATCCTGTTCAGTGGGTACTCAAAGCCATTGTTTCCTTATTGATCTGTTCAGATGACCTGTCCATTGCTGTGAGTGAGGTGTTGAAGTCCCCTACTATTACTGTATTATTAGCAGTGTGTTTCTTTAATTTAGTTATTAATTGGTTTATATAATTGGCTGTTCCCAAGTTAGGAGCATAAATACTTATAATTGTTAGATCTTCTTGTTGGATAGACTTTTAAAGTGATATAATGTCCCTCTTTATCCCTTACTTACAGTCTTTGGTTTAAAATCTAATTTAGGTCTGATATGAAAATTGCTACCAGCTTTCTTTTGCTGTCCATTGGCATTATAAATGGTTCTCCGCCCCCTCATTTTCAATCTGGAGGTGTCTTTGGGCCTAAAATGAATCTGTTGTAGATAGCATATGGATGGGTCTTGATTTTTCATCCAATCTGGTATCCTCTGTCTTTTGATTGGAGCATTAGCCCATTTACATTCAGACTAACCGTCAACAGATATGAATTTAGTTCCATTGTATTAGCTGTAAAGTCCCTGTTCTATACATTGTCTCTGTTTCTTTCTGGTCTGTGTTACTTTGGGGCTCTCTACAGGATCCCCTTTAATATTTCTTGTAAGGCTGGTTTAGTGATCACAGATTCTTTTGTCTGTTTGTCCTGGAAGCTCTTTAACTCCATCCATTCTGAGTAACAGCTTTGCTGGATAAAGTGTTCTTGGCTGCATGTTTTTCCCACTTAGCACGTTAAATACATCATGCCAGTCCTTTCTGGCCTGCCAGGTCTCTGTGGACAGGTCTGCTGCCAGTCTAATGTTTCTACCATTGTAGGTTAATGAGCTCTTTCCTCAAGCTGCTTTCAGGATTTTCTGTTTATCTCTGAAATTTGCAAGTTTCACTATTCTTTATTGGGGTGTTGATCTGTTTTCATTGATTTTGCGAGCATTCTCTCTACCTCTCAGACTTGAATGTTTCCTTCCCCACCTTAGGGTTGTTCTCAGCTATGATTTGCTCAAATACACCTTGTGTCCATCTCTCTCTCTTCTTCCTCTGCCCCAATAATTCTAATATTATTTGCTGATTTCTCAAAACCTCCTCTCATAGTCTGTTAGTTGTTTTTCTCTCTTTTCCTCCATTTCTTGCCTTTCTGTCATCTTGTCCTCTAGGTCATTGACTCTCTTCTGCCTCATTTATCCTAGCTGTTAAGAGATTTCAATTTAGACTGCATCTCAGAGCATTTTAAATTTCAGCCTAATTAGATTGTGTTTCTACACGAAGAGATTCTCTAGTGTCTTTTATTCTTTTTTCAAGCCCAGCTAGTAATTTTATGTTCGTTATCCTGAATTCCAGCTCTGATACTTTACTTACGTCTATACCAATTAGATCTGTGGCAGAGTGTATTACCTCTGGTTTTTTTCTTTGTTGTGAATTCCTCCTTCTAGTCATTTTGCCCAGAGAAGAATGGATGAATGACAGAAAAAATTAAAAATATCAACCATGACCCAAACAAAATACACATTAGACAAATCCAAAGAGTCAGAAACCAAAATGAAAAGAAAAATAAAAAAGGGTGGGGGGAGGGGAGAGAATATAATCTCCCAGGTGGAAAAACAGGGTAATCCACTTGGTCCTGGGTGTATTTTGGTCTGTTTGTTAGAAGACACTAAAATCCCAAAATTCTAAAGAAAACAAAACATACAATAAAATTGAATACAGTGAAAGGACGCCAAAAATGAGGAGTATGTATTTATAATATGCAAGTGGAAAAATGAATGTTACAAAAAATGATTTAAAAGTAAAGAGTTGATAAAATAATAAAACTAGTCAAAAAGGAAAAGAGAAAAAAGGCAAATTCTAAACTGAAAGATAGAAGAATCATGAGAAGAAACCTTGAATTCTACATACTGTTTTCTCCTAGTTCTGGTTTTGCCTTTTTGTGTTCCTGGTAAACTTGGTATTAGCCTGATAATTCCAGCTGCTCTCCTGGGGGCGGGGCCTGCTGTGCTAATTCTCAGGTGTCTGTCTGGGCCAAGTTACACCGCCCCTTGGCAGGGGGCCAGGCCCAAGATAATCTGCTTCAGGTTCTGCTATGTGGCTTCTGTTCTCTAAAGCCTTTCCTGTCACTTCAGAGGATGAAAATAAAAATGGCCAAGCCCCAATCTCCAGTCTCCAGCCCCAGAGCTGAAAGAGTGTGGCCCTCTCTCTTCAGTAAACTCGCAGGGAAATGCCGCCTTTACTTTTGTGTCCACCAGACTCTGCAGACACATGGTGCGCACAGCTGCACTGATCCTCCTGGGGGAGGTAGGAGGGTGGCCGGGTCCTGCTGCTTGTAGGGCCCCCAGATACAGAGCAGTCACCCCATCGCATTGGTTCCTGGTTTATGGCAAACTGAGCTGACCACCCACTTCTGGGCTCACTGGCCATAGTTGGTTTCCCAAGCATTTGAATGGCTCAGGCACCCCTTCTTTCTGTGACCCCCAGGGATCCTGAGACTATACTGTCTCACCTCGGATTCTGCCCCTCTTGGTTACCTGAGCATCTTTCAGGCAGGGATGTCTCTCACTGGAGCAGATTTCTAAAAGTTCTGATTTTGGACTCCGGGGCTCTATCACTTCCCAGTAGCTGGCTTTTGGAGGCTCCCTCCCTTGCTGTGTATCTTCCGATAAATGCCTTCTGATTCACTTTACACCTCCCACCTTTGCAAAAAGTGGTCACCTTTCTATTTGTAGAATTCAGCAGTTCTTTTCTTACATCTCAGGTTGAATTCATAGGTGTTCAGAATGATCTAGCTAAATTCAAGGGACCAGATGAAATGAGGACTGTTACTCTTTGACCATCTTGGTTCTCTCTGCTCCTCTGATGACTAGGATTTTATTACCATATGAGTTTGGGCTGCTGTAACAAAATACTATGGGCTGGGTGGCTTCAACAACAGACATTTCTTTTTCTTTCTTTTTTTTAATTAAAAAAAATTTTTTTTAAAGATTTTTTTTTTTTTTAATTTGACAGAGAGAGATCACAAGCAGGCAGAGAGGCAGGCAGAGAGAGAGGAGGAAGCAGGCTCCCCGCCGAGCAGAAAGCCCGACGCGGGGCTCGATCCCAGGACCCTGAGACCATGACCCGAGCCAAAGGCAGCGGCCCAACCCACTGAGCCACCCAGGCGCCCTTAATTTAAAATTTTTAAAGATATTATCTATTTATTTGACAGAGAGAGAGAGAGATCACAAGTAGGCAGTGAGGCAGGCAGAGGGGGAGAGGGAAGCAGGCCCTCTGCTGAGCAGAGACCTCGATGCGTGGCTCATCCCATCATGATCCCCTGGGATCAAGCCAAAGGCAGAGGCTTAACCCACTGAGCCACCCAGGCACCCCAACAAAAGGCATTTCTTTCTCAGGGGTCTAGAGGCCAGGCAGTCTGAGATGGGGGTCCGGCATGGTCAGTTCTGGTGGGGGCTCTCTTCTGGTTTCCAGTTGGCTGCCTTCTTGCTGTGTCCTCCCATGCTGGGGGTAAGGGAAAGGGAGAGAGCACATGCACAACACACACCAGCTCTCTAGTCTCTTATAAGGGCCCTCCTGCCAACACAGGGGCTCTACTCTCCAGGTTTCACCCAGACCTCATTACCTGCCAGAGGCCCCAGCTCCTGATGCCATCACATTAGAGGTTAGGGTTTCAATGCAGAGTTTTGAAGGGACACAAACATCTAGTCCATGACAATTGCCCATTCCTTCAAATCAGTGGTGCTGATTAAGGGTGCTAATTACTTAGGCAAAAATCAGATAAAATTGTCTCATAGCTTTGCAGTAAACCAAAAATCTCTAGAGATTGTGGCATAAGGGAAGAATAGGCAGCCCCTTCCTGTTTCCTGCATTTCCTGCATCAGCATTTCTGCAGACACGTGGGATAGCCCTCCTGCTATCTCACTGTGAGTGAGGGACCTGAGAAGTGTCAGGGGCCTTGGCAGTGTCTCAGCCTGCAGGTTCATGGCACCTAGCGCTTACCCACTACCTCTAGCGTGGGGCCTCGGACAATGTGCTGTGACACGCAGACGTCGAAGAGAGTTTGCTGCTCCGTTTCTGGGGAGAAGCAAGCCTCCTTCCCTCCAGGGGTTAAGGAAGAGCTGAAAGAAGCCCTTCACACCAGTTTTTCATATCAGTGGAATGTTCTTAAGTCTGAGGGTTGTTTCAGAAGATGTCTTGGGGGGCGCCTGGGTGGCTCAGCGGGTTAAGCCTCTGCCTTTGGCTCAGGTCATGATCTCAGGGTCCTGGGATCGAGCCCCGCATTGGGCTCTCTGCTCAGCAGTGAGCCTGCTTCCTCCTCTCTCTGCCTGCCTCTCTGCCTACTTGTGATCTCTCTCTCTCTCTCTGTCAAATAAATAAAATCTTTAAAAAAAAAAAAGTTCCTTTTATTTTGCTTCTTTGTGTTGGGGGAAAGAAGGAAAACAGCGAATGTCATGGAATCTCCGAACCCCTATTGCTGAGAGGATGCTGCCTCCTCTAAATCCTATTTCTTCTGGTTTTCAACAGCCGAGCAGGTGGAATATCTAGTCAACGAAAAGCACATCTACCTGCTGCCAAGTGGTCGGATCAACATGTGTGGCTTAACCACGAAAAATCTAGATTATGTGGCTACCTCCATCCATGAAGCGGTCACCAAAATCCAGTGAAGAAGCCGCACCCAAACCAGCACCACCAAAGCGGCCCTCTGTCCCGTGCGTTCCCTGCCTGCGCCAGCCTCGCTCTGTGTGTTGTGGATAAGACTCGGGAGGACTGGAACCGGCTCTGGTGAGGTGGCCTCTGGTCAAGGCGGCCCCGCACAGGGCAACATCCCTTGTCAAGGAACGGGGGCCTGGGGTCAGAGCCTCTTGGGAGGCCAGAGCAAATCAGGTTTTTATTTAAGAAGAATAAAAAGGTACTTTGATCATGAGATGTAGTTATATTGCTCCCTTACTAGAAGCCACAATGTTGCCGCTGTTGCTCCTGTGCTTCTGTGTATTGCTTGACTCTGCACAAAATCCTGCCCCAAAGATTAAGTTGTCTGAAGAGCCAGCTGTGATTCTGAGTGTTGGCTGTGTCATTAAAACTTGTCATCTCCACCCAGAGTGTCCGTCTCCTGCTCTTTCTCTGTGGCTGTGTCCCTAACCTTAAGCTTTAGTTCTCTGGGGTGAGTAAGGTAAGAGATAGCTTTACATTTCTCTCTCTCTCTCTCACACACACACACACACTGAAGCAGAAGTTTTACACAACAGTATTTACCCTTGCTGTGAGCAGTGTGTTCTGATAGTTTGTCCTGTTGGGTTCTGTTTCACTGAAGAAATGAAAGTTGAATTGAGACCCATGGAATTGATTTTGTGATCCACTCATGGGATGCAAGCCATAGTCTAAAAAGAATGCTCTAGAGGAATTTGCTAGTTGCTTAAAAAGCTAGGAGGTGACAGTACCTTCAAGGGGCAAAAGAAGTCTGAGACCGTAAAGCGGGGTGGAGCCTTCCGCAGCGTAGACCTGCCCCACAAAGTCTTGGTTCTTAGTATTTTATTTCTCTTGTTAGGGAGAATTTAATTTTTCTCTTGGGGGAAGACTTTGGTGGAAAAAAAAAATGGTTAAAAGCACTTCTTTAAACCAAAATGTCCCTACCAAAGTGCTAAAATACTTTTTTGTGTTTAAAAAAAAAAAAAGCCCCACTCAAGGGTAATTGGGTCCTCCTTCTATCCTGACACATAGGCTGGTGTTCCCCCTTCGTGTTCTAGTCCCCTCTGTGCTCATGTGAAAAAGCGTTTTGTGTTGGGTTTGGGGAGAGCTGGGCTTCGGGAGTTGTCCGGATTTCTTCACCACAGTTGGTCTTCGTGGGGCCTCTCATACAGGTGCGCGCCGTGCACTCTGAGGCAAGACTGTCCCTTACATGGTCCGTCTCCTCAGACGGAGGGGTGCTCCCACCACCAGACTCTGCCACTTGCCATGTGACCTTGAGCAAGCCACTTAATCACTCAGAGCCTGTTGGAGAAACTAAACTTTGCAGGGCGGTTTGAGACGGAAACAAGCAAATGTGTACCTAGCACAGTTCTCAGGCACAGAAAGCCCTCACCAAAACAGCTGCTGCTGGGTAGCAAACTGGAGGCTCCTGGGAGGAGTCCGTGGGTGTCCATAGGCCACCCATTGACCTTGACCTTGGTAGGGGTTTGAGAACCCCCTGGTAGGTATCAAATTCCAACCTACCTTCCACAAAGATTAGATGCCCAAACACACCTCAACCTGCCTGGTTCTTGCCTCCTGCTGGTATTGGTTGGTTTAACATTGACCCACACGCCTGACCCACTCCCCTGTGACTTTTCCAGCCTTTGGCTGGAAACCAAAGGAGTTGTGGCACTTTGGTTCCTCTCCAAAGGGTCTGGGGAAGCGAGGCAGTGCACCTAGCACATTGCTTCAGGGGCTGGCCCCTGAGACCTTGAACTTGGAAGGTGCCCAGTCCAGTTCCTTTCCCATCACGTGGATTCAACAAATGCCAGCCCTTCTCGTTACTTTTTGTCCTCATTCACACTCTGGCTGCTCATTTGAGTTTTTCTTTTTTAATGCTGGCATTTGCTGCAGTAAAACCTTACCCATCTGGGGCCCAGAGTAGAACGTAAGGGCTTTACTGTAACTTTAACCGAAGCCTCACACCTGGCTTTGAGAACCTCACCTCCTCAGCAGGTGGGCCTCAGCTGAGATAATTCCCTGTGCTCCACCCGACCTTCATCTTCAATGTGAAACCACATCAGAACCGAGCTCTTCGAAGGCGAGAAAAACATTCCAGGAAAAGCATTTTCATTTTATTTAAAAAATTATTTACAATTCATTAAGCCTTCATAAATGCTTTATTTTAAAATCCTCTTTTTTTTTTTTAATTTTTTTTTTAACCTGAAGAAAATCTCGGGGAATGGGGAGGGGAGTGGTGACAGGCTCCTTTGGGGTTTTGCAAAGGTATGGATGTAACGCAGCAGCAGTGGCCTGAGCCCCGTGGCCTGAGGGGTAATGATTAGCCAGGCAGGCACTGTCCTGCCTGGCCAGCCGGGCCAGAAGACTGCATGATGACAGTTCTTGCTGGAAACTCACTGTTGGCCGGTTTGGGTCTCAGGTGCCCAGCATGGAGGGGCCGACACTTGGCCTATTCCTATTAGGTAGGAGCAGGTGTTGGGGATGGGTGGCAGCTATGGGGTTCTCTAGGGGGTCATGCACTGCTGAGCCTCAGGGAGAGTCGGGCACGGGGCGGAGAAGTCAATCATCCATTGCAGGAAAGGGCATCTCCAGCTGGAAAGTCCTTCCACGTGCTGTGGCCCTCCCATCTGCAGCACCTGCTCTGGTTGGTGGGGAAGAGGGGACAAAATTACACGTGGGGGTATGGTGACGGTACCCTGCGGTGTGCCAAGGCTTTCCAAAGACCTTCACTTCTTGGCAGGTGCTGACTTTCCCCATTGGTTCGATAAACACTGGAGAAGACGGCATGTCTCTCAAAGTCTGTCTCGGACTGGCCCCTATTCACTTCACTCTGCCTTGCAGAAACTTTGGGGTGAAAGTTTCAGTAGTTAAAATAGTGGTTTTTAACCCTTTGTGGGTCTCAGACCTTTGAGAATCTCCTGAAAGCTTTAGCCCTCTGGACAAAACAGGTAAGAACACATACACTAAACTCTGACAGTATTAGGGGTTTCACAGACCCTCTGAAGTCCAATAATGGACCCACCTGGGGTGACTGACCCCCAAATTAAGAACCCCTGAGTTAAAGGTTCCTTTGGGTTAGCATTTTCTTTTGAGATGCAAATAACCCAGAGGAATTATCAGTCTCCCCCTCTCTCCTTGTGATTACTGACTGAATGGGTGTGGGGGGGTATGACATTAAAGGTTTTGGGGGAAGGCGAGGTAAGCCTGGATGGTATATCCCAGGGAAAGATTTGAGAATGGTTTGGAGATTGAGCAGGCAGAACGGGATCACTGGATCCCTGATAGAGGGAACTCAAGAGATGGGAGATAGAAAGGGAGACAGGTGTCCCAAAGACAACCTTCACTTACTCCCACATACTCCTGAAGGTTTGTTGGCGGTGTGGTTAGTGAGCTGAATTTTAGTATTGAAGTAGGTATGGCGTCATTCTGCCATCTGGGGGCCATACTTGGAATTGCATCTGCTCTGACATCAGGTGAAAAAAAGATCTAGTAAATTCTTGGAATCAAGTATCCTTAGCTGACCTGCTGGGGTGGAGGAGTAAGGGGTGGGGTGGAGTGGAGGGAGCGGATGAAAAAGAAGAGCAATTCTTCAGTGTTCCCATGTAATGCACACTGAAGTCCCATGAGAGCTTGCATCCTTCTTGGCTGACCTGGGCACTCTTTGGTTTGTCATGGCTAAACTTGCTTCAACAGCTTAGAAATTTTCTACGTAAGTTTCTGTTTGTTTGCTTTGATTTCAACTTAAAACCTGAAGTTCCATCTCTGGCTCCCAGTCCGGTCTCTGTTCTCTGCTCCTCCTCTTCCAGAGCAGATTTACGACTGGATGGAGAACTGCTAATTGGGAGCCAAAAAGATACGTCCCTGGGAAAAAACAGTGACTTGAGGTTCCATCTCACGGTCTTTCCATTCCAGCCGAGACACACTTCCCTGGCTGCTAGAACCCTTATCTAACAGGAAACTGGTCACCGACAGTTTTCTGTTCTGTACCATCCCAAGCCAACATAGCCGGGTCCCACTGCATTAAAGTCCTGGAGGAAATCTCGGGGCATCTCCTGCACTGACCTTCACACCTGCTTCTCCATTGTCTCCGTGCCTGTCCGCCGGTGGCACCTTCTGAGCTGAGCGAAGCATGAAATATGGCATCAGGGGATCCCAAAGAACAAAAAAGGAGTCAGGGGTCCCAGAGTGGCATTGTCAGCTTGGGGTCATTTCTCCTCCAGTCCCAGACTGTACTGTGGAAAAGACCATTTCTAGCATGTTCCACCAAAGGCATCTCCATCCGTCATGGCCACAGCAAGGCTCTGAGTCAAACTGGAGGCAACAAGGGGGAATCTGCCAAGCTGACAGCGAGGGGTGAGGAGGTGGTAAGGAAAGCAGAATGCTCTGTCACCTGTGGGAGGCCTCGGGAGACGCAGAAGATGGGAGGGTGGGTTCTCCCTAAACGCTGAATCTCACATTCCCAGCAAACACTCGGCCCCGTCATGTGATCAGAGGCATTAAATTGGAGTTCTCCTCAGAGGCTCTCTCTCCATCGGGTGACCTCTTCCGTTTTCGGCCACCTGGAAAACAATTTGTAAGGGTCACCTTCTGGCCGGGAAGAGGCAGAAACGCAGACAAAGCCCTTGACAGTTTGGCAGGAAGTAATCTGCATGGAATCCCGGTGCAGGTATCAGCATTCTTAATTCTTAATCTGGAAGAATTAAGGCAACGCTTTCTACCTGAGATAACACCTCCAAAAAGCCAGGCTAGTATCAGTGGAATGGAGATTCTCCCCCGGAGGTTTGAGTGAAGCCCACGTAATGCTTCAGGATCATCTCTCCATCCGCTGAAGGCCCTGGCCCAGCTCACAGACACCTGAGAGAGGATTCGTCTTCCAGCCTATGATGTTCCAGGAGCCAGGGTTTTGGTGGGTGTAGCTGGGAGCCATGCCCACACATCTACATTCTGTAGCTTGGAAACAACCCTCCTTCTGCAAAGGGGCAGGTGGGATAATCCCATAATTGTCCTCAAGAATGGAGGAGAAGTCCGTCCCCAGCTCTGTTGTTTTTAGGAAGGAGTATTTTTCACCTTGTTCTATCTGCTATCGACTTCCTTCCATGAAGGATATTGCTCTCCTTGCTACTAAGTCTCCTGGACACAAATTCTTTCTTTAAAGGATCAGACAGTAAATCTTAGAGGTTCTGCAGGCCATCTAGCCCCTGCTGCAACTGCTCAATGCCGCCGTTATGACCATAGATAACAAATGGGTCTAGCATCCAATAAGTCTTGATTTATAGGACTCTCTGATTCACAGGCAGGAGAGGGAGGTCAGGATTTGGCCATGACCATGGCTTGCAGACCCCAGTCCTAGATGACCACCAGCTAAATGGGACACATCCCCAAACTCTCAAGGGCACAGTACTGGTCCAAGCCCAGTTACGGATTTTCATGGGTGTACTCATCAGGTTCCTGCAAGGAGTCAACGGTTCCTCCTCCAGGAGTGATGTCCTAACATGCTTCTTCTAGTGACCAGGTGGTGGGAGTCCTTCATCTGGGCAAAGAGCTACTCACTCAAGGTTCTCAGCAGCTTCTTGCCCACGGTTTCCTCTAAGTCGCTACTGCAGGGGCTCGTCTCTGTGTCCAGGTTGATATTACAGCATTCACTGTCTGACGCTGAGAGAAAGGAGAGAAGAAAGAACTCAGGTCTTCCCAACACCCAGGGAGCTAGGAAGGGTGACTCTGGCTGATGCTTCTCAGCAGGTAGCAGTTCAAAACCAGAGGCAAGGCCGTGGTGGCGGTGACAGGGAGGGGTGCCCAGGGAGCCGTGGGCTTTTGTTAGTCAGCAAGGGGCACTTTAGGGCCACAAAAGGAACAAAGATTCCAGGAGCGAGAATCCAACTATCCAAACGTTCTTTGGCAGGAGAGGGGAGACGAGGACAAGATGTTCTCTGTTCAGTATCTTTGCCAGACCCAAAGCATATTTGAGGACCCTGGAGGTGGGGTATCACCTTCTAATACTTGCTCAGACCCGGGAGATCATGGGACTCAATAATAATTAAGTACACGTCTCTAACACCTCCCACCGAACCCAGTGGGGGTTCAGAGGCACAGAATCTCAAAGCTACGAAGAGGCCCAGGCCCTTAATTCCCGTGAGGTAAGGACCTGACCTGGGAGGCAGAGTGGGGTGGTGGACAATTCTGGGGGTGCTTGCTTCAATGCAGTGTTATAGACCAGACCAGTCCCTTCTCTGGGCCTCAGGGTCCTCACATGAGGTCCCTGTATCACACAAGGTGATGGACTAGACGAACTCCAAAGACTATCTTCTCCATTCTTTTGCCTTTGATACAATTTCTTGCTACATGCTTTAGCTACTAAATTCAGTGTACAAGGAAGAAAAAGAACATCCGTTCTATATTCAGGTCTCGGAACGGTGACTCTGTATGTCCCAGATACTCTGAATTAGCCACAAGTTCAAATATATTGGCTTACTGACCACAAAAATGGAGAGCACTTGTTGGATCATTGCCCTGGACTTGAGGGGTCTCAGACTATGGACTGGAGCAGGTCTCGGAGGCCTGGTGGGGTAACTGCTGCCCTGCGGGGATGGGTTGGGGGGAGCACAGGCGGGGGGCAGGCTTGGAGAAGTAGATCTCGGCAAGGCAGGTACAAGAGGATCTCAGGACTGGTGGGTCGCTGGGAGCTCGGAGCAACACCACCGCCAAGATGGAAGTGTTCAAAGTCTCAGAGGGAGGAGATAGGATCTCGGCGCTCAGGACAAGTCCTACAGATCACCTCCGGCCCAAAGCAAGGGAAGAGCCTTGTCAGTAGGAGGAACAGCTGACTTCAGTCTCCTCGTGTGTAAGGCAGGTCTAATGAGAACTTCCTACTATGTCCAGAGCCTGGTACCAAGCACTGTGAGATGCCCTCTGTATTTGCTATCTCATTTATGCCCAAAGCTACTTGATGATCTGGCCACTGTGATTTATATCTCTTAACATAAGGAAGAAACTTACCTATTAAGATCAGGTCTTCCGGGGAGAATGGAGGGAGAGGCCTGAGGAGGGGCTGGAGCTCAGTGTGTGTGTGTGTGTATGTGTGTTTCCCTTCCCTCGCTCCCTGTGAGAAATATCACATGGGGGCTGGTGTCCCTCACCTGGCTCTCCCCGGGGCCATCCCAGTGCCCGACAATAAGGACCCTGATTTCCCTCCCTGACCTGCTGTCGTAGGAATGGCTGCAGAAGACAGTGAGAGCTGCTGTGTGCTCTGCTCCTCAAGGTCTGTCATTTCCTCCTGGGTGAAGGCCATCTCCTCCATCCTCAGGTACACAACCTCGCCGGGGCTTCTCAACCCATCTGAGTGGCTGCCTGGGGAGGACAGCAAGTGTGTGACCAGTCTGCTCCGGAGAAGACCTGAGACTCCAGCTGGCCTTGGATGGCAGCTCTGGGCAGGGGTGAGGGAAGAAGGGGGTGCTGAGCTCAGCCCAGGCCAGCCCACCCACACGACTTACACGGCAGGCTGTTCCTGTTGCTCAGGAGGGTGATGGCAGGGTCATCCTTGGGGGTCTGGGGCGTACCCCGGGTCGTAGGGGCTTTGGTGGAGTCTCCGTCAGTGAAGGCCTCCATGTCAGGGGACTGGGGTGAGCTGTCCATGTGGCAGGCAGTGAGGGCATTCTGGTACTGCTGCCGTGTGATCTGGAGGAAAGAAGTAGAGTGGGAGGAAGCTCAAGAGGACGGGGCAGAGCCCTCTCTGGATGTGGTCAGCTTCTCCCAGCTCGGAAGCAGCTCTGCTAGGGTGCGTTGGAACCCCTGGCCTCTGTGGTCTAGGATCCATGAACTGGGTCCTTTCTCAAGCCATACCAGCCTAGCAGTTGAGGGACAATGTGTCCCGCTCTCTTTTTTATGGCTCTGGTCTCCTCAGTGCACCTGGAAGAACTAAACCTTCTTCTCCTGAGACTCGGGAGAGGATGGAGGGTACCCTCAATTAGCACGGGAGCTGCCCACGGACAAGTTTTAAATGCATACAATTGCCAAGGGCCCCCATCCTGAGGATCAGTTGGGGACTATGGGAGGGACGTTCTGCCGCTGTGGGTCCTCCCATCAAGAAGCTGGAGGCTGAGGCCCCAGAGCATGTGGGCATTTCTGATTTGGACTTGGGCCACGGCCGGATGTGGCCTCCTGCTCCTGTGTGGGAAAAGTGCACAGCAGAGGTCTCCCAGTTGCCTCCTCAGATCGCAGGAATCTTACTCGTGATTTTCCTGATGTATCGAGCCTCACCTACAAGTAGAAGCATCTAGACAGTCAGGCTTAGCCAGAGCAGAAGGGAGCTTCCAGAATTACAGGCAGGAAAAGTATGGATCAAATGTCTTTTCTGGAATATGGAAAGGCTTATTGGTCATTCCTGTTCTCTGGGTGTATGTCTGCCTGATATCCTGGCTTCTGGTTTAAAAAAAAAAAAATGGGCTGCCCTCTGCACCACCCAATATGGAAACGTGATACCATTATTCAGTGAAAGGCCCTGGGTGAAAAGTGAAAATGCCCATAGTGGTACATACTTCCCATGTACTACAGCCCCTTCAGTGCTTTCCTTCTGTCTTTGCTGCATTTAGCTAGACAACTGGCAAAACTACAAACTGTTCATAGTCCTCCTCTTTCCTTTAGGGGCAGGATTGGGATTACACGTGGGAACAGGAAGGGTGTGCAGCTGGAAACAGGAGAAGGAATGGTTAAGATTTCCACTTGGAACAGAGGTTGCTAGAAGCTGGATTGGAATCTGGCAAGAGCTCTTCTGACATCGGCCCCTCGCCAACTGCTCACTCCTCAGCACCTTCTCCCAGGCCCCCCTTTCCCCAGTGGCTGGAATGCACCCCATGCCTGGCCTCCCTGGGGGCTGTGGGTGATGGTCGAACCCAAGGCCAAGAGTCAAGCCTAGACCGCTCTTTCCTCACAGGCTCTGGGTTGACTCTTCCTCACCTGGGGCTCATCCCACTTCTGCCTTCCTCACACACCGGCTTTCCTTTTCCTCCTTTCTTTGCTGCACGGGCGGGTGCTCTGGTCATTTTTATTGAACAGGTGAGTTAATTTGTCCTGCTTTATTATCCTCTGATGTTCTTCCTACACTTTCTAGATCCTATGGTCTTCCAATTCCTCCAGAATGTTTTAAAATTATTTAGTGCTCATCCCGAATGTTTGATAACCATCTTCACTAAAATACCTCCACGACCATTTAGGCAGTGAGCGTTTCCTCTTCATAAAGAGAAATGTTCTATTTTCCCTCAAGTTGGGAACGCACTACTCTGTTGGACATTATCCATCTTTTCTTCTCTAACAGACTTCGGGATATCTTGCGTGCAGATCAAGCAAATTCCAAGCACAACTAATAGAACTGCGAAACACCTATTAAGAATGTGTGTCTTTTGTGATTCTTATGGGACACACACATGCAGAGATCCTAAGCTTCTAGCCATACTATTGTCCATTAGAGGGGACAGACAGAGTTCTCTTGATGGTTTAAAACCATGACTCTCTCTCGGGATCGAGTCCCGCATCGGGTTCCCAGCTCCACGGGGAGTCTGCTTCTCTCTCTGACCTTCTCCTCGCTCCTGCTCTGTCTCTCAAATAAATAAAAATCTTAAAAAAAAAAAAAACGTGACTCTCAAACTTCAGCAGCAAGATCACCTGGAGGGCTTGTTAAAGCAAGATTGTTGGGCCCCACTGCCCACATTTCTAATGCACTCGGTCTGGGGTGGTGCCCAGGGTGGGCATTTCGAACAAGTTCCCAGGTGATGCTGATGCGGCTGCTTTAGAGACCACACTCTGAGAACCACTGACTTAAGACCTGGTTAAAATCAGACAGAGTCCTTCTCAGGTTTTTGCTTTTCTCCCTTTAAAGGAGTCAAACGGATAAAGTGGCAAAGCATTAACGGGCATTGATATTTTTCAGGTCAAAGGGATATGTTCTGTGTATTAAGGCATGTAACAACTGGGGTCTCCACTTAGCATCTAAAGTCTTCAGTAGATCCGGTGGGATTGCCGAATTTTGCAGCCCTCTGTTGGGAAGTGAGAGGAGAAGTCAGACTCTGAAGTTTGCCCAGGAGATGTCAACTCTGAGCCTACCCTCAGTCTTAAACCTTATCTTGAGTCAATCACAGAGACCATCAGGCATGTATTGGGGATTTCACCACCAACGGTCTGTCATGCAGCCCATGCTGATGGTCCAGGGACTTGCAGTGCTGCAGAGAAAGGATCAAAGTGACATGCTAATTATTCATGCCTCCTGCGACAGTGCTTCTCAACCTTGGTAGCACATTAGAACCACTTGGGAAGCTTTGAAATATCCTGAAACTCAGGCAACACCCTTAAGCAATTATATTCAAATCTCTTGAGAGTGGGACGCAGACATCAGGATCACTTCAAGCTCCCCAGTGATCCAGTGCGCACCACGGGTGAGAATCACAGCTCTGGACTCTTGGAAATGCCCCCTGTAATCAATTATTATCTTGGCTCCCCTTGATAATTGCCTTCACTGACGTTCAACTTTCCTACTGGACCCCCAGCTTGCACAGAGGCCTGAAATAAGAAACCTCCATATGAAGAACAGAAACTCTGGCAAAACTACAGATGAAGCCAATATGTATTACTTTCTGATGCCTTCCATAGTTCTATAGAAATCTGTCGTATAAACCCTTCAAGAAATTACTGCCAGGAAAAAGATCCTTTCTATTAAAAAACAACAACAACACAAAACAACCCTCCTTTCTATAGATAAATGATGTACTTCCTTACATCACACGAGAATCCAAATATCCCAGTAGGTTTGCCCTCTTTGCTTTTATGACCAGGAAGCTCGCAGATAAACTTATTATTTACTGAGAGTAACAAATTCACACCTGATAGCTTTTTCATCAAATTGCTTTGCAATTTTTTCTCATTTTCTTTTTTTAAAAAATATTTTATTTATTTGACAGACAGAGATCACAAGTAGGCAGAGAGGCAGGCAGAGAGAGAGGAGGAAGCAGGCTCCCCGCCGAGCAGAGAGCCCGATGCGGGGCTTGATCCCAGGACCCCGGGACCACGACCTGAGCCAAAGGCAGAGGCTTTAACCCACTGAGCCACCCAGGCGCCCTGTCTCATTTTCTTATTTAAAGCATCATTGGGTTAATTTTTTGGGGGGAAATCATATACATTGCTGGAAGTTCTATAAATATCCTACAGAATAGGACTGATACTAGGTGTTCAGATGTTGGTGGAAACCCTAGCACTATGTTACCCATAAGAGCTTACTTTTGCAGGGAGAGGTTGGGATATGAGGATGGAACCTTCCATCCATAGAGTGTATTATGGCCTACAGAGCACTAGGATTTGTGTTATCTCCTTTGCTGTCATAGTGTGTGAGAGCGCTTGTGATCCTCAGTGTGCAGATCAGAAAATGAGGTCCCGAAATGTCGAGGGATTGTCTAAAGTTGGACAGTTAGCAAGCTTTCAGAATCCCAGCCAGTGCACTGTCTCCTAGGCTGTGCACTGTGCCTGGGAAAGTGCTGGTCACTCTTTGGAGCCAGGGAGATGGAAGGGGAAGTGAGACGGGGGAATTCCAGAGGGGGCAACCCTGGAGTCTCATAATGGTACCCCTGCAACCTAGATACTGGGATTTAAAGGACTTTGTTCTTGCTCCCCAGGGACAACCATCTCAGCCTGGGCTCTGGACACTGTGTGGCTGTCCCTGGCAGCACGAGGCTGCCCTTTCGGGCAGGTGTTCCAGTAACTGCTTTGTAGGCTTGGGGTCTACAGGCATCTGACAACTGAAAGGAAGCTGGCACATGGCCTGAACCAGTGTTGCCATCAAACCCAATTCTCTAACGTGCGCAGAGCCTTCCCCTAGGTGAAACTTCCTTTGGGATCTTGTAGCTTCTCCTGGCTTAAAGGACAGAAAATTTTCCTAAATGAACCCTGCTAAGCTCAACAAAGGACTTGATGTTACTCTTTTTGGGTCAACCAGTTAGTTTAGATTTGTCTTCTAGTTTCATCCCAGTTTCGCCACTTTCAAGCTGGGCAACCTTGGCCAAATCATTAACCTCTCTGAGCCCAGAACAGAGGCCCAGAGATTATGAGATAACATCAGTGAACCTGTCATCCAGCCGTTAGAAATGACTGTTTTCAACACGTCCACATACATCTCTCACAAGTTAACTTTATAATGGGCATACACTTCAAAGAAAGGGGTCAAACCTACCATCTCGTTATGTCTAAATGGTGGACGGCACATCATGAGGTAGGTGGGGGCCAGGGCCATGGTCCCTCTGCCCCTGGAGAAGGAGTGAGTAGAGGGGCTGCCAAAGCAGGACGAGGTCTTAGGAAAGTAAATCCTTAACTAAGAAAATAAAGCAAAAGACAAAGTAGGGGAAGGAAGGAGATTCCAAGTGGGGACAATGAAAAGAGGAAGATAGAGAGAGGAGAGACAGTGAGTGAGGGAAGACAGGAGGGAGGGAGAAGGAAGGGGGTATGCTCTGGTTTGACTGAGATGGATTTGGGCGTTCAGGGCTCCAATCAGCTGGTGCATTTGCTGTGGTCCCCAAGCCAGAAGCCTCTTGGGAGTGTTGCAAAGTGCTGTATTTAGTTTATTTTTGGAAAGGTTCTGTCCAGGCTGCATGTGCAGTGAGCCATACCATTCTCTCTTCGTTCTTTAGAAAAAGGGATGTCATCCTCCGGTAAGCTGGAATCGAGGATCCAGGAACTCTAACCTTCTTTAAGCATTGTTCTGGAGTAAGACAAGGAGCTGGGCATAAAGTATTGTTTCTGCATCCCTTTCTTAGAAGGTACTGAGTTCCCTGACATGGAGGTATTCACACAGACATTAGATAACCACTAGTTGATGGTGTTAGAGGGAAGATTCAGACGACCCCAGCTAGGACCCAATATCAGTGGGCAGAAGCATGGCTCTGGGGGTGAGGGAGGGGGTGGGCTGTTGCTCAGTTCAGGGGCAGGGGCAGAGGTTGGGAGAGGACCCACACTGTCAGTGGATGGTTGTGTTAAAGGAAAGGCACCACCATCCATGGGTTACCTTCTCTCTCTGTCTCACAGCTGTGTTTTCACAATGCTTCCTCTTTTTAAACTAAAAAAAATAAAATAAAATCATAAACTACTGCCCTGTCAACATGTCACCTTCAAAGAAATTGTTGACAAGGCACCACTCTAGAAAATGCGTTCAGGAAACAACCTTTCCCCAGCTGCATTTCTAGATTCAAGCGTTCTCCCGCCCAACCCCTTCAGTTCTTCTTCTTCTTCTTCTTCTTCTTTTTTTTTTAAGTTTTAATTTTGCTTCAAGCATGACTTTTTGTCACTTTGGTTCTCCTGTTCAACCGTCTGAGAACGTCTTCCTCTCTGGCACGGTACCGTCCAGCAGAAATAGAACGGGAGTCATATGGGTAGTCGAAAATTTTCTTGTAGTCACATTAAAAGTAATAAAAACTAATAGGTGAGGGGCGCCTGGGTGGCTCAGTGGGTTAAAGCCTCTGCCTTCAGCTCAGGTCATGATCCTGGGGTCCTGGGATCGAGCCCCGCATCGGGCTCTCTGCTCAGCAGGGAGCCTGCTTCCTCCTCTCTCTCTGCCTGCTTGTGATCTCTGTCTGTCAAATAAATAAATAAAATCTTAAAAAAAAACTAATAGTGAAATTAATGTTAATAATGTTGCATTTAACCCAACATATTAAAAAAATTCACTTCAACATGGAATCAACATAAAATTATGAATGGGGAACCACACATTATTTTTTGTGTGTAAAGTCCTTGGAATCCAGCAGTATTTGATACCTACAGCTCATCGGTTTGGACAAGCCACGTTTTGTGTGCTCGGCAGCCGCCTGTGGCCGCTGGCTCCCAGGCGGGACAGCAAACGTCCAGCAGATCAACCTGAACCTCTCTGCTCAGTTTTGAGAACATGGACTTGCATGGCCAGTGGTGCTCTCATGGCCTGCACACAACCACGGGACCAGCTCAGCTGCTTCTTCACTGTCCCTTGAATGCACCTGCCTACTTGCCTTCCACATGCCTATTTATCAGTGTCCCTCCTCCTATTCCTTCCTCGCTCTTAAACGCCTGGTATGTTCTCCAGCAACATGGTGCTTGAAAGTATGTGCCATACGAATTCATAATCACCTGGGTCACTACAGCTTAACCTACATTTCTTCTCCCTAGCTAGATTTTAATCTCCTCATAAAGCAGAGGATAGGTTTATATTTCCTTAGAGTAGCCCATAATTTCTAGAACCATTAATAATGCTAATAAATACGTACCGACTCATTCACTGAGGAAATCAAACCACTGCTCAAAAGGCAAAGTGTTTTTATTCTCTCTTTATCACTGTAGCTACAAGCATTTCTGAGCAATAGCTTGAGTTCAAATAGTCTTCTCTTACACGTGGCCAGTTAAGAACTCATGCAGCCGCTAAATTACAAAGGAAATGGAGATCTGTTTATCTTGGGAATAACCAGAAGCAAGTGTGCCCTTCTGGACACGTTGACTTTGCAGCCAACGTGTTCAGAAGTTCACCTTCAACCAGGGTGCTGTCTCTCCTATCATTTTATGACGCTCATCCCCCAAAAGACCATCCTGCAATTTAGGGATTCTGCCACCAGATGGTGATGGGGCATCTTGGTCACGGTTACACAGTCAAGACCATAAGACAGCTGCCAAATAGTCTAATAATGATATTTACAAAACACAATTTTTAAAAATTCATAAGGATGCTTTGGTGCCTCCATTCATAATTCATTAACTATGATTAATCACGGCTTCAATAGCTCTCCCGGATAATCATGAGATACACCTTTCTATCTAATTTGGTAACTAATCTGGAAGTCAAATTATTCCTGGACTTGATAATTGTTCTGGAACCTCAGTCTGTTGGACATGAAAAACCCTTGCAAAATCTTCCTGCAGCCCCTCACAGGGGCTTGGGCTGTGAGACCACCCCTCTCTCACAGTTCTTTATGCTGTGGTTACTTGTTTATCCTCTCTGGCTCCCTCCTAGCATGGAAGCTCTAGAAAGGCAAGAGCTTACGGTCTTGTTCACCACAGTCTCCTGTCAATGCTGAGACAAGCACAGGGCAGGCCTGCGGTCAGTACTGTTGAGCACTTACTCACATTGTAACTTTCAAGTTCTTTCCCCACAAACCATGTGACAAGGACTACAAACCAATGAGAGCTGACATAGTAAAGCTTCTCCGCTCCCATTTTTTCCTACCTCCACTGCTGAGGAAGGCCTGCAATGAGAGGGCCTCCGGGGAACCACAGGCTTCAGTTTCCTTTACCTTCCTTGTCAAACAGGATTTGTTAAGTGTCTCCAGTCATATAGACCCATGGGTATTGCTGGGTTAGTTCCCAAAGTCACTTCTCCTTGGGGCTCCTTCAGCTCTGATTTCCCACAACTCTCCCTAAAGCCTAGGGATTTGAGGGCTTGGACTCTGGAGACAGAGACCCAACTCTGAAGCTTGGCTCTGCCACTCACCAGCTCTGGGGCCTCAGACTCCTCAGGCTCCAGTGTCTTCATCTCTAAAATGGGAATGACAGTAGGACCTACCTCACAGGGCGGTGGTAACACTAAGTGGATCAATCAGACAAAGGAGCCATAGACCACATGCACAGCGCACCCCACAAACAGTTATCCCACCCCACCCTCCAGGCTCAGCCCCTGCCTCTGGTAACTTTCCATCCTTACAGTTTTAGCTCAGGGTGTCTGCAAGGTTCTGGAACACAGAAAACCAGCGAGATCACACTGCTATCAAATGATCAGAGCTTGTGTTCTGGACAGAAGAGAGGACCTCCTCCCACCTTTGTGACTGATACATCTCTCGTAATCCAGCCTGCAATTTACCAAGTGAACTCATTGGGTGTTTTGTTGGACTTGGAGAAACGGGGCTCACTCCTGATCTCCCGCCCAAGCATGTAATGGTTTGCAGAATGCTAGCAAACAAAACAAATAAAACAAAACCTATCAAAGCAAGCAAAGGAAGAAACTCTAGAAGGTTTCTGTGCAATCCCAATCCCAATGAGAAGTATGAAGAAAGAGCTCCCCTCCTCTTTAACTACACGGTTATAAGCATCGCTGCTTCTCTCTCCTGCCTGTGCCAAGTGATGCTCCACCAGCCCCCTGACAGCTAAGGGGAGGACAGTTACACAAACGGTTAGTGGTTAACCCACATGCCAAATTGCACTGGAGCAGTAAGATGTAGAAATACGCCATCGTAAGTCAAACCATAGCACAATTTCTTCTAGACACTTGGTTTATTAATTACCCGCAAATTTATCTTGAAAAAACAAAGCAACCTGGTGCCAATGGCAGGGTATCCAAACGAAACAGTTCTGCTGGCAACTTGTCTCAGGCAAGCTAACTCCTTTTTGTTCTGTGCCTCAGTTTCCCCACCCATGAAATGGGGATCAGGAGATCATAAACAAATGACAAGTAATGAACAGTCGTCAAGCTAACTGAAAACAGGGCCCTTATAAAGCCAGGGAACAATGAGCAGCCAGCATTCTCTGGGAGCAGGGGGCATGGGGAGGCGCATCCCGGCCTGCTGGCTGGCTGGCTGGCACGGGGACGGTCCCCCAGGGGAGTTACCTTCACAAACTGCACGTCGCTCAGGATGTGCACTGAGTAGTCAGGAGTGTACAGGTTGTTGCTGTTGCCGCACAGCTGGGTGTTGCTGCCCCCAAAGTCACTGCGCTCGCGGTTTGGAGACTCAGAGCGGTTCAAGCCGCTGCAGCGAGAAGGGGACCGGTTTACTGCAGATGGTGGGGGAGAGGCCAGAGGACAAAAGGCAAGGACAGGTGGGCAGGGAGGAAAGAGAGGGGGATGGAAAGAGAGAGACGAGGGGAGAGAGAGAGAGGTGTTTACTGAGGGCCGGAGGGACTTCTGGGCAACGCTAACCCCCGGTGCTAGACCCAGGCCCGCACCCTTCGCAGCGGAGGCTCAGGGCTCGGCTCTGCTCAGGCCCCTCCAGCTCCCCATACCCTGCACCTGGGAGGAGCTGGGCAGAGGCGGTCCGCAGCCTCTCTCAGTTCAGGTCTTTGGACTAATGTCAGAGATGAGGACCATGCTGTGGGTGTGGGTATAGCTCCCCCTGAGCGAGAGACCCTCTGCCAGGATCTCAACTCTGCTCACAAGCCTCATTGTTCAGAAAGGCGAACGCCTTAGGTCTGAAGGCACAGACGACTGATGCTTGCGGTGGTGAGCATGTTAGCAGGGATTACTGAGGTCTGCCCTAACACTGGCAGGACCCTGGACAAGTGGAGGTCCACAAACCATATGGGTCCCGATTTGAGTCACATGAAGAAACTGTTAAAATTCGTTCCATCCTTGTCCTTGACAATTATACTGGCATAACTTGGAAGGCAAGGTCCAACTCCTTAGAATTTCTGTTAAAGCGGAAAACATGAAACAGGGCTATATGGGGACAAACAGCCCCTGCCCTAGGGGCTTCCCAGTCCTCTTCCCCCGGGGTGGCTTAGGGGAGGAATTCCAGGGTTCCCCCATCTGAAGTGTGGTCCAGAAGGCAGAACACAGACTCCGGCCCCGTGAGTTCCTCACCCCACAGAAAGGGATAGGACTGAGGAGGGCCAAAGTGGGGTCCTCTAAAGTGTGGGTCTAAGGCAGGACTCCATCTAGGCCTACATGGGGGCAGGGGATACTGGAATAATCCACAGCATCCTACATGTTCCGAGTCAGGGTTGGTTGATTTGTTTTCCCATTTTCAAGAACCTTCTAGGGAAACTTCAATTAAGACCACGGCACTTGGTTTTTAAACGGATTATGTGAACTACCTTCCCTGGATCAATAGAAGAGAGGTTCTTCAGGTGACCCGAGCATGATTTCAAGCACAAAATCAACCCGAGGGAGAGTGCCAGCCCATGTTTCCTTCCCCGAAGAGGGAGGGGCGTGCTGTGAGCCTCTCGGAACACAGACTGAGTTCAGGGGCTCCAGTGCGGAGTCTGGCTCCTCAGAAATTCCCCTCCTGTGCTTTCAGGGAGAACTGCGGGAATTCAATCCTGTCTCAGGAGATAACGGTGACATCAGTCAAGATAATTGATTAGCATCTATTTGGAGCGAGTCCTTGAGGGTTGATGGTGTGTTTAGCTGCAAGCTGTTACCGTTGTCTGGCAAACCAGGTAGTGGAAAGGGTAAAATAACAACAGGCAGCATCATTTTTCTCTTTAGAACCATAACAATCGCTGCCTTGATAGGATTATAGAATTAAGAATTCTAATTCCAGTGTCCTCGTCTCACAAAGTGCCCCTCACATATACTCCATTACTTACACCGGAAACCTGGGGGGTGCCCCCAGACC
The DNA here is from genome assembly GCF_902655055.1 of Lutra lutra. Lineage (NCBI taxonomy): Eukaryota > Metazoa > Chordata > Mammalia > Carnivora > Mustelidae > Lutra > Lutra lutra. The sequence continues at coordinate 59,780,995 of NC_062291.1, read as the reverse complement.
CTTGCTGCTCCCCCAGCCCTGTACCAGGCCCTCTCACTTCCACTGTGGACATAAGCCTGTTGGTCTCTATCTCTGTCCCCCCTCAAGTCCCAATTCCCTGAACCCCTAAACTCATTGCTTTGTCCCCAAAAGTCCCCCATGACCTGACTCCTGCTCTCCTGTCTGGTCTCATCTTGAGGAATCTCTTCCCCTCCCCTGCTTGCTCTGCTGCTCTCAATCATGCAAGTGTTCCCCCACTACTTCAGAAGATGCCATTTCTCCTGCCCACATCCCTCCACCTCCCCAGCTAGGATCTCGGTCATCAAGTCTCAGCTGAAGCTGAAAGCTACCCTCTCTGAAGACTTTGGCTGTCCTAAGATTTCCCTGTTTTCTTCTATCACTGTCCCTTGTTCATTCTTTCAATGTACTTTTCACAAGTTTTAATTCATTATGTGTTTGTACTTGTGACATCTACTCAATTCAATGCTAAATTCCACGAGGACAGAGGTCTTGTGTTTTCTGGTCATTGTGGTCCACTCAGTATCTAGCACTATGCCTGGCCTCAAGTAGGTGCTCAATAAAAATGTAGAGAATGAATGAATCAAAACCTAAGCATCCCTTAAAGAGTTTTCATGTAAACCTAAATTTTGTTTAAAAAAAGATTTCAGAGCTCTCAAAGCATCCTGGATGGGAAGGCCTTGCCTTTACAACTTACGATCATCCTGGGGAAGCTGACTTCTCCAAGAAATTAAGGGCAGAGAGAAGGACACTCCAACATTGTGGCTGGACAGAGTCAGAGAGTGTGCAGTGAGAATCAAGGGCACCCAGAGGCCTCGGGCTTTGGTCCAGTAACTTGAGGAGAGGCCACAGGGAAAAACCAGGACTTTGTTTACCTAAAGCACGTGAAACTGGGGATCCTGGCCTCAGGTCTCTAGGGCCCTACTTCTCCACTGGGAGATGGAGGGCCAGACCCTCTTCCACAGTGACCAAGGACTGAAGCCAGTGACAGTGCCATGGAGAACAGAGTGAAGCACCCAGGCGACTGTAAATGGCAGCAGTACTGGGCAGAAGAACATGTGTTTCACTTCTGGTTCTGGTCCCTTGAAAACAAGCTGGTGCGTTCTTGGCTTGGCTCTACCCTTTGTGGTCTTCTGGGCTGGTGACTGCCAAGTAAATCAATGGCACTTCCTCAGGGTAACTGCTGTGGAAAAGGGGGAAGGCAGTTCTGCTGGAGGGTGACTTCTTTGTCATGTGAGTGGAATCTGGAACACCATACCCTGACCTGATGGGTCTTGTCCTCAGCGCAGTTTGGAACCATCGAAGGGAGTATAAGTAGGGCCTGGGAAATAATCATCTCTCCCCGACAACCCTCCAGGGTTTTGCCTGGTGGGACATGTGCTACATATACCCCATGTGTCCTGTTCCACCTTGTCATCCCTTATATCACAATCCCAGGCATATGCCAGGAGGATGGCAGGAAGACAAGGCTCTCTTATCTACTAGACCACTTCCAGCCATAGAAGGCTCTGCCTGAATAACTTCCACACTCTGTTGGAAACAGAGGCCACAAATGCCTCCCCGTCCCACCCAGAGCTCTGGTCCTCACCAGCATGCCACTCTGCTGTCACTCCCAGGACCACACGTCAAATGCAAGTGACATCACTGTCGTGCTAGGAGGAAAAGTATTGTTGTGTTCTGTTTTTTTCAAGTAAGAACAAAGCTATTGAAGGTTTATTCAGAATCCCAAAGGATTCCCAACACGAAAAGATATAACTGCCTTATAAAGGTCGGGCCTATAAAAGCAATTTTTCAAAGGAAAAAAAAAAAAGCCTCACTTCACAACAAAGGAAGTCCCAGCTCATGTGAGTGTTGTGCAACATCAATGTTTTCATGTCCCAGAGCCCAACATTCCTCAATAGGTAGGATGCTGATGACTCAGCATTTTGGTAATTGTGCACATACACTCAGAGGTTTTTGAGCAAGGGAAATGGAAATGCTTTTAATAAAAAAAGAGAAGAAATCAGTAACAGACGAGTGTCCCAGCAGCATGGCAAACGAGTTCAAGTTGTATAATTCCCTTTGGCATTTCCTAAGAGCAGAGGCCCAGGCTGGGGGGAGTGAAGTGAAGAGGAAAATGTGAAACTACAGTCAAAGAGGTCTAAGAGGGGACAGATCAAACAGTGATCAAACTGAATTCCTCAGTTTGAATTCCTGGGAGGAATTCCCACAGAATTCCTCACCAGGAGGTAGGCCACGCCACGGACATATCCCTTTGTCCGCTCTTCCTTACATCGCACCCTCAAGCTAGCCCTGGAGACTGGGTGGTGGGAAGCAGGGTTTTCTTCTCTAGACTCCGAGGTGCTGTGGAGAAGCGTGATAGACCCCATTCCTGCAGCCTCTGCGTAGTCAGGCTGCAAGGGATATCTGTCCTAGATGGCAAGTTGGAGACACTGAGGTTGGGAGGAGAAGACCCTGGGGTACAATTGGTTGTGGGGCGGGAGAGGGGGTGGAAGAGGATTTGACACTCTAACTGGGGCTGAATGGAATCTCCTGTACACTGATAGGCACGGGGCTCCCTGAACCTACACACAGCTCCGTGATGCTTGCCTTACTCATGACACCTGTACCTAGAGCAGAACCCATGATACAGGAGAATGCCCCACTTCCTGTTTCAGTCTAGGGATTTGAGGGGAAAGTAGGGTACAGCAGCTGCCTGCTTCTATCTTTCAGAGCATCAGTGAGGGACAAGAGGAAACAGCCCTCTCTCGTCATAGTCACTGTGTCATGGGCCACCTGTGTTCTCCAAACTGGATGGGGGAGCTTAATTACATAGGCCTATAAGAGTACAAGCTAGGATTATTAAAATTCATCATTCTGGGGTAATATTCAACATCAGACAACCAAATGCCAAAAGTTCTCTGTCAAAGCTACGAAGTGAACGCTGCAAATAAGCCCAAGTTAGGAGCCCAGATGAACTCGCTCACATTACAAGGAGCTTTAATGGTTCCCAAATGTTTACGACACACAAGCCAACCCAAAGGAGTATTGTCACTTACCACATTTCACAAAGTAAAAGGATTATTTTTAGAGACTCCTCTATATTCTGGGAGGAAACGGTCCCCATTGATCTCAGAGCACATTACAGATGTCATTTGAACACTGAAAAAGAATCACTGCTCCTGACCTCTTTCCTGCCTCTGTGCTTTTGTGGATTTGGAAGGATTGTCATAGGGAACTTGAAATCATCTCCACTGGGAAAAGAAAAAAGGAATGAATCTGGGGAGAGGGGATGATAACTGCAGTGGAGCTGTGAACTCTCAGTGGGTTGATCAGAAGTCTACTTTTTAAATGAAAGCACCTGCAAAGCTGGCTAATTACATCATACCTTGGAAGCAATGCAATGCACAAAACCACTCCTCTCTCCTTATTTCAAACTAAAGCTCAAATAGAAGGAAACTGCCTATGTATGGATAATGGTGACAATCTTTGGTTCAGGGATCGCTGGCCTCAATCCACAGAGAGCACCATAATTCATTATCATGACTGCTTTCAAAATGCTAGTAAGTCACAGACCTCTAGGGGGCACAAAATGCCCATGTTCAGAGGGGTAGCCAAGTCCAGGACAATAGAAGCAGGACCTAAGAAACTCAGATTCCATACATCACCCATCAAGACAAGGGCACTCCTTAATCCACATTACCTATTTTACCCATCTCCCCAACCCTTCCCCTCTGGGAACCATCAGTTTGAGTCTGTTTCTTGGTTTGTCTCTCTTTCTTTTTCCTTTGCTCATTTGTTCTGTTTCTAAAATGCCACAGGTCACTATATTGTATACCTGAAACTAAAAGAACATTGTATGTTAACTATACTGGAATTTAAAACAACAAAAGAATTTTGCAATGTATACAATTCATGTATCAAATTATCACATACATCTTAAATTTACAGTGTTATATGTCAATTATGTCTCAAAAAACTGGAAACTTTGTTTTGTTTTGAGTATAGTTGACACACAGTGTTACACTGGTTTCAGCTGTACCACTCAGTGATTTGACAAGCTACCCTCTATCCCATTACATCGCTATCAGTGTCACTGACTATTCCTTTTGCGTTGCTTTTTATTCCTGTGACTTATTCATTTCAAGTGAAAACTTTTTGTTAAAAATAAAAAAGAATTGGAGAAATTAGAAAAAAAAATGTAACAGTAAAAAAGAGAGAGATTTGGATTTCAGTCTTCATCCTTCGCCTTCTCACTACACAGGTGATACTGCTGGATGGCTCAATGTTTTCAGAGGCTGTTTCCCTACTTATTGTTTTGCAATGTTAATTCCTTCCCATCTCCTGAGGTTGTTGTGGGGATCAAATAAAATGACTGGGTTCTTTTTAAACGTAAAGGCCCTATTAATTTCCAGGATTTCTCTCTCCTCTGTGTAAGATGGAGGCAAGATGTAATATATGCAAATAACTATATTTGGATCATAAATCAAGTTTGGGGCCAGACAAAAGGAGACCGAGTGAAAGGAGGTGGGGAGGAGAGAGACAAAGGAGAAGAAAGGCATCCCCGCCCTTCCTTTTTTTTTTTTTTATCCAAATTGGCAATGAAGAAGTCAAACTCTCTCTTTGCAGATGACATGATTCTTTATATGGAAAACCCAAAAGACTCCACCCCCAAACTACTAGAACTCATACAGCATTTCAGTAACGTGGCAGGATACAAAGTGAATGGACAGAAATCAGTGGCTTTCTGTCTGAATTTCTGTCTGTATTTCTGAAAATACAGAAAGGGAAATTAGAGAACCGATTCCATTTACTATAGCACCAAGAATCATAAGATACCTGGGAATAAACCTAACCAAAGAGGTAAAGGATCTGTACTTGAGGAACTACAGAACACTCATGAAAGAAACTGAAGAAGACACAAAAAGATGGAAAACCATTCCATGCTCTTGGATCGGAAGAATAAACTTGTTAAAATGTCTATACTGCCTAGAGCAATCTATACTTTTAATGCCATTCCGATCAAAATTCTACCGGTATTTTTCAAAGAGCTGGAGCAAATAATCCTAAAATTTGTATGGAATCAGAAGAGACCCGAATTGCTAAGGAAATGTTGGAAAACAAAAATAAAACTGGCGGCATCACGTTACCTGATTTCAAGCTTTACTACAAAGCTGTGATCACCAAGACAGCATGGTACCGGCATAAAAACAGACACATAGACCAGTGGAACAGAGTAGAGAGCCCAGATATGGACCCTCAACTCTATGGTCAAATAATCTTCAACAAAGCAGGAAAGAATATACAGTGGAAAAAAGATAGTCTCTTCAATAAATGGTGCTGGGAAAATTGGACAGCTATATGTAGAAGAATGAAACTCGACCATTCTCTTACACCATACACAAAGACAAACTCGAAATTGAGTTTATCTTGTGAGTGAGGCAGGAATCCACCAGAATCCTAGAGGAGAACATAGGCAGTAACCTCTTCGATATCAGCCACAGCAACTTCTTTCAAGATATGTCTCCAAAGGCAAAGGAAACAAAAGCGAAAACGAACTTTTGGGACTTCATCAAGATCAAAATCTCCTGCCCTTTCTTTTTTCCTGCTTTGTTCGTCACTGCTCCACTCTGCAAAGATAAACCAAGGGTGGGAAGAAGTTGGCCTTGCTCTCTCAGCTTTGTGGCTCACCTATTTCTTGTTGGGTTGAAGACCCAGGCATGGAAAATGAGGGGAAGGTGGAAAGAGTTCTCAGGAGCAGCTGCCACCCACCAGGGTTAGATCAGAAGTTACAGCATCTCCTGGTGGGGGTGGGGCTGGGGGTGTCACACCGCAGGAACAAGTCACCTTCATCTTGGTCTGATGCTGGGTTACCATCAAGTTATTCATAATAAATATCAATGGACTAGAATTAACCTTCCCTTAACTGGAGTTACAAAATTACAGAGAACTGGTTTGTCTGGTTAACTGAAGGTAATTTAAAAGGTAATGACACCCCTGCTTTGATCCTTCTGATTGAGTATCTTTTAAAAATGTAAGCCTTGCCTTTCAGCTGAAGCTTCATAGCTACTCTTCCTTCATGAAGATTCCCTGCATGTGAAGGATCTTGAAGGTCCATGATGTGGTCACTTCTCATTTTGCTGACAGGCAGGAGTAGACCAGTTAGCCGGTAGAAGGCACCAGCTTGGCACCCCCACATGGACCGTGCTGGTCAGTAGTCATCATGAGGGCATGAGCTCTCACAAAGCAAGAAAGATTTTATTTCTTGGTGGAAAATCATTAAATGAGAGAGAAAACCTTGATGATATTTGAGAAGGTGATTAACTTGTTTTGTACAGATAAACATGGGAACCAGATGGTTTTTGATGGGAAAAATGTGATTTGGAAGAAACAGGAGTCAACATAAATTCTTCTGAAGCTGCAAACTTGGGGGTTTGAGGTCTCAGGACACAGCCTCTTTGAAAGTTGAGGGTCTACTGTACAGATAGCAAAACATAACTGAATTCTTGCTGGCTGAGGTTATGATGGGGGCCTCAGAATCCTATTGTGGTACTGGGATAGGGAGACAGATGTGGGGTGGGGGTACAGGGAATTGGACGTGTTTTTACATTCTAACTTCAGGGAGGTTTAAGACAGAAATTCTTGGTTTGCTCATTACTTGTTTCATGAGCCTGAGAGAGCATCCTCTAGACATGAAAACAATACAAACACTTCATCAATTATTTAGACTGATTACATTCTCCTCAACCCTTGGGTTACTCTGTAGTTCTATGAGGAGCTGCCTGACCCAGTTAAAAAGAAACCCAGCAACTTTTATACAATTAACAACAGAGGTTAAATCTAATGAAAAGTTGTTTTGAAATTCTTACACATATTCTTTGTATGAGTAAGGCCAGAGATAATATAGTCACCAGAGAGCAACATTACAGGGGAAGATGAGGCTGGGTTAGTTAGTGGTCAGCTAAAAGCAGAGGCCACAGAGAATGAATGGTGGAGGGAAAATAGGTAGCAGTAAGGGATGGTACTCTGTTGTTTCTTTCTAGTCCTCTCCTGCTGCACTTCTCATCCCTCCATTCTGTAGCGAGACAAAAGATGAGGAAGAATTCACACCAGCCCTCACTCTATCATCTCTCCCCATACCTACACAGAGACTTCCCGGGAGCTAAGTTCACAAGTGACACCACTGACTCAGCAACGCCTGGGCCGTGTGTGCCAGGGAGTGTTATCTGTGCTATGGGCTATGCCTTAGTCCTGGCAGTGCCTGTGGGAGTCACTAGTTCCCTCGCAGGACAGCGACCAATGGCCTCTTGCACACCCCACTGACTCTACGGAGACCCGACACACCCACGCATGTTTACCTGGGGAGCCCGCCAGAGAGTCCCCTCTGCTGAAGGCGAAGGTACGGGACACAGAGACGGGCACTAAAGAGTCAAGGGCCAAGGATTTGTGAGTTGCGAAAGGGAAGATAAACAGAAAAGGAGAAAGACAAAAGAGCAAAGTGTGTGAGTCAGTCTGTTCTTGAGTCTTCACAACAGCACATTTCTCTGTAAAAGGGAATCTTGCCTCTGAGAACAGGGAAATTGCAAATCCTCTCACAAAGTCACCCTCCAGAAACCCAAATGTAAAACAGACTTGGCGGAAAGTCTTTCCGGAAAGATGTGCAGTAATCTTAGAGGGGATTCGACCTTCCGATGACAAGAGCGGGCAGGGGCCCTTGCGGGGTGGGGACATGTGTCTACAGCATTCTCCGTGAGCCCACAAATAGGCTGGGGGTCCCGCACCGCCTCTCCCCTGGCTCACCCGAAAGCCCCCGACCTCTGCGCGCCTGCGCCGCGGTTCCAAGCAGAGCGCATGCTCCGGCCAGCGGCGGCCGGAAGAAGCGTGCCTCAGCCTCCCAGCCCCTCCTCCGTGCTCACAGTGCCGGGCCGCTAACTGTGCATTGCGGGATCAAGCGGTGTTTCTGTCTGGGAATCTGTCTTCCTCCCTCTTATGCAGTTGTTCAGAGTGCCCCTTCCTTGGGGACTAAATGAAGTCAGTCTGTGGAGGACAGCGCACCAAAACCGGCAACTTCTGTGGTCTTACCTGCCGTGCCAGGTGATTATACTGAGTTTACACGCGCAGGAGAGCGGGGGAGATTTATACCCACCTGACTGATAATCATTCGGTCTGACACCAGATGTCAAAGAATATTGGAATGGGCTCCTAATGTGAGACCTACCGGGATAAGAAACCCCACAGTCTCAAGAAGCATCCTAGAGTTTCTTGGGGTGCAAATGAAATGTATACCCCACCAAACAGGGAGGAGACAGCCTCTCTCTGCTTGCATTGCCCCGTGGGCTTGAAGAAACTCAGGCCTGGTTTCTTCAGAGTTCCCAGGCTCACTGTGATCCTCCTAGAGTCCCTGGCAATCAGATCCAAGAGAGAGGAGACAGTGCTGGCTGTGTTCCCTTTACCCTGCACAGGAAAACCAGGGTGACTTACTCATAACCTCAAATTCGACTTTGAGGCTAGGTCCCAGGGCCAGTGTTCTGACGAACCTCTCATCCCATTTATCTCTCTCAAAGGCTAATAAAGCTATAGGCTGGCTTCCAGGACAAGGGTAGTTGGCCAGACCCAGACCCTATAAGAATTCACTCCCTTATGCTCTCCTTTGACTGCAGGCTGAGGTTCGCTGCTATTGAGTGATGCTGGGCAGCTAGACCCTGGGGTGTGGGTGCACCCAGACATAACTGTGGGGTGTGGCAGCCTTAGCCCATATTTCACACTGTACTTTGCTAAGTGGGGAGCGCTTGTGGGGGATGATGGAAAATGTCTCCACACCCCTACTGGTTAATTCAATTTCTTTCTCCTTCTGAAGATTATAAAGATGCTCAGAAGTGAGGGGAGGGAAAAGTTTAATGCTCCTTTTTAGTTAACCAGTTTTGAAGGAGAGATCAGTGTTACAAGTTTATGCCTGTCTCACTGATAAAATGGAAGGAGATATGGATAGAAAGAACTAGAGACAGGAAAGAAGGAAGGAAGGGAGGAAACCAGGTAACAGCTTCCCAAGATTTTTAAAATAATTTTCTTTTCAAAGAAAAAAGATCATTCATATTACGTGGGCTGGGGAGTCTCATGTAGCTCTTTGTCCTCCTGTCTTTTGGTCTTCTGAAAGAGCCAGAACAGGGCCAAATGTCTGCGTAACATTTAGAATCCTAGGAATTACCCCACCTTAAGCAATCCCTAATGTGATGGATGGAAATCTCCTTTAGAGAACCAAGATTTCCCTGGTCCTGTAGCTCATCCCTCTCCCATTCAGAGTTCTTGTTCTAAGATGATGATGCTTCTTTCCTCAACCTTACTTGAGATCTATTGGCTTATATAAGTGTCATATGTACCAGGGCTTTACTTTTATCGATCTTCAGTTCATGTTGGGCCATGCTTTGGGTATGGACAGGTACTTCAACTTCATTTCAGCCTTCTGCTCGGCTAAGGTATAAATTACACTGTAAACCATTCCACTGTTTCTACATGGAAATTACATTCTGGAACGTGATGGGTCTCAAATCTATTTCTTTGTGCTGTGTGAACTAGCCAGGACATGGGATTGCATCTGGGTAGTCATCCACTTGCTGGGTAATTTGGAGCAAGTCAATCCTTCAATTTCTCTGTGTTAAGATAGTATCTACCTTTCCTGTGCCAGGGATTGTGAGATCAAGCTTTAGGATCCTCTGGTAAATCCCAATAGAAAGCCCTCCATAAAAATCTTTTTTATGATGAGAGAAAACACCCCATTTGGCATGAAAATAGCCACTGCTGTAAACATGAACAGCTGAAAGCAACGCAAAATTCAGACCCGTGAACCAAAAAGAAATCTAGAGAAATAATTCATTCTGGATCACGCTTACATCCCAATAAACACCATCCCTTCTAAGCGCAAGTACAATATCCCCACACAGGAAACAGCAAGAAGGTAGAGCACAGAAGGGGCAGAACAAACCAGCCATGAGCCCTGTGGCAGCCGCCAGCACCAGCATGCACAGCCAACTGGAAGCCAGCTCTCCACCAGCTGAGACGTGTAACGAGGAAAGAGAAGCAGGTAAGCAACATACTGTGGCAGCCTGGGACTCACATCCTAAGACCCTGTGGGCATTTTCTACGGTACGGTAATGTAATACAGTAATGACAGACCTATGTCAGGTAAAGGCCAGTGGGTGAATTATATCCTAGCGGAGAAGGAAAGACTGAACCTGCACCAGAGCACCCAATCACCAGCCTTCATTCCCCAGCAGGTGACAGTAAATGGGGTCCCCTCCCCTCACAACTTCCCTCCCTGTCATTCGTCACTTGCACATGAGCAGAGAAGCAGCAGGAAACATTCCAAACACAGAAACGAGGCGCCTGTGGTCCATAGGTACCTGGCAGGAGGCAGTGTTCCTGGCAGAGCATTACAAAGAGGCTGCCAACATTTGGGTTAGCCCCAGCCCAGCCTCAAAGTGCTTGGTCCAGGTCCCCAGAGTGGGCTGAGACAAGACTACGATGGGGACAGGTGGGAGAGAGGTTTGAGAGATACATACGAAAGACTGAGGATCCAGCCAGGCTTCCAACCTTCCGCACATCATTATCTAAGGACAGAAGAATGCAGTTGAGAACACACACCTCCTTAAGGGAATGCCCCTCCTCCACCACACCCGCAGCACCAATGAACTCTGTAAAAACAAGGCAATCGAGTGGAAGTGTAAAAAGCAAAATAAACTTGTCTTTTCACACAGAAAAACACCACTATCCACCCCTGACACTTGATAACACTGCAGTTTACCACGGACTTCCATGAAGAGACTCTCCGATTAAGAAAGGACTTTCACACCCATTTTATGGAGGAGGAAACTAAAGTCTAGGGAGTTAAATGGCTTGTATAGAGAGTATCTAAGAGGAGTCAGGACTTGAACCCAGATGTTCTCTTCCACCATATCCCACTGCTTCCCCAAGAAGCTCTGGCGTGGGGACTGGAATACCTGAGCAAGCAGTGGTCATGATGGCTGGGACTCCATAGTAGGTGAAAGCTCCATTCTCAAAGCGAAGGCCTTCCTTGCCAACCTCCACTTCCACTTTACCCTGGGGAAAGAAGGAAGTGTACAAGGGCGTGTGTGAGCACTTCCAGTGCTATCATTGACTACAACCCCAAGCACTTCTGTATGGTAACAAACAGGTGGACTTAAGTTCTTATCACAGGGAAATGTGAAGTCTGTCTAGATCCATTTCAAAGATAGAACCTTTGACTTCAGCAGTATGTTAGTTGCTTCGTTCATAGAGGAGTGTCCCGTCCTGGCTAACCAACTCTCTTTGCATGCTCTGATGGCCCTTCCATGATGAATGTCCTGGCCCCAGCTAGCCCCTGGCCCCATAAACTGCCCCACCGGTTAAGAGAAAATCTGATTCTGTGCAGAGCTTGTGTATTTCATTGCCAGGAATAATGATCGCTAATGGCTAGCATGTAGTGTGTATCTGCGGGCCTGGTACTGTGTTCTGTGCACTGCATAGATTCTCACTCACTCAGTCCTACCACCCTATGGGGCCCATACTGCTTTCATCCCCAGCTTCCAGGTGAATCAATTTGAGGCTCAGAGGGTCACATACCTTGGTAAAGGTTAGTTAGAACGTGGCAACACTGGCATTTTAAAGCCAGATCTTTCCCATTGCTGAACCTACACTCTTGCCACTACCTTTCAGTCCCTCTGACTTTTATTTGAAAATGGTTACGCTTACATGAAGCATAAGATAGTAGGTTATATGAGTTCATGACATTATATAAACAATGGAATAGGACTCTTGTTGATTTTCAGCAGTGAAGACTGTGACTCCATTTTGGAGAAAGGAGAAAGGAGGCTCTGTGTTAGGATGGGTGTGAGGCCCATTACAGGGTCAGAGCAGACAGGCTGTAGGTGGACAGTAAGCACAAAGAGGCTACTTCTAAGGTCACTGAGCTTAATTAAGATTTTAAGGCAATCACTGTATTTAGGGTTTGTAAAATTCTGTTGAGAAGAGATGGGCAATAGTAACAGAGCTAATGGTAGAGCCGGGCCAGGGAGCCAGCAGCATCACAAGCTAGAACCACATGTCACATGTATTTACAACAGTCCTATCCAGGCACCCAGGGTAGAAGGCGCTGGGACTTATTTGAGCACCGGGAAGATGCTACACCTCTTTCATTCAGTCATCTGTTCCCTCCCTGGTCCTCTTAAGGAGGAGAAGATTCGAGAGGCTGCAAAGGCTGAAATGTGGCAGTGAGAGTGGATGTGTTCCACGCACCCCCAGAGCAAGGAGCGGGTGGGAGTCAGATATGGTGAGACGCCAGCATGACAGACACGAGACAGGCCTGCAGGTTGGGAGGCATGGACCGTCGCATTCCTAGGCAAGTCTGAGCAGACAAGGGGGCTTCGGGATTCTGCAGGATGACAGTTTTGGAAGTGTAGTCTCAGAACCCCTCTGTTGGAGAAGTCCCCACCCAACCCCACCATAAACACTACTGACCGGTCAGACTAACTGCCATCAAGATCCCACCACTCTCGGGACAGTGGCCAGACACATCTGGCCCTTCTGTGGGTCATGGACAAACACCCACCCCACCTGGCCCTGCCCTGAGGTAGTACGCTGAGGCTTCCAACCTGGCTGAGGAGGCCCAGCCCTTCCTCTCTATCCAGCCTGGAGATGCCCTCGTCCCACCCTTGGAGGATCTCTAACTCTCCCACTCACCTGCAGAAGCAGCACGAAGTAGTCCACGGGGCGGTTGCGCTGGTAGAGGTAGTGTTCTGGGGCTTTCTTGTTTTTCTCGTCAAACTTCAGCTCCTGGATCACATTGGGGTGTTTGAGGAGCCGGAGCAGGATCTTCTCCGAAAGGTACAGAGATTTAAAGGGCTCCACTTCTAGGGGAGATAGGGAGGCAGGACGGATTAGCAGCCGGGAGAGTCAGGATGGGCAAACCAGGCACGTGTCTACAGCCACCTCCATTCATGCTCTGGGGCACCGAGCTGGCAGGGCTCTAGTGAGTCTCAGGTGGAGTGGGGGGTGTGGGATTGTGCACCTCAGCTTCTCCCCATGCTCTCTGAGGATATGTGTCCCTGTGGTGGCACCCTGGAGAAAACAGGTCACCATTTTGGAAATGTTACTTTTGCTATTAATTTTCTTCTTGATGTTATTTAAAGTTGAGTGTGGCCTAAAAAAGAAGGCAGTTTTGCCACTTGCAACAACATGGATGAACCTGGAGAACATTATGCTAAATGAAATAAGCCAGACACATAAGGACAAATATGTATGATACCACCTATATGATGAATCTGAAATAGTCACATTGTGGGCGCCTCAGTGGCTCAGATGGTGGGTATCCGACTCTTGATTTTGGCTCAGGTCATGATCTCAGGGTTGTGAGACTGAACTCCTCATTGGGCTCTACGATGGGCCTGGAGCCTCCTTAAGATTCTCTTTCCCTCTCCTTCTGCCCCTCCCCTGCCCTTGTGCACACTCTCTCTCAAAAAAAAATTGTTTTTTAAAAAGATTTATCTATTTATTTATTTATTTGACACAGAGAGAAAGAGCACAAGCAGGGGAGTACCAGGCAGAGGGATGAGGGAGAAGCAGGATCCCCGCTGAGCAGGGAACCCAATGCGGGACTCAATCCCAGGACCCCGGGATCATGACCTGAGACGTTCAACCAACTGAGCCACCCAGGCGTCCCTCTCTCAAAAAAATTTTTAAAAGTAATGAAACAAACAGTCAAACTCAGAGAAGCTGAGAGTAGCACCCCAGTTAGCCAGAGCTAGTGGGAGGGGGACATGGGCGAGGTACTGATCAAAGGGGGCAAAGTTTTAGTTATGCAGGATGAGTAAGTCCTGGAGATCTCCTGCATAGCTTAGTGCCTGTAATTAGCAACAGTGTATTGTATATGCAAAATTTTGCTAAGATGGTAGATCTTATGGTAACATAGGAAAAATAGTAATAAAGAAAGAGGGTGGGAGGAAACTCTTAGACGTGATGGATATGCTTATGGCAGCTTAGCTCCAAACTCCTCAAGTCATATATGTTAAATACATACCGCTTTTCATATGTCAATCTTACCTCAATGAAATGGCTCAAGAAGAAAAAAAGCAATGGTAAGAGGAGCACGGATAAGCAAGCCATGTGAACAACAAAGGCTTTATTGCTATCATCAAATGAAACACAGAGAATTTAATCTTATTGGTATGACATGTATCTGTTGAATGAAATGAAATTCCAAGTTAATACAGAGTTAATTACTTAAGTGATACGTTCCCCAAAATGTGAAGCCTTGTGCTCTCACATTTTCATATTAACAGATATTATTATGTTATATTATTATGTTATGTCATGTTATGAACAGTCACAGCTGTTTTGCTGTGACAGGCAGCCAGTAGTTAAATCTGTAATTAGGACTAGAAAACATGTTGAAAACTACTTTCAAGAAACTCCAATTTAGGGGCGCCTAGGTGGCTCAGTGGGTTAAGCCTCGGCCTTCTTAGAAAAGAAGGAAACTCCAATTTAAAATTTTCTACTTCTTAGCACCTTGAACAGTCCTAACTGTGTCCTAACACTCCTAACACACTCAATAAATAGATGTTGGACTAACTGACAATTGAACTTAGTCATGGGTGTTACTGTTCCAAGTCAGCACCTTAATTGGGCCTGGGTGAGAAGACTAGAAAGTTCAAAGACAAATAGTACCTTCTTTATAAGAAGGGGAAGTTTGTATTTGGATCTTAATTTTTTTTTTTTTTCCTAAAGATTCCAAGATTTACAATTGACTTCTGTATTTTAAGAACTTGTGTAGCTGGGGTGCCTGGGTGGCTCAGTGGGTAAGCCTCTGCCTTTGGCTCAGGTCATGATCTCAGGGTCCTGGCATTGAGCCCTGCATCAGGCTCTCGGCTCTGCAGGGAGCCTGCTTCCCCCTCTCTCTCTGCCTGCCTCTCTGCCTACTTGTGATCTCTCTCTCTGTCAAATAAATAACTAAAATATCTTAAATAAGAAAAGAAAAGTCACTTTTTGGGGCACCTGGGTGGCTCAGGGGGTAAAAGCCTCTGCCTTCGGCTCAGGTCATGATCCCAGGGTCCTGGGATTGAGCCCCACATTGGCCTTTGCTCACTGGGGAGCCTGCTTCCCCCTCTCTCTGCCTGCCTCTCTGCCTTCTTGTGATCTCTCTCTCTCTGTCAAATAAATAAATAAAATCTTAAAAAAAAAAAAAAAAAACAAACTTGTGTAGCTCACAAGCCTATGTGGTCCAGGGAGGGTACCAACCCCAGGCCTCCTTGCTGGGTAGGACAAGGCCTTTCCTTCCTCAGCAAATCCTCGGGGGGCACCCCAGCTCCAACAAGATGGAGCTCGGCCTTAGGCTCCTGCCAGAAAGCAAGGGGAGGAAGGGAAGAGAGCAGCAGTGGTTTCTTTAGCTCTTTCCTTGAGTAGAAGAGAGGAAAGCAGAGCTGAGTTGTACTCACTTCAGTCTTGGAAGATCAGGCCTGGGCCTGAACAGGACAGTATGTGGCCTCCTGTGGCCTAACCTACGGCATCCCCTCTCCCTGGAACAGAGGTTCTCCATCTCTGCTGTGCACTGGAATTAGGTTGCAAGGTACTAATGTGATTGGTGTGTGGGTTTCACCTTCCAGATTCTGCTTTCCTTGTCTGGGGAGGAGACGCAGGCAGGGGGTGGGGGGCAGAGTCATACCTGTGGCCATGAAGCGGTGTGTGGCCAGCAGAAGCTGGGGAGAGATCTTCACCCTCATCTCCGAGTCAGAAAGCTTGAATAGGGAAAAGTCGTGCCGCTTCCTCTCCCTGTGTGGAACCCTCTGCTTTTTCCGGTTGTCAGCTGCAGGGTCACAAAGTGGAGATATCAGAATCAGTCTTCCCACAGTCATATGGGAGATAGATCCTTTGGGATCCCATGAATTTCTGCGACATGTCAACTGTAGGTGACCTCACAACTTCTCTTTCCCGGGGAGCAGAAGGATGCTACTAAGGGGTAGAAGGTGGGAGATGTTGCCAGGTCTCAGGGCTATTTACACTGAGGTGGTGTGGAGTGGAAGAGGGGAAAGGCTGGCCTGGCGCCCCTGAGGGCAGGTTTCTGGTGGTGGCTCCCCTCCTTACCAGCTGTGAAACCTCTCTGGGCATCAGAGTGTGTGCTCATTTTCATCTACACAATGAGGTTCATAAGTAGCAATAATGCTTCTGCTCATCCCCTGTAGTTATTCTGAGACTCTGAGCAGAACCACCTGTAAAGTGCCTACTAAATGGCATTTGTGCCTGAGGGACTAGCTTTCTCAGCATCAGGGGAGCTGGCGGAGCCCAGGAGGTTTCCATCTCTTGCCCTTCTCCTGTCCCCAGAGCTGGGTTCACCAGGTCTCTTCCTGCTGATTTAAACCACGCCCTGGGCAGTATCTGAGGCATGTCACCCAAGGAACCTGGGTGGTCACCTCCTCTTCCACTCACAATTCTCCTGTTTCAACCCTAGCCTCGCCCCAGGCAGAGGATTGGGGAAAAAATCTAGGGAAGAAGAAAGGAGAAGGAATGGGCACAGTCCTGTAACTTACAAAGTCGGGTTCTCTAGGTGGGGGCCCTCAGGCAGAACCTAGGGGAACTTTAGATGGCCTGAGATACTGATAAAGAAAGTCTGCCCTTTCCAATTTAACCTTTTCTCCCTTCTTTTTTTATTTTTTATTTTATTTTTATTTATTTATTTATTTTTAAAGATTTTATTTATTTTTTTGACAGAGAGAGATCACAAGTAGGCAGAGAGGCAAGCAGAGAGAGAGAGAGGAGGAAGCAGGCTCCCTGGCGAGCAGAGAGCTGGATGCGGGACTCGATCCCAGGACCCTGAGATCATGACCTGAGCTGAAGGCAGAGGCTCAACCCACTGAGCCACCCAGGCGCCCCTCTCCCTTCTTTTTTTAAAGCTTGTTCTAAAAACAATATTTTCTTACAGGTAGGGGGAATGTTTTCCTTGGTCGGGTGTCTTTTGCTTTCCCTTAGTTTTGAATAAGATTTTGAAACATCTTGCCTACTTCTCAGTGCTAAGGGGAGCAGAGAAAGGGATTTGGGTTTTCTCCAGACTTGGCCTGGAGACAAACAGGGCTGGGGGGAATTTCAGTGCAGACTGAGTGGACACAGTGGACACTGAGGGGAATGAATCCTAGGAACAAGGAACCGGGCCCCTAGAATCTGGCTCCCTGGTATTCTCCTTCTCGTTTTGGAGCTCACTTCAGCTCCACTGTTTGGGTTTCCCTCTAGAAGACAGAAGGTGCCCTTCTATGGTACTGAGGTCTTGTGGGTCTATCTTGGACTCTGAGCTGCTGCTTTAACACCCCTTTTGCTCAGGTAGCAAGAGTGGCAAGAGGCAGACCCAGCTGTCCTGTGGGTCAGGGTCAAGTGAGAAGAAACACCGTATTCCTGGCTCCTTGGCCTTCTCACAGCTCTTACTGAATCACACCAGCAGCTTATTTATAAAGGGCAGGAAAGCCCTAATCCTCTCCTTCAGAAAGAGGATTGCTCAGCAAGAGAGCAGCAGATACTTGTGTGGGATCAATTCTTTTGCTCTCACTGGTGAGCAGCCCTCTGCTTTATAGGACATGTTTGCCTAAATATCCCCTTTCCCTCCTCTACCAGAATGCCACTTAACATTTCACCATTGGAGAACCATTCCTCATTTCCGTCTTCCTTCCTATTATTTTAATAGGAATTAAGGTGGTTAAATGCTGGAGGGGGAGCACATTTATTTATTTATTTATTTATTTTAAATTTTTTCAGTGTTCCAAGATTCATTGAGAGCATGTTCATTTAGACTACCATCACTACTATCAGCCATGAACAGGGTAGTGTGACTGCCTTCCCCAAAAGATCTACTGAGATAGATGGGAATTCTAAATCAGAGCGTGGGCAGGGGTGGGGGAAGAAGGAAATGGGGGTGGGGTATAGAAGTTAACCCCTGTTTGAAGAAATTGGGCCTGGCCAGGATATCAGAGCAATACCAGATACTGTGACACTCTTACTGTATTTTGTCAGGGCCTGATCCATCTTTGGGGTTTGATCTCTTCTAAAGGGATGGCAGTCTTTCTGCACCACTCACTGCCTTCCGGCATTAAAGTTCTTTGTACTGGGAGCTGGTTTCTGAATGGCTGCTTCTAGCAAACTAAGGACAGGGGTCTTCTTGATGGAATGAGTTATCTGAGGTAGGGAAATGGGACTGCTGTCTCAAGAAGTGAAATCCAGAGGAGGAAACACTTCCTGGCCTAGGGACTCCCATAGATTTAGATAACACTCTCATCCCACAGACAAAGCAAGCCTTTGTAATGTTTGCAAGCAAAGCTTTGATAAGGCTCAGTAACGAAAGCAGTCCTTGTCTGCATTGAGTCCATATTGTTCTTGAGGGCGGGTGTGGGTAGGAGGGCAGGGGTGGGAAGGGAGAATGAGAAACAGGGCTGTGAGGGAGAAGAGCAGCATCGAAGAAGGAGGTATTTAAGGCTTTGGCTTAGGCTGTGTGTGGGCAGTCTCACGTCAGTCCCTGCCACGCGCTGGTGCTGTGGTGTGGGCCGACTGTGAGGGCAACCCCAGGGACAGCTGGGGTCTGAGTTTAGATGGATGAAGAGACAAAACCAAAACAAACCAACACGGGTTGGGGGGAGGGAGGGAAACAAGGGCAGAGTGGCCACCCAAGGCACATTTACTGTCTTTTACTTCCTTTTCCATCCTAAGGCCAGGAGGTCTCCTTTTCACTCTTGGCTTGGTTCCCAAAGGTTCCCTCTTGACAAACATTTAGCTAGCATGTTCTCAGTGACTCAGAGTGACTCAAGCCAGGTGCCAGCACCTAATATTTGGGGGCTGACTCAGTAATGCATCGGCTTGTCCCAACATCCTTTCACACAGTATGTCAAACTAAGCCAGCTCTGAGAATCTCAGAAGAAATGGGATGACCTTGGACAGGAGCCAAGGCCATGTACTTACTGTAGAGGTCAGTTTCATCCAGGATCTCCGACTTAATGATCTCCTCTATGATGTCCTCCAGGGTGACAATTCCCATCACCTCATAGAAGGGGTCTCCTTCTCCCTCATTGTTCACCCGCTGGACAATGGCCAGGTGAGATTTTCCTAGAGAACAAACCAAGTTCCAGTTAAGGATCTGGAATATTTTTAGAAATCTTTCCTTACGAGAAAATTATACAAAGTTGCTCTGTGGCTAATCTTGGGACTGAACTCATCTGAGGACCTACTTAATATATGAAATTTGTGTATAAGCTCCTACAAATGCAAATCTTATGCTTTTTTTAAAAAAAGATTTTATTTACTTATTTGAGAGCGAGAGAGAA
This sequence comes from Lutra lutra, assembly GCF_902655055.1. Classification (NCBI taxonomy): domain Eukaryota; kingdom Metazoa; phylum Chordata; class Mammalia; order Carnivora; family Mustelidae; genus Lutra; species Lutra lutra. Next base: position 59,761,679 of record NC_062291.1, on the reverse strand, counting down.
CACGAGCAATCAGAAGGAGGTGCAGAGGGAGAGTGAGAAGCGGACTCCCTGCTGAGCAGGGAGCCGGGCATGGGGCTCTATCCCAGGACCCTGGGATCATGACTTGAACCGAAGGCAGATGCTTAACCAACTGAGCCACCCAGGCACATCCAAACCTTATACTTTTATATCTCTTTCTTTTCTAGAGAGATTAATTACCTAATAAACACAAAGCCAGGTAACTTTTTTCTTTTAGCTTTCACATATTAACAAGTACATCTAAGCTGAAGGAGGATGAATAATTTTTTTTTTTTAATTTGACAGAGAGATCACAAGTAGGCAGAGAGGCAGGCAGAGGGGAAGGGGGAAGCAGGCTCCCTGCTGAGCAGAGAGCCCGATGTGGGGCTCAATCCCAGGACCCTGAAATCATGACCTGAACCGAAGGCAGAGGCTTAACCCACTGAGCCACCCAGGTGCCCCAAGGATGAATAATCTAATTGAAAGAATGAGAAATTGGAATCAAAAGAAGTAGGTTAGCCGTCTTTTTCCCTCCTCCAAATTTCCCCCATAACTATCCCAGTTACTCTCTGTGCAAATGACCCTAGGCAAATCGTTTAACCTCTACTGAGTCTCTGTTTTCTCATCTAGCATTAGGGAATAATACCAGTATGGTGATTTTATAACTTGGCCCCCAATTCTTTGATACACCTCCTACTGAAAGGTGTGGTTCATATCTCCTTCCCTTGAGTCTGGGCGGACCTGTGACTGCTTTAACCAACAGAGGCCAGGGATGCGTCTGCATGGATGCTTCTGAGGCTGGGTCACAAAAGGCATGCGGCTTCTGCTAGAGAAATGCTCCAGGAAGCCTGAGGCCACCGTGATGGAGAGGCACATGCAAGTCTAAGTGCTTAGGTGACAGTTCCAGCTGAGCCTGGCCTTCCAGCCATCCACCACACTGCCAGACAGGTGAGGGGGAGAAGCTGTGTCGGCAGAGGATCCGCAGCCTCGGCTGATCCAGCCCCAGCCGCTCGAGGCCTCCCCAGCTGCTTCAGCCTTCTCCGGCTGCGGGTACAGATGCTGCGAAGCGGAGATAAGCAAGTCCTGCTGGACCTCATCCAAATTCCCGACTCAGAGCATCTGTGAGCCTCACAGAATGGTGGTAGCTTTATGCTTGTAAGTTTTGGGGTGGTTTGTGAGCGGTATGTTAACTAGGATAACCAATAGCCATAGTCACTGTGGGGCTCAGATGACCAGAGGGTGCGTGAACGTGCTTTTTGTAAACTACAGTGGTCACAGGCAGGCAGGAATCTTTATTGTCCAGCAACTGAATAATAATAGTTAACGTGTACTGAACTCTCACTGTGAGTCAGGCACTGTTTGGAGGGCTTTGTGTGTACCAACTCATCTAATCCTTCTAACAACCTGAGATAAGTATTATTATGATCCCCATTTTATAGATGAAAGGACTGAGGCACAAATAAGTTAGGTAACATGCCTAAAGTTACATAGGCTGGAAGTGGCACAGCTGGACTGCAAACCCAGGTTACTGGACTCAGTCCTAAAGTGGGGACTGAGTCTTAGCGAACAGTCCTGCATTCCTGCTTCACCTTCGTTTGTTCCTATCTGCTGATGAACACATTTCCTGTTCCTGTTTCTAAAATGCAAATGTGGGTTGTTCTTTTCCTTGGGTGAGAGACATTAAAGGGGAAAAATCTAGGGTACTGACTTAGAAGTTATTCTTGCCTAAAAAAAAAAGGGGGAAAAAAAAAACGAAGTTCATGCTTTATCAGTGTTACCCATTATAAGCGTGGCCATTGCTAAAAATATCAGAGTAAAAAGGAGTAGTCAGCTTGCTGGAGGCATAACTAACCATTAAAATTATACACATGAACCTCTGTATCAGATACTTCAAATCATAGGATAGGTACCTATCGGGAATTTTAATTGGAAAGATGGGATTTGTCTCATTCAAGAATGGTCTCTCATTTCTTTTCCACCTTCATTCTGTCCTTTGACTATCTCCTGACTGGTCTGTTCATTCCACTGGCCTGCTCAAAAACCCTCAGAGTGTCCATAGTATGCATAGAATCAAATCAAGACTCATGGGTTTGGTATTATCAAGATGGCAAAATGCCCCACTCCATCCCCTACTCATTCAATACGCCACATGTGCCATGTTACCTTCACCTCCCTGACCTTGTCCATGTGTACTTTCTAAGGCTTTGTGCCCTCCAGCCCCTCCCACTCCATCTCCACTCTCCAAGTTCCAGCTCAGGGGCCAGATCCTCAAGAAAGTCCTACCAGATTTGCCTCATTCTGAATCTGAACCAATCTCTCCTTGCCTGTGTTTCAAAACCCGTGATAACTCCATTAGAGCATTTGTCCCAATCTGCTGCTTCTCTAACTAGCAGTGTGTGTGTCATCTACTGGACAATGTTTCTTCCTTAGGCCATAAGCTCCTTCAGGATATACACTAAGATAGGGTACCCTCCGGATAACAGGAGGCCAAATACGTGCCTGATGAACTGAACTAAAATGAACAAACATCCATAGTTGATACAATAGATGATATTAAAACCAGACACTAAAACCTTTATTTTTTTGATAAAATACAATGTATTTAAGTTAAAATTTAAACTCTACATCAGTGGTTCTAAAATTATCCTTCTTTGGAACAACTGCAACTGTATTTTGTAGCTTAAATTAGATTATGTTAATTGTTAGAATGTGCTCAATTTAAAGGGTTTTTCCTCAACACATTGTTCTAAAACTTATGGCACCTGTTCTTACTTTCCTGCTAACATGTGCTTACAGATGCCAAAAGACTAGTATAACAGCACTCTTGGAAAAGTGATTTCTTAAAATTATTTTCTGTAATTGGATAATTTCTATAGTGTGGAGCTCAGAATATATATAATAGAGCCATATTTCTGCCACTAAGAGATTAGTTCATATAATGGGATTAAATAAATGAACATTTTATGATGCTTCACAGAGGGCCATACCCTCTGTGTGAAAATCAGCCATTGGTCTACACTTCATAAGGTCAGTTTGAGGATATCCACTCTGTGAGCACTAGGGAATAGAGATGTTAAGTCCTAACTATAATATTCAAGACAATACACTTACATAATCTATTAGAAATATTTTGTAATTCACAATCAGCCTTTCTGATCTCCTCAATTGCCTACAGAGATCTATCAGACAAATGAAGGAAGTTGTTCTTTCTTGGGTACAGACTGAAATAGGAATCAGAAATCGCATAACATCAGAAACCAGCTGTGCTCATGACACACAGACCTGAGGTCCATCTTCTCTCAAAAAGGTTGCCCTTTAAGAGACCCACCTCCCTGTACCCCTCTAGGCCTCTGAAGGGTGCGGGTTGGCTCCCAGTGAAGCCAGTCTTGAGACATGGACAATATAGTCACTCCTTCCCACCACAGCACTTTGTACAGATCTCTCTTTGGCATTTATAACAACAATAATAGCCATTATTATTATCATTATTATCATCATCAGCATCAGCATCACAGCTACAATTTGCTATATCTTCTCCAGGAGCCAGGCATAATTTCACCACACTATTGTGATTTCCCCTCCTATAATGGCAAGCTCTCTGAGGGGCAATAGCTATGTTCTACTTAACCTCCATTTCCCCAGAATCTAAGCATAGCACATGACCCAGAGTAAGAGCTCCATAGCTAGTGGGTGACAAATGGATATCCATATGCAAAGGAATGAAGCTGGATGCCTACCTCGCACTGTACACAAAAGTTAACTCAAAATGGATCAAATGCCTAAATGTATGAGTGAAAACTATAAAACTCTTAGAAGAAAACGTAGGAGTAAATCTTTGTGACCTTGGAGTAGAAAATATTTTTTTATATTTTCTATATTTATATTTTATATATTATATTTATAAGACACCACAAGCACAAGCAACCAAGAAAAAAATAGATCAACTGGACTTTAGAATGCTTTGAGAACGTATTTAACGGACTACCAGCAAATCCTATATCTGATAGGGAGCTTGTATCCAGAATATATAAAGAAAATTTACAACTCATAAAAACACAACTCAATTAAAAAGTGGGCAAAAAATGGAACTAGACAGTTATTGAGGAAGATATACAAGTGGCCAATAAGCACACGAAGAGATGCTTAGCATCTTCATCATTAGGGAAATGCAAATCAGAACCCTAAGGAGATACCACATCACACCCACCAGAACAGCAATAATAAAAAAGTTAGTAACAAACGTTGATATGAATGTGGATAAACTGGAACCCTTAGACATTGTTGGTGGGATTATAAAATGAGTTACCTGCTTTGTGGTTTCTCAAAATATTAAACGTAATTTATCATATGAATCAGCAATTCTACCGAATCCATATATGGGTGTATACCCATACTTCGGTAAACCCCATGCAAACTGAAAGCATATGTCCTCCCCAAAATGTGTACAGAAAGGTTCATATTATTTTTTTTTAGGTTCATATTATTCTTAATAGCTAAACCATCAAAACAATCCAAAAGGGCATCAACTGATGAAAGGATGAATAATATGTGGTATATCCAGACAATGCAATATTATCTGGCCATAAAAAGGGAATGAAGTAGGGGTACATGTTACAACATAGACAAACTCTGAAAACATTATACTGAATGAAAGAAGCTAGACCCAAGAAGACACACCTTGTATGATTCCAATTACATGAAATGTCCAGAATAGGCTAATCTATACAGAAAGAAAGTAGATTAGTGATTGCCAGGAGCTAGGGGAAGAAAGGGATGGGGAAAAACTGCGGGGTTTCTTTTGGAGTTAATGAAATGTTCTAGAATTGGATAGTGATGGTTGCACAACTGATGGCCCACTGAATTGTATACCTTAAAAGGGTGAATTTTATGGTATTTGAATTTTATCTCAATAAAGTTGTTATTAAAGCCAATTGGAAAAAAATAAAAAAGAACCGGTGCTTGAATGAGCAGGAAGTCAGTGGGTGAGTAAAAATAGGACTGGTTTCATAAAAAGAGAATAGGTTGAAATACAAGAGCAATACTGGTTTGGACACAGGTGGTGATGCTGCTCAAATGCTAGTTTAGAGCACTTGTCATTTTGTGCTCTAGGATGTGGCAGAGACCAAAAAGCAGACAGAGGCGAAGCCATCAGGAGAATAGGAACGGGGGAGAGGGCACCATCTTGTCAATTTCTGTGGTGGTGGAGAAGGCAAGCAGGGATGAGGGTTTGTCACAGTTGGGAAGAAAGAATCTAAGAACAAAGATCTCTTATCTTGCCTCATAATGAGGCAAGAGGTAATGTTTTACATAGAAAACTTGTGAATGCTACTGCTTTATGAGGTACTATGTCCTTGGACCACACTATTGTGGCACCAACAGATGGGAAATTTGGGAGCTGAGTTGAACGATCCAGACACAGGGATTTTATGGCATTGTACTTTCTAAAAGTTAAGGCTACATTTGTCTCTGTTGTAAAGAGTATATTTTATTCTGGGTTTACTGGTGTTCTACTTTTGAACTAACTATAGACACTCTGTCCTCTGGCTTGAATCCCTGCCATGTTCCTGGTGTCCGGTCTCCTCAGAAACCCCAACTCTATCCTGATGGTTTGACTTGCCAACATGCCTTTCCTGGCATCTGGCAGCTGTGAGCTCCTTAAGCCTTGGTTTGTTTCCCTCCAGCCTGGACTAATTTCTCTCAGCCTCTGATTTAGAGTCTCTAACTTTAATGCTGTCCACACCCTACTGAGACACTCCTATGGCCAGAGTCTTGCTTGGACCACAGCATTAGGATGTTTTGATTGGAACTCAGTCCTCAATGGGGTCAGTCACACTTATCTGGGATTAAGTCATATTATAGCCCTCCATTAAACATAAGACCCTCCAAGGCCAATCCCTTGGAATGCATTTCACTAGTTCAATGGTTGACAACACTGGAGGTACAATAGGATAATCTGAGAAGCTTTGATGTTCTAAAGACTGTATCCCAGGGTGCCTGGGTTAAAGCTTCTGCCTTCAGCTCAGGTCATGATCCCAGAGTCCTGGGATCGAGCCCCGAATAGGGCTCTCTGCTCGGTGGGGAGCCTGCTTCCTCCTCTCTCTCTGCCTGCCTCTCTGCCTACTTGTGATCTCTGTCTGTCAAATAAATAAATAAAATCTTTAAAAAAAATTAAAGACTGGATCTCACACCCAGAGATCCTGATGTCAACCATTTGGGGTGGGTCCATGGCATCAATAGTTTAGAACATTCCCCAGGGGATGCTAATGCTCAGCCAAGGCTGAGAACTACTACTTGGTTTATAGTCACGGTTCTCAAAGTGTGCTGTCTGGACCAGCAGCATCAGCAGCACTAGAGAACTTAGTTAGAAATGCTAATTCTCAGGGCCCACCCCACCCCTAGTAAATCAGAATCTCAGGGATTGTGCCCAGTGATCTGTGATTTTAATAAGCTCAACAGCTAGTTTAGATGCAGGCTAAAGTTTGAAAACCACTGGTTTATGGGTAGTCTCTGGCACTCTGGTTATTTGTCTGATGACTTACTAATGAGGAAGAAAAACAAGCACTGAGATGTCTAGTAAAATCCTGGTCCCTTTGGTGCACCTGGTTTAAGTTGCCAGATGCTCAGTACTTAAGACAGAAAAGAATCTCCTGGAACAAAGGGTAGCTGTAGTAGCAAGCTGATGTGTGTGCTCTCTCATATGTGTGGTGGTTATGGCATTTGGTTTGACACTGGGCAGAGAGTGAGTGTTGACTGTTTAACGCTGTGCTTGAAAAGGGGTTGCTTATAGCTTTTGTACCAATCACCTCTGAGACAAGCTTGAGGTACTGCACTATCGGTTAGGTTCTTGGTATGCCTCACTCAGATCAATAAAATTTCCCACTACTGAAAATCAAACCAGTCACTTCTCTTGTCCCCCAAATCCAAAGGATGGTTCTAGTACTGGTTCCTGGAAGTAACCTATCTCATCACCACAGGCATCAACACACCCAAACTGCACGTCACATTTCTTAGAAGGGCAACTAGGTTTTCAAGCATTGCTTTTAAAGCAATGGTTCTCAATTGGGTTGATTCACTGCCCCTCCCCCCGCCCCCACCAGGGAACATTTGACAATGCCTGGAGACAAATTCGGGTTTTCACACTTGGGGTGGGGAATGCTACTGCAATCTAATGGGATATATTAGAACATCAGTAAATCAGTCAGTAAGAGGTGGCAATACCACAACTATATTTTAGTGTTGGAAGAAGTGGAAATATTCCCCAAGGGTTTTTAGTAAATATAGTATCTAGATGGTTTAGGCACATCACAGAGAAGACCTCCTAAGACCTTTGTTAGTATATGCCTTGAAAAAAAAAGGGGGCAAATAATTGATTTGCTTCCTTTCTCTTTCAAAAATAGCTACAGCACTTTGCTAAGGTAACTGTTCCCAAGATAAAATTTAGAAGCTAAGACAAAAGCATAATTGCTTGGAAACAGAGAACTAAGGAAAGCAGAAATCATTTTATGGTTTTATGGGTTTTGCTTCTCTTATGACCTTCACCTTGTGAAATACATTGACATTTGCTATCTTTTTATTCTCCCTGGTGTCCCTGCAGCATCTCTCATTCATTTAGTAGGCAGCACTGAGTGCCTCTTCTTTCTTACTTTGGTCTTGGGAACCCTCTACCCGGAGTGTCTGAACTCCAGTGTGTTCCTGGGAGCAGCAGCACTGAGCCTCACCGGGGCACTTGTTCAAAATGCCGGTTCTCAGGTACCACCTCTGACACACATTATCAGGACTTGGTGGGGGAGGTGCGGCCCACACAGCTGTTTCAGTGATATCCCAGGCGACTCACGCACACTGAAGTTTGAGAAGCACTACTTCTGACACCTGCTACTCCACGTGGAGCCCACGGACGAAGACTTGGCATTACTGGGAGGCTCGTGAGAGCCGTGGCAGCTTAGCCCCATCCTGCCATCTGAGTCAGAATCTGCATGTCCTCAGGATTTTCAGGTGGTTCTTATGCACATCTGGGTCTGAGAAGAACTGGTCAGGACCCTGGTTTTCTTCCCACCCTTATGACTGACATGTTTCTGTTTCCACTGTGGATTCCTTCAACCTCAACTAAAGGTAAATACATCTCAAAGTCTCTAGCTCAGATTCTCAACCCTGGCTGCAAGTGGGAGTCACCTGGGGAGCTTTAAAACCTGTTGATTACCTTTGTGCCACTTGCAGAAGTTCTGATCTAACTGGCCTGGGGTACAGTCCAGGCACTGGGATGTTTAAAGCTTCTTCAGGTGACTCTACTGCACAGTTAAGAGCCTCTTCTCCAGTCCTTGATCCTCTGCTCCCCTTTTCTTGATTACAGATCCCAGTAGAGCCCATCACTTTAAATACCACCCCTACTTCGCCCCTGAGGACTAAATTTATATGCCAGCATCAGTGTCTAGTTTGACTTCCCATCCTGTTTGTTTTTTTTTTTTAAATAGATTCTATTTATTTATTTGAAAGACAGAGAGACAGCAAGAGAGGGGATACAAGTAGGAGGAGTGGGAAAGGAGAAGCAGGCTCCCTGTTGAGCAGGGAGCCTGATGTGGCGCTCAATCCAGATCATGACCTGAGCCGAAGGCAGACGCTTAACAACTGAGCCACCCAGGCACTCCTCTCCCATCCGCTTTTAAACATTTTGCCTGAGTATTCTCCTTGTCTTGTCAGAATCACTTATTACAATAGGATCACATGATTTTCAAGGGCCACTATCCTCGTTCTTCTTGCCCCTTCACTATAGTAAGTGGCACTATCAACCTTCTAGTTACTCAGGGTCATCACTCTGGAGTTACTTTTTACTTTCTTTTCCTTTGTTCCTACTAGGAAACAAAATTCCCCACATGCTTGCAATTCCTCTTTTCTTCCTTCATTTCATCAACAAGTATTTATTAAGTGCCTACTATGTACCAAGCACTGTTCTAGAAATTCAGCAATAAACACAATGGACAAAATCATTTCCCTTCTGTAGCTTACATTCTAGTAACTTGGGGTGAGAGATAATAAGCCAGATAAATATGTAAAATCTGCATCATAGTTCTAAGAGGAAAAGGCAATGAGGAAGTATGTGAGTGTTACAATTTTAGGTAAGGGAGGGCAGGGGTGAACTCCCTGAGAAGGTGGTATTTGAGTAAAGATCTGAAGGCAGTGGGGTGGGGAGCCCTGTGGGTATCTCAGCGACAACTTTTGCAATAGAACAAGAAGCAAAGGTCCTTAGTATTATTGGTGTGCTTAAGGAATAGCAAGGATGCCAGGAGGGTGGCTGCTGGGTGTGGGAGAGGACAGTAGTAAGAGTCAAGATCAGGGAAGTAAGAGGTGGTTGGTGCATGTGTGAAAAAGCCTGGAAGGCCTTTGTTAGGACTTGGTTCTTTGAGCGAGATGAAGCCATTGTACAGTTTCTTGTGTGCATGTCTGTGTGTGTGTATGTTTGTTTTTTTGACAAAAGAGTGATGTGATCTGACTTATGTTTTAAAAGACTCTTTCTAGCTGTTGTCTTAAGAATGGATACAAAGTGGGCAGAGGTGGAAGGAAGCACAGAGACCTCATATGAAGCTCTGGCAGTCATTTAAGTGAGAGATGGATGGTGGCTTGGATGGTAGGTAGCAGGGGAAGTGGTGAGATGTAAGCAGGCTCTCTAGACCTGTTGAAAGCAGAGCCTACATGAGGGATTGGATGTGGAACAAGAGCAAGAGGGAAGTTTGGGCCCAAGTAGCAACAAGAATGAAACTGCAATTTACAGAGTTTGGAAATATTACACGAGGAGTCAGTTTGGCACCCACAGCAGAAGGTCAGTTTTGGACAGTTGAAGTTTGGGATGTCTTTCAGACCTCCAAGTGGAATGTCAAGTACAAGCTGGGAATATAAGTCCAGAGTTGATTATAACTTTGAATGAATAAAATAATCATGGGGGTGAGACTAGACAGAGATCCATTTCTGAGCCCTGGGGTGTTCCAAAATTTAGAGGTCATAGAACATTCATGCAACAAATACTTGAGCACCTGATATGGGTAGGCCCTGCTCCAAGTGCTTGAGGATGTATCAGTGAATATGATGTAGGAGGAACCAGTAAAGGAGCCTGAGAAGGAATGTCTAGAAGGTAATGAAATCTCAGAGGTTTTCTCCATTCCAGTTGCAAGTGCACAGTCCTTAATTTCCATGTCCTCATCACATCTTGGACAATTGCGCTGATATCCTAACCAGTCCTCCTTTTGGTCTCTCCAGCTCCAATCCATTCTATCCACCAAAACTGGACTGATTGCCCCCAAACAGCATTCATGAGCTTATTCCCCACTTCAGTAACATGTACCAGTTACCAGGAAGGATCATTTCTGAAGTCTTCTCACTATCATTAAAGGCCTCCATGGTTTTTTCAGTATATACCTTGCCTTCTTTCCCACTACTCTACCAAAATGGATTGTGTTTATTCCCCAAACAATAATTGGTCCAAGGATATTCAGCTAATAAATGGTAGAGCCCATATTCGAACTCAGGGTGCTGAATAGGACCCACCCACCTGGGGTTTGGGGAAAGCTTCAAGACAACTAAATGAGACTGGATCCTTGAGCTTCAGGCTTCTCAGACTCAGAGCTGGTCTTAGAGGCAGCCCATGGGGCTAGTTTGTCTCTCTCTAGGTTCAGGCTAAACATAACCAGGATCATCAGCTTAAAAAAAATCGCTGTGATGACCAGAGTGATCTGGCTAAGCTTTGACTGATGGTGACTTTTGCAGGCCATGAACCAACCTCAGACATGAGGAAAGACACTGAAAGGCAAATAGGCCTCACCTAAGTTGTCTAAAGATCATACGGTTCTGGGCCAGTCCAGAGGCTCTGGCCAAGCTAGGCTAGTCCCAGGGAGGAGAGAGATGTGGCACTCAGGGGCTCTATTTAAGTAAGCCAGACTTTGGAGGTGACCTTAAAACCCATCCTTTTGACAGTTCTTATTCTGGTAAAGATAGCTGACAGCTACTCCAGCATTCTCCCCGGTTCTGATCTGAACCAAGCTGACTCCTATGAGCCCAGGTCAACATTCACCCCATTTTCCAGTTTTTGTCCTAGGAGTAACTGCCATACCTATTGGTGCACACATTAACCTCTAGTCTTCATCATATCTCTGCCAAATGGGGATTGTTACTACTAAGATATGAATGAGAAAATGGAGACTCAGAAATAGTCACTGTCCAAAGTAAATAGCTCTCATTCTGTTTATTATGTCCAGTCACATTTACATGGGGTGGATCCAAGAATGCACCTGTTATACTAAATGATTAACTAGATACATTAGGTGTCATTAGATCAGTAAGGTAGGAGGCAAATGGTGGAGTGTCCTGAATGTGGTATAGTATACAGGCATTATTGTTAGCCTTTGCAGTAAACTTAAAATATAGTATCATTATTCCCACTTGGGGAAGGGAGATAAGCCTCAGTCAGAGTGGTAGAATCACCTGCCCTAGTACACAACTAGTAAACAAAGAAGCTGGGATCTGAGCCCATGTGTCCAGGACTTGATCTGTGGCTCCATGGCCTGAGGCAGCAAGTCATAGATGTGGCTTCTGATTCTGCCTCAGTCACTAACATTGAGCAGGACACTCATGTCTCCAGATTGCAGGTGCCTCATATACGATAAGGGAAAAAATACTACCGACTTCACAAGCATGGTGGTACAAAATGAGTTAACTGTTTGGGGAAGTTCTTTGCAAATGTAAAGATTAACTATAAGGGATTATCATTGCTATTTTTATTATTTGTCTTTTCTGGGCCTCAGTTTCCTCCACCTTAAAATTAAAAGATGGGACCGGGTGACCTCCAAGGAACCTTTTCTGGCAAAATTCTCTACTTTGGGGGTATGGGGGTGCAGAGGGAGAGAGAGAGAATCTTAAGCCGGCTCCACACCTGAGATCACGACCTAAGCAGAAGTCAAGAGTCAGACACTTAATGAACTGAGCCACCAGGCACCCCTAAAATTCTCTACTTTTAGAAGTCAAAACACTTTTGGGCTACATTAAAACAGTTTGGTTTTATAGGATGATTCTTGGTGATGATACACCAGAATTTTAACAGGGCTCACAGTTATAGCCTCTTGTGCTTACGAAGGGTTGTGAACTCCTAATGTTTATTTCTTAGTATTGAAGAATTCTGTTGGAATAAGATGAGAAAAAGATGCCATGACACATGCTAGATTTCTTTTTTATATATACAGTCAAATCAAATTACTTTGTATCAAATCAGGAAGAGACAAAAATGTTACCCTACTTACCAGTCCTGTAGCCACCACCTTGATTTGGGAAGACAAAACAGTCCTTTTCTCTATTAAAAAAAGGCTCGGGGTGCCTGGGTGGCTCAGTGGGTTAAAGCTTCTGTCTTCGGTTCAGGTCATGATCCCAGGGTCCTGGGATCGAGCCCCGCATCGGGCTTCACTGCTCAGCGGGGAGCCTGCTTCCCCCCCTACCCGCCTGCCTCTCTGCCTACTTGTGATCTCTCTCTGTCAAATAAATAAAATCTTTTAAAAAAAAAAAAAGGCTCTACTTTGTAGTAATTACCTTGTTCTACTTCACCCAAAAAAAGAATAATCAATACACTCCTCATAAAAAAATTCCTTGAGCCACTAAAAGGCAGTTATTGAAAAACCAACTGTGTCACCCAGAACACCATGGTAACCAGTTATCACAAGGGCATGAAAAAATAGTTGTTAATCACTAGGAACTGAGCTGGTTGGCAATTTGGCTTGCTAAGCAACACTGCAAAAATAGCAGAGTAACGACCCATTATCTGGAGATCTGAATTTGCACAGCTCTAAATCTGGTCCCAGAAGGAACTACCCCAGGTCCATACACCCAGCCCATGCCCTAGGCTCCCTATCAAAGCCTAATTAATCATTTATTCACTAAATATTTATTGAAGCTTATTGTATACCAGACACACAATTCCCAACATGCATATTTACTTGATTTCTCAGTTCAGTAGAGGCTGTGAAAGACACACAGAAAAGAGTGGTTTTGTGATGAGTGAGGTGGGGGAGAGGCTTGCTCGAGGCCAACTCAGAGAGAACTAGCAGCTGATAACCAGAGGGCAGAAAAAAATAAAGTAGACAACAAATGGTTTGATAACACAGCATAAAATAACTACATTCTCATGACCACCCTCCTGCGTCATCAAGAAAAAGATTGTTATATTTAGGATCCTTTCCTAAGGAAGGCAGGAATGGGCATAAAACATTTTAGAAATATCACCACCAAAAATGGTTAAAATATATAGCTTTGGCCTTTGGAGAGAACAGAAATTATGTTTGACAAATATCTCATTCTGCCTAGTTCCCTATTTTGCTGGAAGAAAAGCAGCATGAAGATCATTTCCTTGCCAGCATTCAAGTGTGGCTGGCATTGGCTTCCTTTCTGCCTTTATTCTTCTCGTTCAGTCTCCTTTCATAATTTCTTGTCAGAATCCTTCTCCTCTCACTTCCCCAAAGAAATTTTCCCAGATCCTTCTAGGGAATTTCTCCCTTGGGCCTTCCCCACAGATGTCTGGATGCACTTGCCTATCCACCAGGCTGCTCAGAGCCCTTTCCATCAAGGCCCTTCCTACTTTCACGCTCCTGGAGGGCAGGCTCTTTTCCATATTTGTATCTGCATCCATCTCCCAGAGCCCTAGTAGCTATGCACTCAGTGAAAGTTCCTGAACTCAGCTGCCCACACAATCACTAGGCATAGAGGGAAGGTCGGCTGGCCTAGATGGCACTTTCCCTACTGGATGTAAAATGGCCCAGGAACCCACATGACACCCACACTGGCCCCCTTTCCTCAAAGCTTTGCATGTCTGCTCCTTTCCCCTGGAAAGCTCTTCTTCTGGGAAACTCCTTCTTGCTACCCTTTAAGATTCAGCTCAAATATCACTTGGGGAGGAGGAGGAATCTATCCTTACCCACAAGACCAAGTCAGGGCCCCTGTTATATGCTCTCATGGCTCCCTCTACCTTTTCTTCAAATCACTTGTTACCACTTAAAATTATTTATTGATTAATGTAGAACTTTCTACTGCATGGCAAACACCAGGAGGGCAAGAGGCCTGACACAGAATAATGTCATTTGGAAGGAAGGAATGAAGGGAGGGAAGGAGGAAGAGAGGGAGGGAGGGAGGGATGGATGGAGAGGGGAGAGGGAGGAGGGAGAAAGAAAGGAAAGAAGAATGAATTGAGAAGAATCCCAGTTTGGAAAGGAACAGACAGCAGAAAATAAAAAGAACTGGAAGAGATGTTATGGAAGGTCTAGGGACCCCCAAACTGGGCCTAGATGTAAACCAGTTTAAGAAAGTATTAGGATCATCCACAGATACCACCCCCTGCCTTGATACCCAGATGCTTTAAGGGGTCCAGAAACACAACCAAATGTATCTGATTGTTAAAAAATGTAATTGAGGTGAGCTACTATATTCTTCAAATAAGAGAGGACTCACCAAGGATGATAAAACGAGGCAATGCAATGTAACTGCAGCCTGTGGGATTTACATTAGATAAAAAGTCTGACAATGAAGGCTGTTATGTCCTGAAAAGATAACCAAATCTAAAAATGAAAGCGTGAATTAGATTCTGTCAGGTTTTTCAGTGCCCCTTCCAGCTCAGATTCTATTGTTACCTCGTATTTCTTTTGCCAGACTGAGAAAAAGAAAATTATTTCAGAACAGTATTACAACAATCATAATAGAAATGTCTAAAGAAAGAAATATAAATTGGCAATTTAATCCCTTGTATATTTAATAATTTCTACTTTTTCAGGTTCACTTTTATTCTGCCTCCCTGTACACGATGGGCTATGCTTTGTTTACTGTTTAATCTAAATAGTGTTTAGAAGGTAAACATTCTAACGTGGACTAATTATTAGGCAGCCACATTTAACGTTTGTAAACACATTACATCTAATTAAATCAGTGAAATAGAACTTTGAGTGGAAATAATTTTTCATTTTCTTTTACGAAAGACAAAAAATGTAGCACTAATGTTTCAGCAGCTTTTTATAGAATTAAGCAATGGGATGATTATTCTTCCTGCTAAAATATCACACCAGAATTTGGAGTGATAAAGCAAAACCCTGACTTTTCAACCAGATTATTCCTCAGTGAAAATGTTACACTGTGTGTCTGTGCCAGGAGCACTTATTGGCAAGCTGGATGGCTTTTAAGCAACAGATCACATGAAGTAGAACCAAAGATTGAAGATACCTTTACTCGGTCTGTCTTGTTCACCACTGTATTCCCAAGGCCTAGTACAGTGCCTGGTCTAAAGCAGGAGTTCAATATTTACTGAATAAACGAAGGAATCAATGAATGAGCAAAGACTGAGTAGGAAAACTACAATAAGCTATCTTATAGCCATGCTGTTCTATAGACAGAATAACTCAACATTATGTGCATGATGAGGTCTTTTGTTTAGGAAGATGGTGTTACTAACCTGGCAAAGCCAATTTATTTAACTGTTAAATATTGGAGCAATAGTACCCAGAGGCCATTGGCTTCAGACCCAAGCTTTATTCCTTCTCCCTGTTCTCTGCGTAGGGTTGGTTTCCTCCTAAAAATAATCTAATAAACGGAGTAAACTGTAGAAATTAAGTTCGACAAATCTTTAGGGCTCCATTTGATAAATTAGTCTTCCCAAATTATGGGACTCACTCCCAAGGAGACTACAGTGAAAATAATTATCATCATATTAACAAAAAATCACTCTTGGGGTTAGAATGGGATATTTTATTAATGGAGGAAGGCAAGACCAGGGCTTTTTCTGTTTATTTTCTTTTTAAGAATTTGATTAAGGTTGTTACTATGGGTACTATATTTTTTAATATGACAAAACATTAGGAGTTATTACTTCAGGATAGTGGGATGATTACCTTCAGGTGATGTCCATGCTTTGTCTACTGTTCTATATTTTTCAGTTTTCTATAATGAAAACTTACAAATGTTTTTTGTAAGTTGTAATGTAGTATAGAAACTTACAAACTTCCGTAAAAATTTTATAAAAGCCAAAAAACCTCACCATAGTCACTCTCTTCTCCATGTTCTCATTGCATTTTTATATTTCTATTTATCACTCTTGTTTTAATGATTTATATACAGGTCTGTCTTATCCACATGCTCCATGCTAAAACATGACTTGTAAACTATAATGTTATTGACGTGGGGGGGTAGGGGTGGAGAAAGGTGAGTCCAGCCTGTCTCCTAGCTTTTCAAAGGGGAACATTCTTCTATCAGGCTGTAGGCTCTTTGGGAGCAGGGACTGTATCTCATACATCCAACTCTTAGCACATTGCTTTCAACATGACAAGGGATAAATAGTTGTTACAGTAAATAGATATGCCTAAAAAAGGAGAGAAACCATATATGCAACACTTTTCTTCTAACAACACTTAAAATTTGCCTTCGTCCTGCATGGTCCACAATGATTGGCTGAGATCATTAATGATGCATTTACTACAAATCTGTTCAGATCCTTTTTGTTAAAGTTTAACTCCTTCAGTTATTCATTTAGTCATTCAGCAAACATTTACTGAAAACTTAGCAAGGGCTCTATCCATTGTTAGGTGCTACAGCTACAAAGACAGATAAGATAGTCTTGGCTCATGATGTGGGTGAGTAGCACTAATAAGCAAAAACCAATCATGCAACCTGTTAATTCAATAAGAGAGATATGGGACAATTACGTCGGCTCAAACTGGGGTTTACAGGAATAGCTTCCCAGAGGAGGTGGCCCCAGTGCTGAGTGTTAGAGGAGGAGCTGGAGTAGGGACTAATCAGGCAATGCATATTCCTAATAAAGAGTATGGCCTGAGAAAAGGGACAAAGGCAAGAAACAGTAAAGGGACAAAGACAAGCAATAGCAGTATGGCCATGAAATCCAATGTTGCCCCAACTGTGGTAGGAAGTGGTGAGGGATAAGCCTGGAGAGGAGGGCAGGGAGCAGGTCAGGAGAGCACAGCTTAGACTTTATCCTGCGGGCAGTGTGGGGAGTGCAGAAGGGTTTTAAGCAGGGGATGACGTCACCAGAGATTATTTTAGTGGCAAGGGAGAGGACAGATTTGAGGGATACAAAAATTGGATGAAGCGGAATTTCTTAGGAGGCATTTGCACAAGGGTAATAGGTTTGTGTTTATATTTAAGAATCTTAGCGAACATTTATTTAGCATTTATAATGACAATTACTAAATAAGCAGTATAATGCAATAGTATCGTATTATTTCAACCAACCCTATGAGTAAATACCATTATTATCCTCATTTTACAAATAACAAAACAGACAGTTAAGTAACTGTCCCAAGGCCAGCATGTAGTTCGGACAGTCTGGCAGCAAAGCTTCTGTTCTTAATCACTATCTCATCTGTTTAATTTTAGTCTCTGCCACTGGAATGAAAGCTCTGTGCAGACAGGGAGGACCGTTGTATATTTTCTGCCGTGCCTAAACAACAGGTACACAGTAACTTTTTTTTAAAAAATATTTTATTTATTTATTTGAGAGAGAGACAGTGAGAGAGAGTATGAGCGAGGAGAAGGTCAGAGAGAGAAGCAGACTCCCCGTAGAGCTGGGAGCCTGATGCGGGACTCGATCCCGGGACTCCAGGATCATGACCTGAGCTGAAAGCAGTCGCTTAACCAACTGAGCCACCCAGGCGCCCCACAGTAACTATTTCTTGATTAAACTCCATGACTCACCTAAGTGAAAGAATTAGTGGACTCGATCATATATAGATTCAAGAAATATTTTAGATTCAATTTTGGCAAATTTTTGGCAGACTTTGGTGATTGTTATGGACTGAATGTCTCTCTCCCCACCGTCCCAAATTCATATGTTGAAGCACTAACCCCCCTCCCCAGTGGGGTGTCTAAGGAAGTAATTTAAGTTAGATAAGATCATAAGGATGGGGCCCTAAACCAACAAGATTGCTGTCTTTGTAAGAGGAAGAGAGACCAGAACTTGCACTCTCTATAGACATGTACTGAGGGAAACGCCATATGAAGATGTAGTGAGAAGACAGGAAGAGAGCTCTCACGGGAAAGCGAATCAGGTGCAACCTTGATCTTGGATTTCTGGCCTCCAGAATTGTGAGAAAATAAATGTCTGTTTACGTTGGCTAGTCCATGATATTTTGTTATGTCAGCCCAAGCAGACTAAGACAGTGATTAGTAGGATGAGGGTGAGGGGTGAAGGGGGCCTTTCTCACTTGGGAGACTGGAGGGGCAGTGGTGCCACTGACTGGGGTACAGAATCTGGGAAAAGGAGAGGTTGGTTATGGTCAACGGAACAACACTAATTATCCTATACTTTGGGTTCACCTTACTCAAACAAAAAATACAGTAGAAATTAGCTACTTAAAACCATTCATTCAATAAATATTCTATTCATCCCCCTTGCATTGATGGCCACTGTGCTTGTCCTGAGAATACAAAATAAATAAGATTCATTGTCTGCCTTTTAGGAGCTCACAGTCCAGTGGGGATAAATACTGTTCCTTTTAGTAAAGCTAGCATGCTAGCTAGAAAGACCTTTTTCCTTTTCCCCATTTCTAAAGACCTGGAGCTCATAAGAAGTATAGTGGTAAAAATCCCATATGGATAAGACCTTTGGAGTCACATGACCTGGATTTGAATCTGGGCCTTGGAATACTAGCTAGGTGATGGTCTTAGATAGGCCAAGCAACCTTTCTGGGTCTTGGGGTCCTCATCTGTAACTGCAGAGTTGTTTTATGGATCAGATAAGAGAAGATAAGTAGAAAGTTTTGTAAAATGCGATATACATATTAGCAATCACTGTAATCATAAAAGCTCCATTTCTAATCTATGAAAACTAGAGGTAAATCAGCCAGAGACAGCAAGCCAGAGGTGAAAGGCTGCCTTTGAAGCCTGTGGGGTGGAGGATGGAATGTGACTGGTGTAGTGGGAAAAAGAACAGGTTCTGGGGTCCTGCCGATCTAGGTCAAATCACAATTCAGTTATCAACGGTGGGGAGTTGACTAAGTCAAGTAATGGAACTAAGCTTTAGTTTTTTCTTTTAGTATAAAATGGAGTTGATAATGCCCACCCAGGAAGGTCATTCTGAGTACATAAAGGGCCTGGCAGGGTGCCTATCAGAGCTGTCGGCTCAATTAATGGTAATTGTTGTTCCTATTTGTCATTTTCCTCCCCTACCTCCTAAGGGGTTTGCTTAGTTAAGATACTTGAGATGCAAAGAAGTGAGGGAAACAGAAGGGCTTTTATGACTTACTTTAAGGGTAAAGAAAAGTAGCTCAACGAAGCTTTCCTTTCCTAATCTATGGTGCAAACACGTGTTTAGCAAATGACCGTGTTAAGCAAATGACCGTGTTATATGGCATGAAGCCAGAGAACACTCAACTTGATACTTATTCCTTGTATTTATTCTAAGTAAATCTACCAATCACTATTAATAAGGGTTCTCTGGAGGCAGTGCTTCTCAGACTTTAATGTACACATGAGTCACCTGGGGGCTTATTAAAGTGCAGATTTTCATTCAGTGGATTTAAAATGAGGTAGGAAATTCTACATGTCTACCAAGGTCTGAGGTGAAGCCCATGCTGCTGGTTTCAGTAGCTCACCGCGAGTAAGGAGCAAGGCTCTGAAGAGATGTGGAAATCTCTTCATCGGCATGGTGTGCACCGTAATTGCCAGCTTCTCTTTAGCAATCTAAGTACAAACTAACTGCTGATAGAACACTGACAAGCCTTTTTCAGACAAGATTTAGATATTCTGCAGCACGGCTCATTTCAGATCAGTACTGACTTTTTTGGGCAGCCTACTATGTGCAAGGTGCTAGGGATACAAAGGAGGTTAGTGAGACACAATTCCTGCTTGAAGACTGTCCTTTTTCTGACATGGTACATCCTTATAAACTGTTAACTTTCTAAGGGCACTGTTATTGTCTTGCCTATTGCCTACTCCATAGATAATAAATAGTAAATGAATGAATGAATGAGTTTACAGGAGTTTCATGAAAAATGTCCTCCATTAGCACATGACATGATATACTATCTTAACTGCACTCTGTCTTAACTATCATGTTTAAGGGATAGTTATGTCAGAATCAGGCTGATAAGGTGGGCCCCAATCCAACCTGACTGATGTCTTTATAAAAGAAGAAATGCTTAGAACCACAGAGATTCCAGGAATAAGCTCACACACACTGGAGGATGACTGTGGATGGACGCAGAGAGAAGGCAGCCATCTGCAAGCCAAAAAGAGAGTCCTCAGAAGAAACCAAACCTGCCCACACCTTGATCTTGGACTTCCAGATTCTAGAACTATGAGGAAATAAACTTACGTTGTTTAAGCCGCTCAGTTTACGGGATTTGTTATAGTAGTTCTTGCAAATATATAGATTCGCACAGTTTTTAATGCCCAGATCCAAGACTCCTTTCTGTAGGAGTCTTAAAACATGTAAGAATAATTCTAAGAGTGGATGAATAAACGTAAGGGTACAGTGAGAATGAGTCATGCAAGGACTTGGGGGAGACAGATGAAGAAGGTGAAATAGTAGCCCAGATTGGGCTAAAACAGCTGTAATATGTACACATTTCTCTCCCCTTCTCATGATACCAACAGGAAGTCTACAGCTTTGACTGAAAATAGGTTTTCAACACCCTCTCCCCCTTCAGGCTACACTTTGATACTTAACACAATATTATCTGTCTAAAAAAATTGTGGCAGGAGGAAGACCCAAGTTTTCTCATTGTATGAAAGTCCTAAAGAGCACCTGTGATGATAAAGTAGTAAGACTGAATTTTTGATAAACAAAAAGATACGTCAAGATATGCCAAATGTGGGGCACCTGGGTGGCTCATTGGGTTAAGGCCTCTGCCTTCGGCTTGGGTCGTGGTCCCAGGGTCCTGGGATCAAGTCCCGCATTGGGCTTTCTGCTAAGCGGGGAGCCTGTTTCCTCCTCTCCCTCTACCTGCCTCTCCACCTACTTGTGATCCCTGTCTGTCAAAACAAAACAAAACAAAAAACTTTAAAAAAGATATGCCAAATGTGATTCCTTCTAACCACAGGGAATCTACATTTGAAGCTTGATTCTAAAATCAGGGGATTGATTTGTTTTTTTCATTAAACACTCTAACTCATATGTACAGATGAATGCCTCCTTCAAAGTGGTCATTCTAGAAGGTTCTACACTTACTCTAACCATGTCATTGTTCTCAACTCATTCCTGGAATTGTTTTCAGGGTCTGTAAGATAGTCTTCTGCACTCAGTGGTGACTCTTGAAGGTAGATTTGATTTTCAAAAACAATCAAGTGTCCTTCTGGGTAGCTAGGAGAACCAGTCAAACTGCGTAATCCCAAGAAGATCGATCCTAAAGAATACAGGCTGATTTTTCTTGAGTGAATTGTACTCAGCTCCAGAAGACAGTTTCTAAAGGCAAACCCCAGACAGTAGTAAACATGCTATAGACATGACAGGGGTGGAGTGGTGACTACTCTGAAAGAAACCCCATTCATTTGTATATGCAAATTTTCTAGTGGTTCCCTTTACCAGACTATTTCTCATCCAGATCAACCCTCCCTTATGGGACCTGGGTTCCCAGAAGTACAAGGACCTCGCTGCCTTAATCAGTTTTTAAGCTGGGTCAATTTTTAATCCAACCTAGACACTGGGAATGTTAAATAAGGGGAAAAAAAAAAACCACTAGAGGAGTCTGGGGCTTATCACTCTTTGTGATTCAAAGGACAGAAAGACGACCCAGAGAGAAGTTCCTGAGACATAACTTTCTGCTCCATGTAAAGACATTATCAGCAGCTGGAGCTGTCCAACAAGGGAGTTCGTTTGCCTGGGAGATTGTGTTTCCAGCCCGGAAGAGTTTAAAAGGAAGACTGCTTATTAAAGGACGGTGTAGACGATCCTCCTGTATTGGGTGGGGAGCTACCCAATGACCTCCAAGGACTATCCACAGAGTCCAACCTGCACAGTACATGGCAATTGTTAGATCCTGAAAAATCCTGAAAGGGAATGAATGAGGAATATAGAGTGTCTTGTGAGCGAAGTGAAAGGTTAGAGGCTAGGACTCAGCTGCAAGGAAGATAAGGAAAAGTGAAATGAAAATAGCCACCAAGAGGTGGGGCCTTCCTTTGAGTTTTTGCTATCATAAGAGAATTGCTTTGCACACCTGAAACGTCACATGTTTATGAATATTTTTGAGGGGGTAAGGAGCTGAGAGAGGAGATAGACCACTGCTCACCCTTCTTAAACTCCTCCAGCACCGTGTCCAGCCGGGTATCATTGAAGACGCAGTGCAGGGGCCGGTTGTAGAAGCGAGTGACGGTGAGTAGTGGCGTGCAGTCGTCGGGGTCCACGAAGGCCAAGTCCTTGACAAACAGAATGTCTACAATGTTGTGCCGCTGATCGCCCTCGTACACTGGGATACGAGTGTAGCCGCTGCGCAGAATCTCTGAGACGGTGGCGAAGTCGAGCACCGCGTCGGAGCGCAGCATGAAGCAGTCCCCGAGGGGGGTCAGCACTTCCTCCACCACCTTGGTGCGCAGCTCCAAGGCGCCCTGGATGATGTTGAGCTCCTCCTTCACCAGGTCGCTGTAGGGGTCTGCGGCCCGTAGTGTCTCCAGCAGCTTCTCGCGCGTGTAGAAGGTGCTGATCTCCTGACGCAGCGCCCAGTCCAGCAGGCGGCCCAGCGGGTAGCACACGGGGAAGGCGGCAGCCATCAGGAGTCGGGTCAGGCAGACGCTGTGCGAAGCGATGGCCAGCCCGTGCCGAGAACACACTGAGTAGGGGCAGATCTCGGCGCCCAGAAACACGGCTCCGGTGCAGACGAGCGCCGGCAGCCACGGGAAGTGAATACCTGCCTCGCTATAATAATCTTCTCCGGTGCCCCCGACGCCCGGCGGCAGAGAGGCGTACAGCCAGCCGGCCAGGGCCGCGTTGGCTCCGGCTTGGCCCAGGAGCAGGGTGCAGAGCAGATGGGTCCCCCTGCTGCGCACGGCCTGCACGCGGCGCGCCTGCTCCTGCTCTGCGGCCGAGCCGCTATTCCGCAGCACCCGTAACTCCACCGGGTCCAGCGAGAGCAGGCTCAGGCGCAGGCCGCTGAAAAGGGCAGACAGGGCGAGCAGCAGGAGCGCCCCGAGCGCCCGGAGCCACGCTGGGGGCAATAGGTCCCCCCCAGGACCGTACAGCCGCGGGCGGACGCGCAGCAGGAAGCCGCCGGCGGCGCCGTGGTGGTGCCAAGCGCGTCCGTCCCAGGCGCACAGCGAGAAGAGCTTCCCGCCACCGCCCGCGCCGCCCCGCTCTGCCTCGCCCTTGCGCAGCTCCCGCACCCTCACCTGGACTAAAGCCGAACCCGCCACGCCTCCGGGGCGCAACGGCCCCAGGACTTCCACGTCCGATGCCCAGTCGCTCTGCTCCCGGCAGCGCTGCGGCCCCGGGGGGCGCGTGGGGACAGCACTGGGCGCCACGCCGCTACCTCCCGGGGGCTCCTCGATGAACACGAGCCGCGGAGTCCAGTCGCCGGTGCCGTTCTCTCCCGGGGAAAGGGTGGGTGCGGGCACCGGCGCCGCGGGCGCCGCGGGCCCGGGCTGGAAATAGACGCGCAGGAGGAAGCTGGTGCCTTCCGCCGCGCGCAGGGTGCCCCCCTCCAGGGACACGCGGCCTCCAGCGGTGTCCTCGGGCCGCAGGCCCAGCAGCCAAGCGGCGGCGGCCGGGGGCTGAGGGGACAGGGAGAAGAAGAGCAGGAGCACAGCGCCTCGGCTGCAGCAGTCTCGGAGCCTGACACCCACCGCTGTTGCCGCAGCCGCCATCCTGCACCCGGCGCGGATGCACGTGATACTGCAGAGAACAGAGGGAGATCTGGAGGGAGGAGGAGCCGGAGCCGGCAACCCGGCCGCAGGCAGGTCACCACGTGTGCACCCCCTGCAAGCGTGGGCTGTAGACGACGGGGACTCAAACCCAGCCCCCGCCTGTGGTCCCCGCAGGAGGCCGGAGGTGGCCACGCATCACTGCACCACTCATAACCCCCGAAACACGGGTGAATCTGAGTGGCAGCCTAAGGAAAGCTTGATTTGGAGCTCGGCCTCCTACTCCAGCAGTAGGGAGGCACTCTGCGAACTCCTACCCGGCAGTAAATTCCCTGTCGGCACCACCGCTTCCCCATTGGTCAGGGATATTTCCCAGCGTTTTGCCTCTCCTCCTGCCTCTTGCCTTCCCCCTTCTGGTCAAAAGATATTCCAGAGACAGCCTCGAATCTGTAAAAACTTTACATTTGGTCTCAACTCTGGTTGACCTTTTATGCTTTAAAAATTTAGGTATTACTTAAGTTCAACTCCTTGTTGAGATCCAAATGTCCATGAATAAGAAACTGTTAAAATAAATTGTGACGCTACTATGTGATGGAATACTATGCAGCAGGAAAAAGTGATGTGGATCCATGTGTTTGTGATATGGAAATATCTCCAAAGTAACAGTGGAAAAATAAGAAGGGGTGCTTGGGTGGCTCAGTCAGAGCATGGGACTCAAGAGCATGGGAGTCTTGAGTTCCACTGAAGTTATGATCTCAGGGTCCTGAGGAAGGGGGGGGGCGGTGCTCAGCAGGGAGT
The DNA here is from genome assembly GCF_902655055.1 of Lutra lutra. NCBI lineage: Eukaryota > Metazoa > Chordata > Mammalia > Carnivora > Mustelidae > Lutra > Lutra lutra. Next base: position 59,737,076 of record NC_062291.1, on the reverse strand, counting down.
CTGCTTGAGATTCTTTCCATCTCCCTCTGTCCCTAACCCCACTTGTGTTTGCTTGTCCTCTCCTCTCTCTCTCTCTCTCAATAAATGAATCTTAGGGACTGGAGGAGATTATCCTGAGTGAAAAAAGTCAAGCAGAGAGAGTCAATTATATGGTTTCACTTACTTGTAGAGCGTAAAGAATAACATGGAGGACATAGAAGGAAAGGAAAAGTGAATTGGGGTAAATCGGAGGGGGAGAGGAAGCATGAGAGACTGTGGACTCTGAGAAAAAAACTGAGGGTTTAGGAGGGGAGAGGGTGGAGGGATGGGTGAGCCTGGTGGTGGGTATTAAGGAGGGCATGTATTGCATGGAGCACCAGATGTGGTGCATAAACAATGAATCTTGGAACACCGAAAAAAAATAAAATTAAATTAAGATGTTAAAAAAAATAAAATAAATGAATCTTAAAAAAAGAAAAATAGTGAAATGCAGGACAATGTGTAATATGCTAGTTTGTATTAAAAGTTAAGTGTAGATGTGCATATATACACATATAAAGGACTACTATGCAGAAGATACACAAGAAATTCTAAGTGTTCACCTCCGGAGAGCTGGACTAGATTGAAAGTTTGGTTGAGAGATACTTAAGTATATATATGCAGGAGATTGCAAAGAAAATCCAGAGATCTTCCTACTCCTTACCCCGCTTTCCCTGGGGGTTACATCTTAACTCTGGTATAATACCAAAAGCAAGAAATTGGCTTGGGTGTAAAGTGTGGTTATAGTTCTACCTCATTTTATCACATGGGTAGATTTACATAACGATCACTGCAATCAAAATGCAGAATTTTTCTATCACCGTAAAGCTCTGGGAGGGAGACTTTTTTTTTTTACCGAATTCCTTGTATTGTTTGAATTTACCATGGGCCTGTTACTTTATTTTTACTTTTATAAATTTAATTCTTAAATTTACATAGTAAAATTCACTTTTTGATGTGCTGTTCTATGAGTTTTGACGAATGCATATACTTGTATCGCCATTAAGAATAGTGCCATCGGGGGCACTTGGGTGGCTCAGTGGGTTGAAGCCTCTGCCTTCTGCTCGGGTCATGATCCCGGGGTCCTGGGATCGAGCCCCGAGTCGGGGCTCAGCGGGGAGCCTGCTTCCTCCTCTCTCTGCCCACTTGTGATCTCTCTCTTTGTCAAATGAATAAATAAAATCTTAAAAAAAAAAAAAAGAATAGTGCCATCGGGGCACCTGGGTGCCTCAATGGGTTAAAGCCTCTGCCTTCGGCTCAGGTCATGATCCTGGGGTCCTGGGATCAAGCCCCGCATCGGGCTCTCTGCTCAGCGGGGAGCCTGCCCTGCCCTCCCCCCCCACTCTGCCTGCCTCTCTACCTGTGATCTCTGTCAAATAAATAAATAAAATCTTTAAAAAAAAATAGTGCCATCACCCTTCAATATTCCCTCTGAGTCTCTCTTTGCAGAACCCCTCCCCCAATCCCATCCTCTGACAACCACTGATTGGTTTTCTCTTCTAGTTTCCTTTTCTAGAGTGTCATACAAGTACAATAATACAATTAAAACCTTTTGGATCTGGCTTCCCTTACTTAGTATAACACATTTAAGAGTCAACCATGTTGTTGTGTTTAATCAATAGTTCATTCCTTTTTGGAATGAACTGGGTAGTATTCTATTATGGCTGTATTCTATGGTAGTATTCTATCATGGGTAGTATTCTATAATGGCAGGTAGTATTCCATTATGTGGATGCACCAAAGTTTGTTTCTCCATTTACCAGTTTAAGAACATTTGAGAGATACCTTCGTTAGATTACTCCTTTCTGCTCATGGACGCCGGCAAGTAAGCATCCTTAGTCTCCCCTCCCACCGCCGTCATGCCTAAGTCAGAGTCTTCCAAAGCGTCTGGAACGCTGTGGAGGCTCTTCATCGGAGGGCTGAGCTTTGAAACAACCGACGAGAGTCTGAGGAGCCATCCTGAGCCATGGGGAATGCTTACAGACTGTGTGGTAATGAGAGAGCCAAACACCAAGGGCTCCAGAGGCTTTGGGTTTGTCATGGAAGCCAATGTGGGAGAAATGGATGCAGCCATGAACTCGAGGCCACATAAGGTGGATGGAAGAGTTTGTGGAACCAAACAGGGCTGTCTCAAGAGAAGATTCTCAAAGGCCTGGTGCCCACTTAAGTGTGATGCTGAATAAATGTGTCTTCTTCTTCTTTTTTTTTTTTTTAAGAACATTTGAGTTATTGCCAGTTTTTGGCAATTATGAATAAAGCAGCTATTAATGTTTGTGTGCAGTTTTTTTTTTTTTTGTGAATATATGTTTTCGTTTTTCTTGGGTAAGTTGACTATAGGTCTGTATTACTTTTTTTAAAATGTAAAAGTAACAATAATTTGACAGGCTACCTTTGGCTCCTTTGACTAACTTAAAAAATCATCGCTGTGTGTGAAATCTTATTTTCCATAGAATTAGTAAGACCCCAAAGATATTGATCGAGAATACCTTTTGAAGGATATAGCTCAGTCCCAGATGGTTCTAGCTAAAAGTTACCTTGTTTTCATTACACACTTTAATCATCCAGAGTGGAAGTAAACGCCTCCCAGTCTGGGACTAGATAGGCCTTAAGAAACCACTGGTCACATTCCTACATAAGCTTCCTTTCACAGGGAGTGTGGAATAGAATAGATTGTGAAACAAAACTACCATTGCGTTAACATGTACTAGAGCCCATCTGTTATAAGCTGCCTTTTGTGAGGGCAGCTTGAGAGATAGAAGGAAGATTGGATCACAAGAGGGAACATTGAAGCATGTAGGGGAAGTATGGGGGAAAGGGAGAAAAGGGGTCAAGCATGTGATCGTTTGTCTTAAGCATTGGCAAAAACCGCTCTCGCTTTTCTCCCTGAATCCTCTCCCAATCCTCTCCTGAATCCTCTCTCCTGTCTCCTCTCCCAACCCAACTTCCTCAACACAAAGCTACCTGCTATCCTGAGGGTTCTCCCACCTCTTTGGGCCACAGGACTTTATTATCGTTATAACACCACTTAACAACTTTATCAAGCTTTAGTATTACAAAGGAATGTCAAATTTATTATTACACACACACACACACACACACACACACACACACACACTAGCGCTGTGTAGTAGATGTGATTCTACCCATTTTACAGATCATGTTAAATGACTGGGTAAAACTTCTTTGGACTCTAGATTGATGCCCCCCTCACCTTGCAGTGTTGACCAGTACCAAAATAAAACCCTTCAAAAATATTAGATCAGGAATTTAAAAACTTAAATTTCTGATTATAAAATACTATATGCTCATTGCAAATAACATTTTAAAGCAGAAAAGCATTAATAAAAATAAACTATAATCCCACCATCCAGAGATAAACAGTGTTAATATTTTGGCACATTTCCTTTTTTATTTTCTATATACAAAGATAACTGAGAAATACATATACACATACACATAAACACATAAGCCCTCATATATTTATCTATTTTATAATTGGAATACATATTATACATACAATTCTACTCTGCTTCTGTCACTTAATATATAAAGAGCATTTTCTTTTTTTTTTCCAATGAGAATAGGAATCTTTATTAGTTAACTCATTATTTAGATAACTTACAAAAATATTTTAAGAACAAAATGTAAACTTTTCTCAGCTTCTTGGGAGAAAGGCCATATTTAAATTTAGGCTAATATATTTAATATATGTTATTCAGGAAGCATTTATTACTCTTTCCCCTTGATTAACTTGATTCCAATGGTCATTCGGCCATTGTTCAACTACTTCTTTTTTTAATTTCTTTTCAGCATAACGGAATTCATTGTTTTTGCACCACAACCAGTGCTCCATGCAATCCATGCCCTCTCCAATACCCACCACTTGTTTCCCCCAACCTCCCACCCCCCACCCCTTCAAAACCCTCAGATTGTTTTTCAGAGCCCATAGTCTCTCATGGTTCACCTCCCCTTCCAATTTCCCTTAACTCCCTTCTCCTCTCCATCTCCCTATGTCCTCCATGTTATTGGTTATGCTCCACAAATAAGTGAAACCATATGATACTTGACTCTCTCTGCTTGACTTATTTCACTCAGCATAATCTCTTCCAGTCCCGTCCATGTTGCTACAAAAGTTGGGTATTCATCCTTTCCGTTGGAGGCAAAATACTCCATAGTGTATATGGACCACATCTTCCTTATCCATCCGTCCGTTGAAGAGCATCTTGGTTCTTTCCACAGTTTGGCGACCGTGGCCATTGCTGCTATAAACATTGGGGTACAGATGGCCCTTCTTTTCACTACATCTGTATCTTTGGGGTAAATACCCAGTAGTGCAATTGCAGGGTCATAGGGAAGCACTATTTTTAATTTCTTGAGGAATCTCCACACTGTTCTCCAAAGTGGCTGCACCAACTTGCATTCCCACCAACAGTGTAAGAGGGTTCCTCTTTCTCCACATCCTCTCCAACACACGTTGTTTCCTGTCTTGCTAATTTTGGCCATTCTAACTGGTGTAAGGTGGTATCTCAATGTGGTTTTAATTTGAATCTCCCTGTAGGCTAGTGATGATGAACATTTTTTCATGTGTCTGATAGCCATTTGTATGTCTTCATTGGAGAAGTGTCTGTTCATACCTTCTGCCCATTTTTTGATATGATTATCTGTTTTTTTGTGTGTTGAGTTTGAGAAGTTCTTTATAGATCCTGGATATCAACCTTTTGTCTGTACTGTCATTTGCAAATATCTTCTCCCATTCCGTGGGTTGCCTTCAAGAGCATTTTCTTAAATATAAAAAAATATTTTGTAAGTGTAATTTTTTTTAAAATTTTTTATTTTTTTCAGCATAAAGTATTCATTATTTTTGCACCACACCCAGTGCTCCATGCAATCTGTGCCCTCTACAATACCCACCACCTGGTGCCCCCAACCTCCCACCCCCCACCCCTTCAAAATTCTCAGATCGTTTTCAGAGTCCATAGTCTCTCATGGTTCACCTCCCCTTCCAATTTCCCTCAACTCCCTTCTCCTCTCCATCTCCCCTTGTCCTCCATGCTATTTGTTATGCTCCACAAATAAGTGAAACCATATGATAATTGACTCTCTCTGCTTGACTTATTTCACTCAGCATAATCTCTTCCAGTACCCCCATGTTGCTACAAAATTTGGGTATTCATCCTTTCTTTCTTTCTTTTTTTTTATTTTTTACAGCTTTATAAACATATATTTTTATCCCCAGGGGTACAGGTCTGCGAATCGCCAGGTTTACACACTTCACAACACTCACCATAGCACATACCCTCTCCAATATCCATAACCCCACCCCCTCTCCCAACCCCCTCCCCCCATCAACCCTCAGTTTGTTTTGTGAGATTAAGAGTCACTTATGGTTTGTCTCCCTCCCAATCCCATCTTGTTTCATTTACTCTTCTCCTACCCCCTCAACCCCCCATGTTGCATCTCCTCTCCCTCATATCAGGGAGATCATATGATAGTTGTCTTTCTCCGATTGACTTATTTCGCTAAGCATGATACCCTCTAGTTCCATCCACGTCGTCGCAAATGGCAAGATTTCATTTCTTTTGATGGCTGCATAGTATTCCATTGTGTATATATACCACATCTTCTTTATCCATTCGTCTGTTGATGGACATCTAGGTTCTTTCCATAGTTTGGCTATTGTAGACATTGCTGCTATAAACATTCGGGTGCATGTGCCCCTTCGGATCACTACGTTTGTATCTTTAGGGTAAATACCCAGCAGTGCAATTGCAGGGTCATAGGGTAGTTCTATTTTCAACATTTTGAGGAACCTCCATGCTGTTTTCCAGAGTGGTTGCACCAGCTTGCATTCCCACCAACAGTGTAGGAGGGTTCCCCTTTCTCCGCATCCTCGCCAGCATCTGTCATTTCCTGACTTGTTAATTTTAGCCATTCTGACTGGTGTGAGGTGATATCTCATGGTGGTTTTGATTTGTATTTCCCTGATGCCGAGTGATATGGAGCACTTTTTCATGTGTCTGTTGGCCATCTGGATGTCTTCTTTGCAGAAATGTCTGTTCATGTCCTCTGCCCATTTCTTGATTAGATTATTTGTTCTTTGGGTGTTGAGTTTGCTAAGTTCTTTATAGATTTTGGACACTAGCCCTTTATCTGATATGTCGTTTGCAAATATCTTCTCTCATTCTGTCAGTTGTCTTTTGGTTTTGTTCACTGTTTCCTTTGCTGTGCAAAAGCTTTTGATCTTGATAAAATCCCAAAAGTTCATTTTTGCCTTTGCTTCCCTTGCCTTTGGTGATGTTCCTAGGAAGATGTTGCTGTGGCTGAGGTCGAAGAGGTTGCTGCCTGTGTTCTCCTCGAGGATTTTGATGGATTCCTTTCTCACATTGAGATCCTTCATCCATTTTGAGTCTATTTTCGTGTGTGGTGTAAGGAAATGATCCAATTTCATTTTTCTGCATGTGGCTGTCCAATTTTCCCAACACCATTTATTGAAGAGGCTGTCTTTGTTCCATTGGACATTCTTTCCTGCTTTGTCGAAGATGAGTTGACCATAGAGTTGAGGGTCCATTTCTGGGCTCTCTATTCTGTTCCATTGATCTATGTGTCTGTTTTTGTGCCAGTACCATGCTGTCTTGATGATGACAGCTTTGTAATAGAGCTTGAAGTCCGGAATTGTGATGCCACCAACTTTGGCTTTCTTTTTCAATATTCCTTTGGCTATTCGAGGTCTTTTCTGGTTCCATATAAATTTTAGGATTATTTGTTCCATTTCTTTGAAAAAAATGGATGGTACTTTGATAGGAATTGCATTAAATGTGTAGATTGCTTTAGGTAGCATAGACATTTTCACAATATTTATTCTTCCAATCCAGGAGCATGGAACATTTTTCCATTTCTTTGTGTTCCTCAATTTCTTTCATGAGTACTTTATAGTTTTCTGAGTATAGATTCTTAGTCTCTTTGGTTAGGTTTATTCCTAGGTATCTTATAGTTTTGGGTGCAATTGTAAATGGGATGGACTCCTTAATTTCTCTTTCTTCTGTCTTGTTGTTGGTGTAGAGAAATGCAACTGATTTCTGTGCATTGATTTTATATCCTGACACTTTACTGAATTCCTGTACAAGTTCTAGCAGTTTTGGGGTGGAGTCTTTTGGGTTTTCCACATATAGTATCATATCATCTGCGAAGAGTGATAGTTTGACTTCTTCTTTGCCGATTTGGATGCCTTTAATTTCCTTTTGTTGTCTGATTGCTGAGGCTAGGACTTCTAGTACTATGTTGAATAGCAGTGGTGATAACGGACATCCCTGCCGTGTTCCTGACCTTAGCGGGAAAGCTTTCAGTTTTTCTCCATTGAGAATGATATTTGCGATGGGTTTTTCATAGATGGCTTTGATAATATTGAGGTATGTGCCCTCTATCCCTACACTTTGAAGAGTTTTGATCAGGAAGGGATGCTGTACTTTGTCAAATGCTTTTTCAGCATCTATGGAGAGTATCATATGGTTCTTGTTCTTTCTTTTATTAATGTGTTGAATCACATTGATTGATTTGCGGATGTTGAACCAACCTTGCAGCCCTGGAATAAATCCCACTTGGTCGTGGTGAATAATCCTTTTAACGTACTGTTGAATCCTATTGGCTAGTATTTTGGCGAGAATTTTTGCATCTGTGTTCATCAAGGATATTGGTCTGTAGTTCTCTTTTTTGTTGGGATCCTTGTCTGGTTTGGGGATCAAGGTGATGCTGGCCTCATAAAATGAGTTTGGAAGTTTTCCTTCTATTGCTATTTTTTGGAACAGTTTCAGGAGAATAGGAATTAGTTCTTCTTTAAATGTTTGGTAGAATTCCCCCGGGAAGCCATCTGGCCCTGGGCTTTTGTTTGTTTGGAGATTTTTGATGACTGTTTCAATCTCCTTACTGGTTATGGGTCTGTTCAGGCTTTCTATTTCTTCCTGGTTCAGTTGTGGTAGTTTATATGTCTCTAGGAATGCATCCATTTCTTCCAGATTGTCAAATTTGTTGGCGTAGAGGTGTTCATAGTATGTTCTTATAATTGTCTGTATTTCTTTGGTGTTCGTTGTGATCTCTCCTCTTTCATTCATGATTTTATTGATTTGGGTCCTTTCTCTTTTCTTTTTGATAAGTCTGGCCAGGGGTTTATCAATCTTATTAATTCTTTCAAAGAACCAGCTCCTAGTTTCGTTGATTTTTTTCTATTGTTTTTTTGGTTTCTATTTCATTGATTTCTGCTCTGATCTTTATGATTTCTCTTCTCCTGCTGGGTTTAGGGTTTCTTTCTTGTTCTTTCTCCAGCTCCTTTAGGTGTAGGGTTAGGTTGTGTACCTGAGACCTTTCTTGTTTCTTGAGAAAGGCTTGTACCGCTATATATTTTCCTCTCAGGACTGCCTTTGTTGTGTCCCACAGATTCTGAACCGTTGTGTTTTCATTATCATTTGTTTCCATGAATTTTTTTAATTCTTCTTTAATTTCCTGGTTGACCCATTCATTCTTTAGAAGGATGCTGTTTAGTCTCCATGTATTTGGGTTCTTTTCAAATTTCCTCTTGTGATTGAGTTCTAGCTTCAGAGCATTGTGGTCTGAAAATATGCAGGGAATGATTCCAATCTTTTGATAACGGTTGAGACCTCATTTAGGACCAAGAATGTGATCTATTCTGGAGAATGTTCCATGTGCACTAGAGAAGAATGTGTATTCTGTTGCTTTGGGATGAAATGTTCTGAATAGATCTGTGATGTCCATCTGGTCCAGTGTGTCATTTAAGGCCTTGATTTCCTTGTTGATCTTTTGCTTGGATCATCTGTCTATTTCAGTGAGGGGAGTGTTAAAATCCCCTACTATTATTGTATTCTTGTCGATGTGTTTCTTTGATTTTGTTATTAATTGGTTTATATAGTTGGCTGCTCCCACGTTAGGGGCATAGATATTTAAAATTGTTAGATCTTCTTGTTGGACAGTTCCTTTGAGTATGATATAGTGTCCTTCCTCATCTCTTATTATAGTCTTTGGCTTAAAATCTAATTGATCTGATATAAGGATTGCCACTCCTGCTTTCTTCTGATGTCCATTAGCATGGTAAATTCTTTTCCACCCCCTCACTTTAAACCTGGAGGTGTCTTCGGGTTTAAGATGAGTTTCTTGTAGGCAACATATAGATGGGTTTTGTTTTTTTAAACATTCTGATACCCTGTGTCTTTTGATTGGGGCATTTAGCCCATTAACATTCAGGGTAAGTATTGAGAGATATGAATTTAGTGCCATTGTATTGCCTGTAAGGTGACTGTTATTGTATATTGTCTCTGTTTCTTTCTGATCTCCTTCTTTTAGGGTCTCTCTTTGCTTAGAGGACCCCTTTCAATATTTCCTGTAGAGCTGGTTTGGTATTTGCAAATTCTTTCAGTTTTTGTTTGTCCTGGAAGCTTTTAATCTCTCCTTCTATTTTCAATGATAGCCTAGCTGGATATAGTATTCTTGGCTGCATGTTTTTCTCATTTAGTACTCTGAATATATCATGCCAGCTCTTTCTGGCCTGCCAGGTCTCTGTGGATAAGTCTGCTGCCAATCTAATATTTTTACCATTGTACGTTACAGACTTCTTTTCCCGGGCTGCTTTCAGGATCTTTTCTTTGTCACTAAGACTTGTCAATTTTACTATTAGGTGACGGGGTGTGGACCTATTCTTATTGATTTTGAGGGGGGTCCTCTGAACCTCCTGGATTTTGATGCTTGTTCCCTTTGCCATATTGGGGAAATTCTCTCCAATAATTCTCTCCAATATACCTTCTGCTCCCCTCTCTGTTTCCTCTTCTTCTGGAATCCCAATTATTCTAATGTTGTTTCGTCTTATGGTGTCACTTATCTCTCGAATTCTCCCCTCGTGGTCCTGTAGCTGTTTGTCCCTCTTTTGCTCAGCTTCTTTATTCTCTGTCATTTGGTCTTCTATATCGCTAATTCTTTCTTCTGCCTCATTTATCCTAGCAGTGAGAGCCTCCATTTTTGTTTGCACCTCATTAATAGCTTTTTTGATTTCAACTTGGTTAGATTTTAGTTCTTTTATTTCTCCAGAAAGGGCTCTTATATCTCCCGAGAGGGTTGCTTTAATATCTTCCATGCCTTTTTCAAGCCCGGCTAGAACCTTGAGAATCGTCATTCTGAACTCTATATCTGACATATTACCAATGTCTGTATTGATTAGGTCCCTAGCCTTTGGTACTGCCTCTTGTTCTTTTTTTTGTGGTGAATTTTTCCGCCTTGTCATTTTGTCCAGATAAGAGTTTATGAAGGAGCAAGTAAAATACTAAAAGGGTGGCAACAACCCCAGGAAAATATGCTTTAGCCAAATCAGAAGAGATCCCGAATTGTGAGGGGGGAGAAAGGGGATAAAAAGGTGTTCAGAAAGAAAGAAAAAAAAAAAAGAAGAAGAAACTATTAAAAAAAAAGAAAGCCGGTAAAGAAAAAATATAAAAAGAGGAAAAAAATATATATATATTAGATAAACTATTTAAAAAACGTTAAAAAAAGAAAACGGTAAAAGTTAAAAAAAATTTAGCAGAAGAAGAGAAAAAGAAAAAAAAATTGAAAAAGAAAAAAAAAATTAAATTAACTGCAAGGCTAAAAAATCATGGGGAGATAGCCATGAGTTCCGTGCTTTGCTTCTTCTCCTCTGGAATTCCGCCGCTCTCCTTGGTAGGTGAACTTGGTCCTGGCTGGGTTTCCCGTTGATCTTCTGGGGGAGGGGCCTGTTGTCGTGATTCTCAAGCGTCTTTGCCCGAGGCGGAGTTGCACCGCCCTTACCCGGGGCCGCGCTGAGTCATCCGCTCGGGTTTGCTTTCGGGAGCTTTTGTTCCCTGAGCGCTTTCCGTAGAGTTCCGGAGGACGGGAATAAAGATGGCGGCCTCCCGGTCTCTGGCCCGGAGGAGCCAAGAGCCCGGGGCCCCACTCCTCAGTGCGCCCTCAGAGAACAGCGCCCAATGACTCCCGCCACCCTCGCCTCCAGCCACGCTCCGAGCTGACCAAGCCTGCGACCGGTTCAAGGCAACCCCGAGCTGAGAGTCACTCCTCGGCTCTGTCTCTGTAGCCGGCTTCCCCGTTCTAATACCGGTAAGCTCTGCGACACTCAGACACCCCCGATCCTTCTGCGACCCTGCGGGACCTGAGGCCGCGCTGACCCCGCCTGGGCTTCACCCCAGTTAAGCCTCTGGAGCGATGTCCCTCAGCGGAACACACTTTTAAAAGTCCTGATTTTGCTCCGTTTGTCCGCCGCTCGCCGGGAGCCGGCCCCTCCCCCCGCGGTCTATCTTCCCGTCGCTTTGGATTCACTTCTCCGCCAGTCCTACCTTGCAGAAAGTGGTTGATTTTCTGTTTCTGGAATTGCTGTTCTTCTTCTCTTCAATCTCCCGTTGGATTTGTAGGTGTTTGCAATCTTTAGATAAGCTATTTAGCTGATCTCCCGCTACCCCAAGTAGTCTCAGCCTGCTACTTCTCCGCCATCTTGACTCCTCCTGTAAGTGTAATTTTTAATAAATGGGTCTATTACTATGTATCTATTATACTGTGAGAAAGGGGGAACTGTAAGAAGGAAACTATTTCCAGTTGCATCAACTCTATTTTTTGCAAGTGTTAGGCTTAGAAAAGTCAATCCACTTTTCTGGGCCCATTTCCTCATCTGTGAAATGAAAGACAGTTTTAAGGTCCCTAACCTTTCATGAGTCAGTGAGTAAGGGCTGATGTACACTGGGTGAAGATAATCTAGAGAGACATACTTTTCCTTTACTGAACAGGAGGTTCTGGAAAAGTACTGTTTCCAGAGCTCTACTATAACTGAAAGGATACCTAGGGACAGGTGTAGGCAGTGTGATTCTAGAAAGGAAGAACTGCAAAAAATATCTTCTTGGAATCTGAATTTTGATGAGATCATCAGATTTCTTATAAAATAGGCAGTTCCTAGTTTACAAGATGGGCAATTTCTCACTTCCTAGAGAGATGGAGAAAATGATAGTTGCCTTTAATCTCAAGACTATGCTACTTCAGAATGTACTTGTTAAAATGCTTTTTGTTTATTTCATTACTTGTTCATTCATTCAGTGAATTCTTGCCTGTAAACAAAATGCCAGACAGTGCTAGATATTTTGCATGGACAGATACCATGGTTGCTGTCATGGAGCTTAGATTCTATATGACAGATATGAGCCAGAAATTATTTACCTCCCTAATTAATTAATCACTCCTATGAAGATGATGGTCAAAGTGTCACACAAGTATATAATCTGGGTATCCATCTAGAGGGGAAAGTTTAGAAAGACTATACCCAAAAATGAAATTCAATGAAAATGGAAGAATTTATACATTGGAAGAATGTGAAAATTATATTTTATGCCTTCTATCCCTTTTTGTACATAAAAAAATGACAATGTACTAATAATATTCTTAATAATAAACTCATTAACATTTATTGAGAGCTTACTATGTGCCAAGTATATTCTCCTTTTTAATCTTCTTAATAAATAAAAACTGGGACTCTGAATTGTCATCAATGTGTTGAGGAGCCCAACTGGATACACAGTCTGAGTCTGGAGTTTACAGTTTAAAAAACTGGGAAAATAATAGTAATACCAGGTAACCCTTACATAAGTCTTATGTATCAGGCATCAACTAACTCACTTAATTCTCATAAGAACCTTTGGAAGTAGGTATTTTTATTATCATTTCCATTTTACATGAGGAAGCTAAGCTACAGGCATATTAAGTACCTTGATGGACAAGATTATACAACTAGTGGCATAGGTACTGTTACTAGACTACACTACTTTACTCTACACACACTATAGCTATCTGTCCCATTCCTATGACATACATACATACAAATATTTGCATGTGTTATTTTAAATAGTTGTACTTATGTTCCTATAATTATAATATTCTGTTTCTTTTCATTCATCATTATAGCATACTTTTCCTCAATAAAACTATTTATAAGCACGTTTTTCCTTTTTACTTCCCTCCTCTCATCCTCTGGCATAATGGTGATGGTGGTGGTTACTGTTATTTGTTGATTTTATCATTGGTCCAGAGGATTGAGTTAATCATCTTCCTCAGTTCAGGGGCTGTGAAGAACCCTCCTTCACCTCATCCTAATTCCCAATCCCATCCTCTCTCTCTTTAGGTAGCCACTCCAATATTTTGATGTATCATTAAACAAATATGTATCTTTGTAAAATTGGTTTTTTTGTGTGTGTTTTATTGAGATATGATTAACATACCATAAATTCACCCTTTTAAACCAAACAATTCAGTGGTTTTTCATATATTCACAAAGTTCTACAACCATTGTCACTACCCAATTCCAGAGTATTTTCATAACCTCCAAAAGATATCCCATACCCATTAGAAACCCTAGATCTCTATTTGTCTATGTATGTGCTTTTCATTTTCATTAAATGTGTTCATTAAATGAACTTGTTGTTTTTCTTACATTGTCACTCAACACTGTGTTTGTAAAATCAGTCCATGTTGCTGAGCGTGTGCCTGGTTTAATGTTCCTAAATGCTGGATGGTCTTCCACAGTGGATAGCCACATTATTTTCACCTATCCTTTGGGGGTGGACACTTAGATTACCATCAACTTTCCACTACCACACACAAAGCCACACTGAAATACTTGGCCATTCCCTACTGGACTTATGGAGGATTCCTCTCAGATGTGACTGCTGTGGGACTGTCGGGTCACAGTGGATACATACTTACATACATATGTATATATACATACATACACTTAATTTCACTCAGTATGGTCAGCTTATCTCCACCAGCACTGTCTGTAATTTCCTGTTTTCCTATGTCTTAGCTAAAATTTAGTATTATTCACTCTCCAAATTTGGCCAGGCTAATGGGGTTTGAAGTGCTATCTCATATTTAAAATACGAATGTCTTTGATTCTCTCTCTCTCTCTCTCTCTTTTTTTTTTTTTTTTGGTGGTCAGCAAAGCAAGGTTTATTGAGTGATAACAAAGTGATAGTACAAAGCTCCCAAGGAGGGAGGAGTTGCTTGTTTTTGATTATTCTCAATAACTTTGAGCATCTCTTCATATATATTTGTTAGTCTTTCAGGTGTGAAATTGAGTGGAATGGGGCTAAAGTTTTGGGCTGACATTTAAAGTACACCTGCTCTTTCTTTTATAGGACGTATTTTCAACAGTGGTTTATATCTGAAAACACTAACCCATGCTTTACTCTGCTTGAAGCCCTGGACCCTACTGACACAGAAACATGAGATGGAACTTCCCAGTAAAGCAGGGGTAAGGCAGTCTGGACTTGTTAATGTCTACAATAAACAGTAAATTTTGTGCACAGCGTTTCTGAGATACAGGCTTTTTTTTTTTTTTTTTTTTTTAATGGAGCAGGACCTTGTAGGACTTAGTGTATTTCTTTTTTAAAAAATTTTTATTTATTTTTAAAATTTCTTTTCAGTGTTCCAGAATTCGTTGTTTATGCACCACACCCAGTGCTCCATGCAATACATGCCCTCCACAATACCCACTACCAGGCTCACCCAACCTCCCACCCCCGGCCCCTTCAAAACCCTCAGATTGTTTTTCAGAGTCCACAGTCTCTCATGGTTCATCTCCCCCTCCAATTTCCCCCAACTCCTTTCTCCTCTCCATCTCCCCATGTCCTCCGTGTTATTTTTTATGCTCCACAAATAAGCAAAACCATATGATAATTGACTCTCTCTGTCTGACTTATTTCATTCGGCATAATCTCTTCCAGAACTGTCCATGTTGATACAAAAGTTGGCTATTCATCCTTTCTGATGGAGGCGTAATACTCCATAGTATAAATGGACCACATCATCTTCCTTATTCATTCATCCACTGAAGGTCATCTTGGTTCTTTCCACAGTCTGGCGACTATGGCCATTGCTGCTATGAACATTGGGGTACAGGTGGCCCTTCTTTTCACTACATCTGTATCTTTGGGGTAAATACCCAGTAGTGCAATTGCAGGGTCATAGGGAAGCTCTATTTTTAATTTCTTAAGGAATCTCTACACTGTTTTCCAGAGTGGCTGCACCAACTTGCATTCCCACCAACAATGTAAGAGGGTTCCCTTTCTCCACATCCTCTCCAACACACGTTGTTTACTCTCTTGTTAATAATTGGTGTAAGGTGGTATCTCAATGTGGTTTTAATTTGAATCTCCCTGATGGGTAGTGATGATGAACATTTTTTCCTGTGTCTGTTAGCCATTTGATACAGGCATTTCTATAGTTAATAAGAAAAGCTCTTGCCTAGAGCAGGGAGGGTTTTTTTTTTTTTCCCCTTTTTCCTTCAAAAAAGGTCAAGAGTTTTTTAGGAAAATGATTAATCCCAGCATCTTGGCAATCAGAAAATCAACCCCACTTGATCACCTGACTGAAATCAGGCAACTCAATGTGGACTACCAGACTGGGTCACAGAGAGCTGGAAGCAGAGGTAACCTCTAGGCATACAGAAAAAAATATTGAAGATGTTTTCTTTACTGAGAAGAAATGGGGAAAATGAAGTGTTATTCAGATGTGATCAGCTTGGGTACTGTTTTTCAGGATAATATGTTCTCAGAATGTAAGGGAAAAATCAATGTGATTAAGACGGTCTTTAATGTAGCAAAACATTTTTTTTTTCCTTCATACAGCAAAGTTTCTCTAATTTCATTATGCCTAATAATCATAAAAATCACCTGGGAAAGTTTGTTTTTGTTGAAACAGATTCTAGAAGAATACATAGAAACTGGTAAACTGGTAACAGTGTTTGCCTCTCTGAAGAGAAACCGGTAGCTGGGAGATAGGAGAGAGACTTTTTCCTTTTGATAGTTTAAATTTTGTACAATTAACATTGATTTCCTATTCAACATAATTTACATTTAATTAAAAAATGCACATTCCTATTTCCATTTTGATTCTGTGGATCAAGAATCTGCATTTTAACAAGCATCTCTTGTGATTCCAATGGAGCTGACTGGTTGGCTCATTTTTGGAGAAACAGTGATACAGAGGAGAGGTTTTTAATCTTTTTTAGATTTATGCATTCCTGTGAATTTTTAATGAAAGCTATGGGCTTTGTTCCTAGAAAATTGCACATGTATACAAGGACACAATAATGTAAATATCTTGGGAGTACAGTTGCAGGGCGTTCATGGGAACCTCAGTAGCCGTGTGTCCATGAGCCCCATGTTAGGGACCCCAATACAGAGGTTTTGTTTTTCTTCATGGCAAAAAGTTTTTTTTTTTTTTTTTAAAGGAGAGGTCTAGAGACTTGAGAACACTTTTAACTGTGTGTGTGTGTGTGTGTGTGTGTGTGTCTGTGTGTCTGTGTGTACCCGTGAGCCTGTGCATATAAGAGCAAAAGGAATTTCTACTTTTGATGAAGGGTTCCTTCTCCATTTCTAGAAGTAGTTCCTAGCTAATAAACAGAAGATGGATCCCTCAACAATTCCCTTCCAGCTACATCCTGTCCACAAACATGTTAATGAAATTTGCAGATGACCCCAAAAGAGGATATGCTGCAAACACCAGGAAAACTGAAGAAATTATGTAAAACATTAGCAATATGGCAAAGAGAATGACAGTAGACTTGGAAAAATTTCAAGTAGAGGCATCTGGGGAGAAGTCATTGGAAAGAAAATTTTTCATAGGAAGGGCAACACCTGGAAAATAGTGATGGCTATAATAGGCCCAAGGGTGATGCTAAATGGCAAATTAGATACATGTCTGTTGTATAATATTGTGAGAAAAATATGACACCGACCTCTGGTTACAAAGCAGGGAGATAATGGTTCTTTCTGTTTGGCCCTAGTGAGATAGCACCTGGTATACTGTTTTTAGTTTTGGACACTTCATTAGTGGAAAATTGTTGGTTAACATTTGGGAATTTGGAGGCAAGAAACAGGAACAATTAAAAACATTTATTTGACACGACTCAACCATTCAAAACCAATGTCACAGAGGGAAAAAGGAATAATGAAACTCTATACTTAGATTGTGTTGCTGAGAAATCAAAGAAATCAAAGATCTTTTCACTATAATTTCAGCATGGACCACTGATTGTTAAAGCAGGGAGAGACTTTGGAGGTGAATTTTGATGATGTTTAAATTCCTGGGCTGTGCTAAAATTCTATTCTGTTAGCTGGGCAGGTTGCTCTTGGGCTACGCATTTCATAGAGCTCTAGAAAGAGTCCTCTTAAAACATAGATCTGAGGGGCACCTGGGTGGGTCAGTAGGTTGAGCATCTGCCTTTGGCTCAGGTCATAGTCCTAGGGTTGTGGGATTGAGTCCTGCATCAGGTTCCTTCATCAGCGGGGAGCCTGCTTCTCCCTCTCCTTCTGCCCCTCCCCCTGCTTGTGCTCTTTCTGTCTTTCTCTCTCTCAAATAAATAAGTAAAATCTTAAAAACAAACAAACAAACAACCAAAACATAGATCTGACACTCTCCTGATTAAAACCTTCCATTAGAATAAACCTAACATTTTAACAGGGCCCACACTGTTCTGCTGAATCTGGCCTTTGCCTAAATCTTGACTTTTACCACTCTCCCCTGAGCTCCCCAGTCTTCAGCCGCACTGGTCTCCTTGCTGTTTGTAGAACTCTCCAAGATCATTACAGCCTCATGGTCTTTGCATTTGCTGTTCACTCCTCCAGCTTCTTGCATTACTGATTCCTTCTCATCTTTCTTCCTTTCATAAACATGTCTTCTAAAGTCTCCATCCCCAGGGTGCCTGGGTGGCTCAGTCTGTTAAGTGTCTGCCTTCAACTCAGGTCATGATTCAGGGTTCTGGGATGGATCCCCACATGCAGCTCTCTGCTGGGAGTCTGCTTCTCCCTTCCCCACTCCCCACACTTGTTCTCTCTCCCTCTCTCTCTCATTCAAATAAATAAATAAAATCTTAAAAAAAAAATCAAGTCTCCATCCCCATAACACCATCCTATTTACAGCACTACCACAATCTTACTTACTTACTCATTTATTATCTTTTCCCCCTATTAGGACTACCTAGTAAATACTAAGGAGAGCAATTTCTGTGTCATATGGTAAGAGTATGGTTAGCTTTTTAAGAAAACACCAAAACTGTCTTCTGAAGTGGCTATACCACTTTGCATTCCCACCAGCAATGGATGAAATTTCCTGTTGCTCCACATCCTCACCATAATCTGGGGTTGTCAGTGTTCTGGATTTTGGCCATTTTGATAGGTATGTGGTAGTGTCTCATTGCTTTAATTTGCATTGCCCTGAACACACATGACGTGGAGCATCTTTGCACATGCTTACTTGCCAACTTTGTATTTTCTGTGATGAGGGATCCATTTAGATCTTTGGCACATTTTAAAAATCTGGTTGTTTTTTTACTGTTAAGCTTTAAATGTTCCTTGTATATTTTTTCCAGCTTTATTGAAGAATAATTGACAGATAAAATTATATATATTTACTTACCAGGAACAAGTTGATTAACATGTCTGATATCTCACATAGTTAACCTTTTGTACGTGTGTGATTTATTTTCAGCAAATTTCAAGTCTACAATATTATGTTACTAACTATAGTAGCCATGCTTGCTCTACATTAGATACTTAAAACTCATCCATTTTATAATTGTAAGTTTGATCTACATCTCCCCATTTCTCCCTTTTCCCAGCCTCTGGAAACCACAATTCTATTCTCTGTTTCTATGAGATTGAATTTTTTTTAATTGCACATATAAATGAGATCATACAGTATTGTCTTTCTGTATTCTGGGTTATTTCAGTTAGCACAATGTCCTCCAGGTTCATCCATGCTGTTGTAAATAGAAGAACTTCTTTTTCATTTTTTAAAGGCAAAATAATATAAAAAAGGTGGAATCCATTTTGTGTGTGTGTGTTTATCACATTTTCTTTATCCATGCATCTGGACACTTCCAAGTTGTTTCCATATCTTGGCTATTGTGAATAATGCTGCAATGAACATAGGCATGCATATATGTTTTCAAATTAATGTTTTTGGTTTTTTTTTCTTTTTCAGATAAATACCGGGAAGTGGGATTGCTGGATATGATTGTTCTCTCTCTCTCTTTTTTTAGAAAGTTCCATATTGTTTTCCATAATGAATATACTAATTTATATTTCCACCAACAGTGTAGAAGTTTTTCTCTTTTCTCCACATCTTCATCAACACTTGTTATCTCTTCTCTTTTTGATAATTGCCATCCTGACAGATATTAGGTGATATCTCATGGTTTTGTTTTGTTTTTAACTAATAACTATTTTTTTAAAAATTTCTTTTCAGTGTAACAATATTCATTGTTTTTGCACCACACCCAGTGCTCCATGCAATACGTGCCCTCCCTAATACCCATCACCTGGTTCCCCCAACCTCCCCCACCCCCCGACCCTTCAAAACCCTCAGGTTGTTTTTCAGAGTCCATAGTCTCTCATGGTTCACCTCCCCTTCCTGGTTTTGATTTTCATTTTCCTCCCTTATATCTTCTAGACTTTCCTTCTCCTCCCCTTCAGGGATTCCAATAATTCTGACGTTGGAACGTTTCATGGCATCATTTATTTCCCTGATTCTGTTTTCATGGTCATTTTCCTAATGATTTGTGATGCTGAGCACTTTCTCATGTACCTATTGGCCATTTGTACTTCCTCTTTGGAAAAATGTCCATTCAGTTTCTTTGCCCATTTTTAAATTGTATTGTTTTTCTGCTATTGAGTTATATGAGTTCCTTATATATTTTGAATATTAACCTTTTATCAGATGTATAGTTTATAAATATTTTCTCTCATTATGTAGGTTGCCTTTTCATTTTATTATTTCCTTTGCTGTACAGAAGCTTTAAGTTTTGATGTAGTCTCACTTATTTATTTTAGCTTTTGTTGCCTTTGCTTTTGGCATCCTATCCAAAAAATCATTGTCAATACCAGTATGAAGAAGCTTTCCCCCTATGTTTTCTTCTAGGAAATTTATGGTTTCAGGTCTTACACTTAAGATTGTAAATCCATTTTGTGTTTTGTTGTTGTTGTTGTTGTTAAGTGTTGTAAGATAAGGGTCCAGTTTCATTCTTTTGCATGTGGATATCCAGTTTTCCCAGCACCATTTATTTCATTTTACGGTTTTTAAATCTTTTTTTTTTAAGGTTTCATTTATTTATTTGACACAGAGCACGAGAGAGCACAAGCAGGGGAAGTAGTAGAGGGAGAGGGAGAAGCAGGCTCCCCACCCAGCAGTGAGCCCAATGCAGGGCTCGAACCCAGGACCCCAGGATCATGACCTGAGCTGAAGGCAGATGCTTAACCATCTGAGCCACCCAGGTGCCCCTCCCAGCACTGTTTATTGAAGAGACTATCTTTGTGCCCATTATGTGTTCTTGTTAAAGAATAGTTGACACTATATGTGTAGGTTTATTTCTGGGGTCTCCATTCTGTTCCATTTGTGTATGGTTCTGTTTTTATGCCAGTACCATACTGTTTTAATTACTATATCTTTGTAATATTCTTTGAAATCAGGGAGTGATTTCAGCTTTTTTTTCATCTTACAATGGTCTATTTTAAACTTATAACAACTTAAGTTAAATTGCATAAAAAAGCTCTATGTATTTACTTGCCCTCCCACGCATGTATTTTATACTGTGAATGTCACAATAGAACTTCTTCATATTGGATAGCCACTAAAAGAGTATTTAGTTACAGGTATTTTTTAACAGTTTTGTCTTGTAGTCATTACGTAAGAGTACAAAGCAATTTACATACCATCATTCCAGTATTAGAGTATTGAAGATTTGACTATGTATTTACCTTTACCATGAGTTTTAAACTTTCATATGTTTTCTGGTTTCTAATTAGTATATTTTTGTTACAGCTTGAAGAGCTCCCTTTGGGGCACTCTCTGTCAAATACTCTCTCTGTCAAATAAATAAATAAAATCTTAAAAAAAAAAAAAGAGCTCCCTTTAGCATTTCTTGTAAGGAAGGTCTAGTGGTGACAAATTCTTTCAGCTTTTGTTTGGGAAGAGATCAGTATTTATAAAACAGATATCTGGTTACATCAATCCCCTGACTCCAATGGCTATCTATTGATCTTAGGATAAAGTAAAAATCCTTTAACATGGCTTATTAAAGTCCTTTGTGAGCAGTCTTCTCTCTGCTTCATCATTTTACTTCTCAATAGTGCTAAATGGCAGAACTGAAATTTAAACCCAGATAACTGACTTCCCAGTAATAATTTTTTTTTTAAAGATTTTATTTATTTAGCTGACATACAGAGATCACAAGTAGGCAGAGAGGCAGGCAGAGAAAGAGGGCGAAGCAGACTTCCTGCTGAGCAGAGAGCCCAATGTGGGGCTTGATCCCAGGACCCTGAGATCATGACCTGAGCTGAAGGCAGAGGCTTAACCCACTGAGCCACCCAGGCACCCCAAGTAATAATATTCTTCTTCTTCTATTTATTTTTATTTATTTTTTATTTTTTCGCGTCCTAACACGTGCGCTCATGCTCCACCTCCCCGGCGCGGCGGGCGAGACGGGCGGGTGGTGCGCCCTCAGCGGACTGGAGAGGCCTCGGGATCCCACCTCCGCCCCGAGCAGCGCCAGCCTTCACCTTCATTTCGCCACGCGCGCACGCCAAGTAATAATATTCTTAATTGCTTACCTGCATTGTCCCAGCAGCCAGCCATAATCTCTTTCATTGTCTCCTATGAACTATGCTTTTTCTTATCTTCAGGTTTTACTACATGCTCTTGCCTCTGCTTGGAATTTTCTCTGTTCACTCTCCTGGCTTGGAAAACTCCCTTATTTATCCTTCACATCTCAGCTTACAAGTTTCTGTATCTTACATACAGCTTTACATAATTTCCCAAGTCTGGGTCAGAAGATCCTGCTCTATATTCCTTTAAATCCCCTTTCTTCCCTTGCCATATAACTTATTCATTATATTATAGTGGCTAATTTATTAATTTCTTGATAGGAATTTAGATTCTGTGATTTCAGAGACTGTGATGATCTCATGGATCATTACATCTCCAAGACCTACCCCACAGTGGGCACTGGAAACATTTTTTGTTATATAAATGAATGTAAGATTTACAATTCCTGAATAAGGTATTCTCCTATTCTGGACATTTTTAGATACTTAATCCTGGGGGTCGATAAGGTACCTAGAGTTATTTTCCTGTTTGAATCTCTTGTGGGAGTGATTCAAAGCACATCCTAGAAAGAACTCAAAGGCAGCAGAGATGCTCAGGAGAAACACAGACAAAGAGCTGGAGCAGGTGGACGCTGTACCTCTTTGCTCTTAGTGCTTTCTCCTCGTGGTCCTTCGTGGGTCTAACAGTATTTTGGCTGCGAGGGGCCACACCATCCTACCAGCCCTCTGTGAGCCTAGAGAGCGCGGCTCCTTCTCAGCCAAGACTCTCCTCACAGCCGGAAACATCGCGATACCTCCTCAACAATCAGCACCTCGCGATACCACAGCTGAAGCCCAGCGTATTCACGTTTGACAGGTTCCCCGGGGGTTATGGAAAGTTCAGGAATCTTCTTAGGTCTTCGAATGGTTAATGACCTTCCAACACGTGTTCTGCCTCTGGGCTTGTCTTTTGGGCCTGGAACACCGGACTGGACCGACAGAGCTTGCGGGAGAATGGTGGCCGCCTGACTGGAGTCCCTGAGAGGAAAAATGCCCGCGAGGGAAGAATGGCCGTTGTCCCTGGGGAATCGTCGTGTGCCCTATGGGGGCGGAGGACTGGTGATAAGCGGAAAAACCCAGATTGTCAAACGCGGGAAAGCTCTGTTTCCAGAAAAAAGAGGGACCCAGGAGGAGATTATTTTTTGCAGCCCCCAGGGCTGCCCACAGCCCTCGGGTTGGTGGACAGAGGAGTCCACCGGACCTGACACCCCACCGGAGCCTGAGGGACCCTGGGCGGAGATTGGAAAGCAACAGGTGGTCGCCAGGAGACAGGTGAGCACTGCCTGCTTTTGAGAACTCTTAGAGGGACGAATGGAGGAGGGGGTGTCCGGAGAAAATATGGACTGCTTGTTAACTGGAGGTGAGAGGGGATGGGGACTGAGGGCGCGAGATTTGGGTTATGGCCGTAATGGGATCAGATTTATACTCACTGTTCTGGAAGATCGCGGGAAATACTGGTTGTATTTGGACTCTTAAGTTGCTGCAGTTGGGTGACTATGGAACTGAGGAGGAGATTAGTGGGTAGGACTCCGCTGAACAACCTAGTTATAAAATGTTGATATATAACATCTCTTTAGACATAACGATAACAATGGGAGTGAATATCCAAGCTTACTTGCTTAGTTTGAGTGTAGAGATTTAGATATATATATTTCTTGCTTGCTCTTCTCCCTTACCTCCTGCCTGCCCTCCTTCTCTTTTTCCCCTCCTCACTTGTCACTCCTTCTCTTTCTTCCTATCCTCATCACTCCCTCTTTTCGTCCATTAAACCAGGCGTTCTTAACCCTAGAATTTTGGTGATTCGTGAACTGGGATGGAAGGAAAATCACATGTTTATTTTGCTTAACATGTAAACCAATTGTTTTCATCAATTATGAAATTGTAAACCACAGAAGTAATTAGCAGTACCTGTGACAATGTCATCAGTGGAAATCATGTAGTATTAACAGTACCTGTACCTTTGACCACAGAAATCTTAGGTGTTGACGGTCACATTGTGGATATTTAGAAATACTCCTGCTCGCTACTGTGAAACTTTGAGTTATGTGATTTGCCCCCTGATCTTTTATTCAGTGTTAACATTGAAACACTTAATACTATGTCAGTAATTTAAAACATGTTTTGATAAGTATAGTTCAATATAATTGGTTTCCTTTTCGTATTTCTCATCCATTCCTAATCTTACTATGGTGGCTAGAAGGAAAATGAGCGTCAATCTTAAGAACGTGAATGACCCAAATCATTGTACTACAAATACTTATACAATTTAGGTGGTTTCCATTTCTTTCTACAAAACTGAAGGAGCGCCTACTGTAGTTGTTAATTGATAAATAATTAAAAGTAATTTTTAATAAGAGATCACTGGGATTTGGCATATAACTCTAGAGGAGAGCAAAGAGTTATGTGATGTTGCTATAAGAAAATGGTTATTATTCCTATTTACTTATTTATGTACACAAACTTTCTCAGAGTTTATGTATATTTTAAAATTATCATGTAACGTATTATTTGTTTCAGGGGTACAGGTCTGTGATTCATCAGTCTTACATAATTCACAACACTCACCATAGCACATACCTCCCCGAATGTCCATCACCCATCTCTCCTACCCTCCTTCCCTCCAGCAACCCTCATTTTGTTTCCTGAGATCAAGAGTCTCCTTCTCTGGTTTCATCTCCTTTCATTTTTCCCTCCCTTCTCCTATGATCCTCTGTCTTGTTTCTCAAATTCCTCATATCAGTGAGATCATATGATAATATTCTTTCTCTGACTTATTTCACTCATCTTATATTTAAAAATAAAATTTAAAAAGGGAAGTGATTGATTTTGTACATTGACTAATACTGTCAATAGATTTATAAAGTAAAAACCACATTTCATCTCACCAAGATTTATGATGTCAAAAAATTTTCTTATGCTTAATATCTATATAAATTATGTTTATGCTATTTTGCTCATTTGGGTACTAATTGTAATGACAGTATCATTCAAAAGAAATTTTTTTTAATACTTTGATTCTTATGGTTGTGGTAAATGACACCTTGATTTTGGACTTCTGAGCCCCAGAACTTTGAGAGGATTAATTTCTGTTTTAAGCCAACCATCAAGGTTATTTTTAACCTTGTAATTTGTGACAGCAGCTATAGGAAACTAATACATAAACTTTATAGTGTATGCAAATGTTCAGTTTTAGTAGATAATGTGGAGTAGTTTTCCAGATTGATTGTACTGATTTACACTCCCAGTAGCAATGTATGAGAGTTCTGGTTGCTCTGCATAAAGGGCTGGGTGCCAGATACGAAAGAGTCAGATAGTATATGTATTGGTATATATATTAGGCTTTATAGGCCATATGGACTTGGGGCAAATACTCAGCTCTGTCATTGTAGCACAGAAGAAGCCATAGACATCACATAAATGAAAGAGTATGGACCCTTTCCAATAGAATTTTATTTCAAAAATAGGTGGTGGGTACTAATTTGCTGACTCTCACTCTGTATACTCACCAACACTTGGTATTTTCTGTTCTTTTCATTTTAGCCATTCTAGTCAATGTGTACTGATATTTCATTATGGTTTTAAATCACATATCCTTGATGACTGATGAAGTTGAGCATCTTTTCAGGTGTTGTCCATTTAGATGTACTCTTTTGTGAGGTGTCTTTTCAAATGTTTTGTTCATTTTTTAGTAAGATTTTATTTATTTACCTGAGAGAGACAGCGAGTGAGAGAGAGAGCATGAGAGGGAAGTGGGTCAGAGGAAGAAGAAGACTCACTGCTGAGTAGGAAGCCCTTTGGATACCAGGACTTCAGAATCATTACCTGAGCCGAAGGTAGTTGCTTAACCAACTGAGCCACCCAGGCGTCCCTCAAGTATTTTGTTCATTTTTAAAATAACAGTTTGAGATAGAATTCACATGCCATAAAACTCAACCTGTTAAAATAACAATTCAGTGGTCATTAGTATATTCACAGAATTGTGTAATAATCATCAGTACCTAATTTCACTACCTTTCATTACCCCCACACCAAAAAAACCAACCTATATCCATTAACAGTTATGGTCTCCATTCCTTCTGCTCCTAGCCCCTGGCAACCACTAATCTACTTTTTGTCTCTGTGGATTTACTTTTTCTGAACATTTCATATAGGTAGAATCATATAATATGGGATCTTTGTGTCTGGCTTCTTTTACTTACCATAATATTTTCAGAGTTCATCCAAGTTGTAACATGTATCATTACTTCATTCCTTTTTATGGCCAGATAACATTCCATTGTATTGGACACAACACATTTTTTTTTTTAACTTTTAAATTTTTTTAAATTTTTTATAAACATATATTTTTATCCCCAGGGGTACAGGTCTGCGAATCGCCAGGTTTACACACTTCACAGCACTCACCATAGCACATACCCTCCCCAATATCCATAACCCCACCCCCCCTCTCCCACCCCTTCTCCCCCCATCAACCCTCAGTTTGTTTTGTGAGATTAAGAGTCACTTATGGTTTGTCTCCCTCCCAATCCCATCTTGTTTCATTTACTCTTCTCCTACCCCCTTAACCCCCCATGTTGCATCTCCTCTCCCTCATATCAGGGAGATCATATGATAGTTGTCTTTCTCCGACTGACTTATTTCGCTAAGCATGATACCCTCTAGTTCCATCCACGTCGTCGCAAATGGCAAGATTTCATTTCTTTTGATGGCTGCATAGTATTCCATTGTGTATATATACCACATCTTCTTTATCCATTTGTCTGTTGATGGACATCTAGGTTCTTTCCATAGTTTGGCTATTGTAGACACAATGAGATATCACCTCACACCAGTCAGAATGGCTAAAATTAACAAGTCAGGAAATGACAGATGCTGGCGAGGATGCGGAGAAAGGGGAACCCTCCTACACTGTTGGTGGGAATGCAAGCTGGTGCAACCACTCTGGAAAACAGCATGGAGGTTCCTCAAAATGTTGAAAATAGAACTACCCTATGACCCAGCAATTGCACTGCTGGGTATTTACCCTAAAGATACAAACGTGGTGATCCGAAGGGGCACGTGCACCCGAATGTTTATAGCAGCAATGGACACAACACATTTTGTTTATTCATCAGTGGTTGGGCATTTGGATTGATTCCAATTTGTCTATTATGAATAATGATGCTATGAACATTCATGTGCAAGTTTTTGTATGGATGTATGTTTTTAATTCTCTTGGGTATATACCTATGAATAGAATTGTTGGGTCATATGGTAACTTTATGTTTAACATTTTGAGGACTGCCAAACTGTTTCCCAAAGCAGGTGAATCATTTTACAATCCTACCAAGAACATCTAAGTGTTCCAGTTTCTTCATATCCTCACCATAGTTTGTTATTGTCTGTCTTTTTTCATTATAGCTGTCTTGTGGGTGTGAAGTGGTATTTCATTGGGTTTTGATTTACATTTCCTTATTGACTAATGATGTTGTGCATCTTTTCATGCTTTATTGGCCAGTTGTATGTATTCTTTGGAGAAATGTCTATTTAAATTCTCTGGCCAATTTTAATTGAGTTGTCCATCTTTTTATTGTTGTCCAGTTTCTTTATACATTCTGGATACAAGTCCCTTATCCAATATACTATTTGTAATATTTTCTCCCATTCTCTGGGTTGTCTTTCACTTTCTTGATGGTATCCTTGAAGCACAGAGTATTTTCTTTTAATGAAAACTGATTTATCTAATTTTTCTTTTGTCAATTGGGCTTTAGTGTCCTATCTAAGAAACCATTGCCTAATTCAAAGTTATAATGATTTCCACTCATGTTTACTCATAAGAATTTTATAGTTTCAAAACTGCTCTTACATTTAGGCATTTGACCCTTTTTGAAATGATTTTTGTTTATGGCATCAGGTAAGGACCCAGCTTTGTTCTTTTGCATATGGATATCCAGTAGTCCCAACATTTGTTGAAAAGACTTTGCCCCATTGAATGGTATTGGCACCATTGTTGAAAATCATTGTTGAAAAGGGTTTATTTTTGGACTCTTGGTTCTGTTTTGTGCCAGTATTACACTTTCATGATTATTGTAGATTTGCACTAAATTTTGATGTCTAGAAGCATCAGTCCTCCAACTTTATTCTTTTTCTAGGTTGTTTTGGCCACTCCAGGTGGTCACCATTGCTTGTCAAGTACTAAAAAAAAAGACAGCTGGGATTTTGATATGGTTGTGTTGAATCTGTAGATCAGTTTTGAGAGTATTACCAACTTAATAGTATGAAGTTTTTCACTCCATGAACGTTGGAACAGGTGATGTCCTTCCATTTATTTAGGATTTCTACGATTTCCTTCAACAGTGTTTTGTAGTTTTCAGTGTACAGGTTTTATACTTCTTTTATTAAATTTATTCCTAATTATTTTGTTCATGTTAATGCTACTGTAGATGGAATTGTTTTCTTTATTTCATTTTTAGGGGCTCATTGTAAGTGTATAGAAATACAATTTTTTTTGCATCGATCTTTTATCCTGCAACATTCTGAGCTTGTTTATTAATTCTAATTGTTTTTTTTTAGTGATTTCTTAGTATTTTATATGTACAATATATATTTACATATATATGTTAATGTCATCATGAATAGAGATCATCTTACTTCTTCTATTCTGACCTGGATGCTTTTAAATTCCTTTTTTTTTGCTTAATTGCTCTGTTTAGGTTAAAACCTCCAGGAAAATGTTGAATAGAAGGGATAAGAGAAGCTATCTTTGTCTTGTTTCTGTTTTTAGGGAGAAAGCTTTCAGACTCACCATTAACTATTATGATAGTGGTGGGTTTCATGTAGATGCCCTTTATCGTGTTGAGTAAGTCCCCTGCTATTACTAGTTTGTTGAGTGCTTTTATTATGAAAGAGTATTGGAATTTGTCATATGTTTTCTCTGTATTTATTGAGGTGGTCATGTGGTTATTGTTCTTTATTCTGTATATGTGGTTTATTACATTGATTTACATATGTTGATAGTTTTTTTAAATGTTTTTTATTCATTTTAAAATTGGGTTTTGTTTTTTATTTGTAAGAGTACTTTCTTTTCTTGGTGTCCTTGCAATATTAATGATGTCTATTAATCAGCAAATGGTCTTACTCCTAATATAATCCAGTCTACCATTTCTTGTTTTTGGTTAACAGTTCTGTGTCTTATTTAAGAATCTCTGTCTACTCCAAGATTGTGAAGATGTTTTCCTGTGTTCTTTTTCCTGAAAGCTTTATTGTTTTACTTTTCACAATTAGGTCTGCATTCCATAAAATCAATCTGGAATTGATTTTAGGTGTTAGAAGTCAGGGTTACTTTTATTTCTATATGGATATCCAATTCACTTTTCCTGAGTGGACTATCATCTTTTTTTCTTGAATTAGGTGGCCACATATATGGGTTGTGTTTCTGGGCTCTCTATTCTGTTTTTATAGTGTTGAAACATTTTTTAAAATTTTTTATGCATGCTGCTTACTTTTTGATTTCATGGCTAGCTACTCTTTCTAGTTGAAAACCATTTTTCATAATTTTTAAATTACTTTTTTAAAGAGAGAGAGGTGTGCATATGTGTGCAAGAATATGTACATGTGAGCACACACACGTGTGGGTTGGGGGAGGGGACAGAGGGAGAGGGAGAAAGACAATCTTTTTTTTTTTTTTAAACATTTTATTTATTTATTTGAGAGAAGAGAGAGACAGTGAGAGAGAGCATGAGTGAGGAGAAGGTCAGAGGGAGAAGCAGACTCCCCGTGGAGCTGGGAGCCTGATGCGGGACTCGATCCCGGGACTCCAGGATCATGACCTGAGCTGAAGGCAGTCGCTTAACCAACTGAGCCACCCAGGCGCCCGAGAAAGACAATCTTAAGTGGGCTCCGCTCAATCTCACCACCCTGAGATCATGACTGGAGCCAAAATCAAGAGTTGGACCCTTAAACTACTGTGTCATCCAGGTGCCCAATTTATCATAATTTTTAAAAAAGATTTTATTTATTTATTTGACAGAGATCACAAGTTGGCAGAGAGGCAGGCAGAGAGAGAGGAAGCAGGCTCCCCACGGTGCCGAGAGCCCGATACGGGGCTTGATCCCAGCACCCTGGGATCATGACCTGAGCTGGAGGCAGAGGCTTTAACCCACTGAGCCACCCAGGCACCCCTATCATAGTTTTTAAAGTTAAGAAGCCATTCACATAATATAATGGGGGCGGAGGACTGGTGATAAGCGGAAAAACCCAGATTGTCAAACGCGGGAAAGCTCTGTTTCCAGAAAAAAGAGGGACCCAGGAGGAGATTATTTTTTGCAGCCCCCAGGGCTGCCCACAGCCCTCGGGTTGGTGGACAGAGGAGTCCACCGGACCTGACACCCCACCGGAGCCTGAGGGACCCTGGGCGGAGATTGGAAAGCAACAGGTGGTCGCCAGGAGACAGGTGAGCACTGCCTGCTTTTGAGAACTCTTAGAGGGACGAATGGAGGAGGGGGTGTCCGGAGAAAATATGGACTGCTTGTTAACTGGAGGTGAGAGGGGATGGGGACTGAGGGCGCGAGATTTGGGTTATGGCCGTAATGGGATCAGATTTATACTCACTGTTCTGGAAGATCGCGGGAAATACTGGTTGTATTTGGACTCTTAAGTTGCTGCAGTTGGGTGACTATGGAACTGAGGAGGAGATTAGTGGGTAGGACTCCGCTGAACAACCTAGTTATAAAATGTTGATATATAACATCTCTTTAGACATAACGATAACAATGGGAGTGAATATCCAAGCTTACTTGCTTAGTTTGAGTGTAGAGATTTAGATATATATATTTCTTGCTTGCTCTTCTCCCTTACCTCCTGCCTGCCCTCCTTCTCTTTTTCCCCTCCTCACTTGTCACTCCTTCTCTTTCTTCCTATCCTCATCACTCCCTCTTTTCGTCCATTAAACCAGGCGTTCTTAACCCTAGAATTTTGGTGATTCGTGAACTGGGATGGAAGGAAAATCACATGTTTATTTTGCTTAACATGTAAACCAATTGTTTTCATCAATTATGAAATTGTAAACCACAGAAGTAATTAGCAGTACCTGTGACAATGTCATCAGTGGAAATCATGTAGTATTAACAGTACCTGTACCTTTGACCACAGAAATCTTAGGTGTTGACGGTCACATTGTGGATATTTAGAAATACTCCTGCTCGCTACTGTGAAACTTTGAGTTATGTGATTTGCCCCCTGATCTTTTATTCAGTGTTAACATTGAAACACTTAATACTATGTCAGTAATTTAAAACATGTTTTGATAAGTATAGTTCAATATAATTGGTTTCCTTTTCGTATTTCTCATCCATTCCTAATCTTACTATGGTGGCTAGAAGGAAAATGAGCGTCAATCTTAAGAACGTGAATGACCCAAATCATTGTACTACAAATACTTATACAATTTAGGTGGTTTCCATTTCTTTCTACAAAACTGAAGGAGCGCCTACTGTAGTTGTTAATTGATAAATAATTAAAAGTAATTTTTAATAAGAGATCACTGGGATTTGGCATATAACTCTAGAGGAGAGCAAAGAGTTATGTGATGTTGCTATAAGAAAATGGTTATTATTCCTATTTACTTATTTATGTACACAAACTTTCTCAGAGTTTATGTATATTTTAAAATTATCATGTAACGTATTATTTGTTTCAGGGGTACAGGTCTGTGATTCATCAGTCTTACATAATTCACAACACTCACCATAGCACATACCTCCCCGAATGTCCATCACCCATCTCTCCTACCCTCCTTCCCTCCAGCAACCCTCATTTTGTTTCCTGAGATCAAGAGTCTCCTTCTCTGGTTTCATCTCCTTTCATTTTTCCCTCCCTTCTCCTATGATCCTCTGTCTTGTTTCTCAAATTCCTCATATCAGTGAGATCATATGATAATATTCTTTCTCTGACTTATTTCACTCATCTTATATTTAAAAATAAAATTTAAAAAGGGAAGTGATTGATTTTGTACATTGACTAATACTGTCAATAGATTTATAAAGTAAAAACCACATTTCATCTCACCAAGATTTATGATGTCAAAAAATTTTCTTATGCTTAATATCTATATAAATTATGTTTATGCTATTTTGCTCATTTGGGTACTAATTGTAATGACAGTATCATTCAAAAGAAATTTTTTTTAATACTTTGATTCTTATGGTTGTGGTAAATGACACCTTGATTTTGGACTTCTGAGCCCCAGAACTTTGAGAGGATTAATTTCTGTTTTAAGCCAACCATCAAGGTTATTTTTAACCTTGTAATTTGTGACAGCAGCTATAGGAAACTAATACATAAACTTTATAGTGTATGCAAATGTTCAGTTTTAGTAGATAATGTGGAGTAGTTTTCCAGATTGATTGTACTGATTTACACTCCCAGTAGCAATGTATGAGAGTTCTGGTTGCTCTGCATAAAGGGCTGGGTGCCAGATACGAAAGAGTCAGATAGTATATGTATTGGTATATATATTAGGCTTTATAGGCCATATGGACTTGGGGCAAATACTCAGCTCTGTCATTGTAGCACAGAAGAAGCCATAGACATCACATAAATGAAAGAGTATGGACCCTTTCCAATAGAATTTTATTTCAAAAATAGGTGGTGGGTACTAATTTGCTGACTCTCACTCTGTATACTCACCAACACTTGGTATTTTCTGTTCTTTTCATTTTAGCCATTCTAGTCAATGTGTACTGATATTTCATTATGGTTTTAAATCACATATCCTTGATGACTGATGAAGTTGAGCATCTTTTCAGGTGTTGTCCATTTAGATGTACTCTTTTGTGAGGTGTCTTTTCAAATGTTTTGTTCATTTTTTAGTAAGATTTTATTTATTTACCTGAGAGAGACAGCGAGTGAGAGAGAGAGCATGAGAGGGAAGTGGGTCAGAGGAAGAAGAAGACTCACTGCTGAGTAGGAAGCCCTTTGGATACCAGGACTTCAGAATCATTACCTGAGCCGAAGGTAGTTGCTTAACCAACTGAGCCACCCAGGCGTCCCTCAAGTATTTTGTTCATTTTTAAAATAACAGTTTGAGATAGAATTCACATGCCATAAAACTCAACCTGTTAAAATAACAATTCAGTGGTCATTAGTATATTCACAGAATTGTGTAATAATCATCAGTACCTAATTTCACTACCTTTCATTACCCCCACACCAAAAAAACCAACCTATATCCATTAACAGTTATGGTCTCCATTCCTTCTGCTCCTAGCCCCTGGCAACCACTAATCTACTTTTTGTCTCTGTGGATTTACTTTTTCTGAACATTTCATATAGGTAGAATCATATAATATGGGATCTTTGTGTCTGGCTTCTTTTACTTACCATAATATTTTCAGAGTTCATCCAAGTTGTAACATGTATCATTACTTCATTCCTTTTTATGGCCAGATAACATTCCATTGTATTGGACACAACACATTTTTTTTTTTAACTTTTAAATTTTTTTAAATTTTTTATAAACATATATTTTTATCCCCAGGGGTACAGGTCTGCGAATCGCCAGGTTTACACACTTCACAGCACTCACCATAGCACATACCCTCCCCAATATCCATAACCCCACCCCCCCTCTCCCACCCCTTCTCCCCCCATCAACCCTCAGTTTGTTTTGTGAGATTAAGAGTCACTTATGGTTTGTCTCCCTCCCAATCCCATCTTGTTTCATTTACTCTTCTCCTACCCCCTTAACCCCCCATGTTGCATCTCCTCTCCCTCATATCAGGGAGATCATATGATAGTTGTCTTTCTCCGACTGACTTATTTCGCTAAG
This sequence comes from Lutra lutra, assembly GCF_902655055.1. Lineage (NCBI taxonomy): Eukaryota > Metazoa > Chordata > Mammalia > Carnivora > Mustelidae > Lutra > Lutra lutra. The sequence continues at coordinate 59,703,548 of NC_062291.1, read as the reverse complement.
CATGATACCCTCTAGTTCCATCCACGTCGTCGCAAATGGCAAGATTTCATTTCTTTTGATGGCTGCATAGTATTCCATTGTGTATATATACCACATCTTCTTTATCCATTTGTCTGTTGATGGACATCTAGGTTCTTTCCATAGTTTGGCTATTGTAGACACAATGAGATATCACCTCACACCAGTCAGAATGGCTAAAATTAACAAGTCAGGAAATGACAGATGCTGGCGAGGATGCGGAGAAAGGGGAACCCTCCTACACTGTTGGTGGGAATGCAAGCTGGTGCAACCACTCTGGAAAACAGCATGGAGGTTCCTCAAAATGTTGAAAATAGAACTACCCTATGACCCAGCAATTGCACTGCTGGGTATTTACCCTAAAGATACAAACGTGGTGATCCGAAGGGGCACGTGCACCCGAATGTTTATAGCAGCAATGGACACAACACATTTTGTTTATTCATCAGTGGTTGGGCATTTGGATTGATTCCAATTTGTCTATTATGAATAATGATGCTATGAACATTCATGTGCAAGTTTTTGTATGGATGTATGTTTTTAATTCTCTTGGGTATATACCTATGAATAGAATTGTTGGGTCATATGGTAACTTTATGTTTAACATTTTGAGGACTGCCAAACTGTTTCCCAAAGCAGGTGAATCATTTTACAATCCTACCAAGAACATCTAAGTGTTCCAGTTTCTTCATATCCTCACCATAGTTTGTTATTGTCTGTCTTTTTTCATTATAGCTGTCTTGTGGGTGTGAAGTGGTATTTCATTGGGTTTTGATTTACATTTCCTTATTGACTAATGATGTTGTGCATCTTTTCATGCTTTATTGGCCAGTTGTATGTATTCTTTGGAGAAATGTCTATTTAAATTCTCTGGCCAATTTTAATTGAGTTGTCCATCTTTTTATTGTTGTCCAGTTTCTTTATACATTCTGGATACAAGTCCCTTATCCAATATACTATTTGTAATATTTTCTCCCATTCTCTGGGTTGTCTTTCACTTTCTTGATGGTATCCTTGAAGCACAGAGTATTTTCTTTTAATGAAAACTGATTTATCTAATTTTTCTTTTGTCAATTGGGCTTTAGTGTCCTATCTAAGAAACCATTGCCTAATTCAAAGTTATAATGATTTCCACTCATGTTTACTCATAAGAATTTTATAGTTTCAAAACTGCTCTTACATTTAGGCATTTGACCCTTTTTGAAATGATTTTTGTTTATGGCATCAGGTAAGGACCCAGCTTTGTTCTTTTGCATATGGATATCCAGTAGTCCCAACATTTGTTGAAAAGACTTTGCCCCATTGAATGGTATTGGCACCATTGTTGAAAATCATTGTTGAAAAGGGTTTATTTTTGGACTCTTGGTTCTGTTTTGTGCCAGTATTACACTTTCATGATTATTGTAGATTTGCACTAAATTTTGATGTCTAGAAGCATCAGTCCTCCAACTTTATTCTTTTTCTAGGTTGTTTTGGCCACTCCAGGTGGTCACCATTGCTTGTCAAGTACTAAAAAAAAAGACAGCTGGGATTTTGATATGGTTGTGTTGAATCTGTAGATCAGTTTTGAGAGTATTACCAACTTAATAGTATGAAGTTTTTCACTCCATGAACGTTGGAACAGGTGATGTCCTTCCATTTATTTAGGATTTCTACGATTTCCTTCAACAGTGTTTTGTAGTTTTCAGTGTACAGGTTTTATACTTCTTTTATTAAATTTATTCCTAATTATTTTGTTCATGTTAATGCTACTGTAGATGGAATTGTTTTCTTTATTTCATTTTTAGGGGCTCATTGTAAGTGTATAGAAATACAATTTTTTTTGCATCGATCTTTTATCCTGCAACATTCTGAGCTTGTTTATTAATTCTAATTGTTTTTTTTTAGTGATTTCTTAGTATTTTATATGTACAATATATATTTACATATATATGTTAATGTCATCATGAATAGAGATCATCTTACTTCTTCTATTCTGACCTGGATGCTTTTAAATTCCTTTTTTTTTGCTTAATTGCTCTGTTTAGGTTAAAACCTCCAGGAAAATGTTGAATAGAAGGGATAAGAGAAGCTATCTTTGTCTTGTTTCTGTTTTTAGGGAGAAAGCTTTCAGACTCACCATTAACTATTATGATAGTGGTGGGTTTCATGTAGATGCCCTTTATCGTGTTGAGTAAGTCCCCTGCTATTACTAGTTTGTTGAGTGCTTTTATTATGAAAGAGTATTGGAATTTGTCATATGTTTTCTCTGTATTTATTGAGGTGGTCATGTGGTTATTGTTCTTTATTCTGTATATGTGGTTTATTACATTGATTTACATATGTTGATAGTTTTTTTAAATGTTTTTTATTCATTTTAAAATTGGGTTTTGTTTTTTATTTGTAAGAGTACTTTCTTTTCTTGGTGTCCTTGCAATATTAATGATGTCTATTAATCAGCAAATGGTCTTACTCCTAATATAATCCAGTCTACCATTTCTTGTTTTTGGTTAACAGTTCTGTGTCTTATTTAAGAATCTCTGTCTACTCCAAGATTGTGAAGATGTTTTCCTGTGTTCTTTTTCCTGAAAGCTTTATTGTTTTACTTTTCACAATTAGGTCTGCATTCCATAAAATCAATCTGGAATTGATTTTAGGTGTTAGAAGTCAGGGTTACTTTTATTTCTATATGGATATCCAATTCACTTTTCCTGAGTGGACTATCATCTTTTTTTCTTGAATTAGGTGGCCACATATATGGGTTGTGTTTCTGGGCTCTCTATTCTGTTTTTATAGTGTTGAAACATTTTTTAAAATTTTTTATGCATGCTGCTTACTTTTTGATTTCATGGCTAGCTACTCTTTCTAGTTGAAAACCATTTTTCATAATTTTTAAATTACTTTTTTAAAGAGAGAGAGGTGTGCATATGTGTGCAAGAATATGTACATGTGAGCACACACACGTGTGGGTTGGGGGAGGGGACAGAGGGAGAGGGAGAAAGACAATCTTTTTTTTTTTTTTTAAACATTTTATTTATTTATTTGAGAGAAGAGAGAGACAGTGAGAGAGAGCATGAGTGAGGAGAAGGTCAGAGGGAGAAGCAGACTCCCCGTGGAGCTGGGAGCCTGATGCGGGACTCGATCCCGGGACTCCAGGATCATGACCTGAGCTGAAGGCAGTCGCTTAACCAACTGAGCCACCCAGGCGCCCGAGAAAGACAATCTTAAGTGGGCTCCGCTCAATCTCACCACCCTGAGATCATGACTGGAGCCAAAATCAAGAGTTGGACCCTTAAACTACTGTGTCATCCAGGTGCCCAATTTATCATAATTTTTAAAAAAGATTTTATTTATTTATTTGACAGAGATCACAAGTTGGCAGAGAGGCAGGCAGAGAGAGAGGAAGCAGGCTCCCCACGGTGCCGAGAGCCCGATACGGGGCTTGATCCCAGCACCCTGGGATCATGACCTGAGCTGGAGGCAGAGGCTTTAACCCACTGAGCCACCCAGGCACCCCTATCATAGTTTTTAAAGTTAAGAAGCCATTCACATAATATAAAATCAGCCAATTTAAAGTGAACAATCCATCATGCACTTAAACAATGTGCAACCATCATCCCTGTCTAGGTCCAAAGCATTTTCATCACTCCCTGTACCCATGAAGTAGATACTTCCCATACTCCTTTTCCCCAGCTCCTGATAATCACCACTATGCTTTCTGTCCCTATGGATTTACTCTATGGATGCAGTCTAGATATTTTATACAAATTCAATTATAGGCCATGTTACCTTTTTGTGCCTGACTTCCTTCACATAGCATGATGTTTTTTGCTTTTATCCACATTGTAGCATGTATTGTTACATTAGTTTTTGTTTATCCTTTCATCAATGTGTTAATTTCTAGGATTTTATATTAGGCCTTCTTACTTCATAATTCAGTCATTTTCTTTTCTTTTCCTGATTGCCTTTTCAAGATTGGATGTTCCTCAAAAAGTTAAAAATAGAACTATCCTATGACCTAGCAATTGCCCTTCCAGGTATTTATCCAAGGGGTACAAAAATATAGTTCAAAGGGTCACATGGACCCCAATGTTTAAGTTGCAATGTCCACAATAACTAAAGTATGGAAAGATGTCCATAGACAGTTGAATGGATAAAGAAGATGTGGTATATGTACACTATGGAATATTATTCAGCTGTCAAAAAGAATGAAATCTTGTCATTTGCAGTAGTGTGGATGGAACTAGTGGGTATTATGCTAAATGAAATAAGTCAGAGAAAGACAAATACCATATGATTTTACTCATATGTGTAATTTGAGAGACAAAACATATGAACATAGGAGAAGGGAAGGAAAAATTAAATAAGATAAACACAGAGAGAGAGGGGCGCCTGGGTGGCTCAGTCACTGGGCGCCTGCCTTCTGCTCAGGTCATGATCCCAGGATCCTGGGATTGAGCCCTATATAGGGCTCCCTGCTCGTGGAAAACCTGCTTCTCCCTCTTCTACTACCCCTGCATAGAGGGAGGCAAACCATAAGAGACTCTTGACTATAGGGAACAAACAGGGTTGCTGGTGGGGAGGTGGGTAGAGGGATGGGATAACTGGGTGACAAGCATTAAGGAGGGCAATTGATGTAATGAGCGCTGGGTGTTGTATGCAACTGATGAATCACTTAATTTTACCCTTGATACTAATACTATACTATATGTTAACTACATTGAATTTATTTATTTTTAAAGATTTTATTTACCTTTTTTAGAGAGCACGTAAGCAAGGGCAGGAGCAGAAGGAGAAGGGTAGGCAGGGGCAAAGAATCTCAAGCAGGCTCCACACTGAATGCATAGCCCAATGCAGGGCTTGATCATGAGCTGAAACCAAGAGTTGGACGCTTAACCAAGTGAACCATCCAGGTGCCCCACTAAATTGAATTTAAATAAAAAATTAAAATAAGATTGCCTTGGCTGTTGTTGGTCCTTTGCATTTTGTTACACATTTTAGAATCAGTTTTTCTGTTACATATTTTTAAAAACTGGCTGGAATTTTATTTGGGATGTGTATGAGCCTTTTCAGGAGAGCAGAGCTAAGTTTGTAATAGGTCCAAAAATGACTTGCAAGAACCAGAAGAGGTAACTGGCTTTGACTATTACTGTCATTAGGGGTTGGGCCACAATGAGGATTTTTATATGTTGGCTAGGGCTTGTACATTTTAAATTTCCATTTGTACCAAAGGAGGGAGTTCATGAACATTATTATCAGTTTCCTCAGATAAGGGGTTTGAAACCTGTCAGTAGTCAGACATCAAAAATGGGAGTCAAACTCTTTATTATAATTCAACTCTGATATTTGACAACTGAGATGTTCCATGTTTTATTGAATTGAATTTGAACTTGTCTAAGCCATGTGGCATTTTCAAGGCCTGCAGCCTGAAGCTGCTAAGGGAGTTACAGTTCAATTGAATGCCTTGTTCAAGAGACCAGTATTATGTATTTTGATAATTGAAATGTGTGTCCTGGTCACTATAAATAATGTTTGGAACACCAAAGGCAATAAGACATGTCTTAGATCTTGTAGTGTAGCATTAGGATGTGAAGAAATATGGGTGATCTTAATGTATATTTTGGACATCAGTAAGGCATGACATTCTGAGAGTTCTTTGCCTCAAATGGGGCAACCTTGGATAAGAAATTGTTGGAGTCTATAAAAATGTGTAAAGGGGGCAGATTGTGATTAGGGCATCCAGGGCTAAGAAGACTGGCTGAAGTTTGGCCAGTTTCGCTGACCTTTGAGTTCTGTCCTTTTTATTAGAGATGTGCCTAATGAAAAGCAGTAGTTGTCCATTAAACTCCATCATGTGTGATGGTGGTACTGCTGTCTATAAAGTATATGAGCGCCCTTTGCTGTTCACTCAGATGATCCAAAGGGGCTCCTCAGGAATCTGAGGGATGAGTGGACTTCTCTGGCAATGTGGCATTTGTCAAGGGACTGAGAATAAGAGAGACTACCCCCTCTGGCAAATGAGGAATGCCAGAGGGCCCACGTTTGGTTCTAACTTAAAGGTACTGTTGCCATTTTAGTAAGGGGGCCTCAGTGGCCATGCTGAATTTGTGGGGGCTGCTTCCATGACCCAACGCATAACGAGCAGCTGAGTGTGTAGAATAACTGGGTCAGTCTATGAGAGCCTCTGTTTCCAGGAGATCCCAGTAATGAGCCAATAATTGCCTCTCTCTATTAGCATGTAGTGTGGGGTTGAGGAGAGCAGTTTCTTACATTGAAAACCCACAGACAATTCATGGTCATCAAGGGTGATCCTGAGGTCTAAGATCTATGAGAGGAGGTTGCTAAAGCCTTTCTGTGGTAGGCAGAATTATGGCCCCAAAGATGTCCATGTCATAATCTCTGGAATAATTTACATGGCAAAAGGGACTTTGCATATATAATTAAGGTAAAGACTTATGATGTAGGGAGATTGTCTTGGATTATCTGGTGGTGTCTAGTCTAATTATAGGAGTCCTTAAACACAGAGAACCTTTCCTGGCTGTAATGAGGCAGAGATTTAATTGTGGAAGAAGGTCAAAAAGATGCAGAATTGCTGGTTTTGAAGACACTGAATGATTTTTCGTCTTTTTTTTTTATTATGCTATGTTAATCACCATACAATACATCATTAGTTTTTGATGTAGTGTTCCATGATTCATTGTGTGTGACACCCAGTGCTCCATGCAGTATGTGCCCTCCTTAATACTCATCACTGGGCTAACTCATCCTCCACCGCCTCTTTCCTCTAAAACACCCAGTTTGTATCCCAGAGTCTGTAGTCTCTCAGGTTTTGTCTCCCCTTCTGATTCTACCCCTTTATCTTCCCCTTCCTTCTCCTAATGTCCTCCGTGCTATTCTTTATGTTCCACGAATAAGCGGAACCATATGATAATTGGCTTTCTCTGCTTATTTCACTTAGCATAATATCCTCCAGTTCTGTCCATGTTGATGTAAAAGTTGGATATTCATCCTTTCTAATGGCTGAGGAATATTCCATCGTATATATGGACAACATCTTCTTTATTCATTTGTCTGCTGAAGGGCATCTTGGCTCTTTCCACAGTTTGGCTATTGTGGACATTGCTGCTATGAACATTGGGGTGCATATGGCCGCCCTTTTCACTACATCTGTATCTTTGGGGTAAATACCCGGTAGTGCAATTGCTGGGTCATAGGGTAGCTCTATTTTTAACATTTTGTGGAACCTCTGCACTATTTTCCAAAGTGGCTGTACCACCTTGCATTCCCACCAACGGTGTAAGAGGATTCCCCTTTCTCCACAGCTGTTCTGATATTTGTTGTGTCTTGCCTTGTCGATTTTTGTTATTCTGATTGGTGTGAGGTGGTATCTCAGTGTGGTTTTGATTTGAATTTCCCTGATGGCTAATGATGATGAATACTTTTTCAAGTGTCTGTTAGCCATTTGTATGTCTTCTTTGGAGAAGTGTCTTCTCATGTCTTCTGTCCATTTTTTTGACTTGATTATTTGTTTTTTGTTTGTTGAGTTTGAGAAGTTCTTTATAGACTTTAGATATCAGCCCTTTGTCTACAATGTCATTTGCAAATATCTTCTCCCATCCTGTGGGTTGCCTCTTTGCTTTTTTGACTGTTTCCTTTGCTGTGCAGAAGCTTTTTATCTTGATGAAGTCCCAAAAGGTCATTTTCGCTCTGGTTTCCCTTGCCTTTGGAGACGTGTCTTGAAAGAAGTTGCTGTGGCCGATGTCGAAGAGTTTGCTGCCTGTGTTCTCCTGTAGGACTTTGATGGATCCCTGTCTCACATTGAGGTCTTTCATCCATTTAGAGTTTATCTTTGCGTATGGTGTAAATGAATGGTCGTGTTTCATTCTTCAGTTTATAGCTGTCCAATCTTCCCAGCACCCTTTATTGAAGAGACTGTCTTTTCTCCATTGGATATTTTGCCCTGCTTTGTCAAAGATTAGTTGACCATAGAGTTGAGGGTCCATATTTGGGCTCTCTGTTCTGTTCCATTGATCTATGTGTCTGTTTTTGTGCCAAAACCATGCTGTGTTGGTGACCACAGCTTTGTAGTATAGCTTGGAATCAGGCAACATGATGCCCCCAGCTTTGTTTTTCTTTTTCAACATTTCCTTGGTGATTCAGGGTCTTTTCTGGTTCCGTGCATTTGTTCCAGCATTTTGAAAAATGCCATTGGTATTTTGATTGGGATGGTGTTGAAAGTATGGATTGCTCTGGGCAGCATAGACATTTTAACAGTGTTTATTCTTACGATCCATGAGCATGGAGTGTTTTTCCATCTTTTTTGTGCCTTCTTCAATTTGTGTCATAAGTGTTTTGTAGTTCCTAGAGTATAGATCCTTCACCTCTTTGGGTAGGTTTATTCCAAGGTATCTTACGGGTTTTGGTGGTATTGTAAATGGAATCAATTCCCTAATTTTTCTTTCTACAGTTAATTGTTAGTGATTAGGAATGCAGCTGATATCTGTGCTTTGATTTTGTATCCTGCCACATTACTGAATTGCTGTATGAGTTCAGGTAATTTGGGGATGAAGACTTTTGGCTTTTCCACATAGAGTATTCATGTCATCTACGAAGAGAGAGAGTTTGATGACTTCTTTGCCAATTTGAATACTTTTTATTTCTTTTTTGTTGTCTGATTACTGTTGCTAGGACTTCTAGTACTATGTTGAACAATAGTGGTGAGAGTGGGCATCCTTGTCGTGTTCCTGATCTTAAGGGAAAGGCTCTCAGCTTTTTCCCATTGAGAATGATACTTGCTGTGGGCTTTTTATAGATGGTTTTTATGAAATTGAGGAATGTTCCCTCTATCCCTACACCGTGGAGAATTTTAATTAGGAAAGGATGCTGCATTTTGTCAAATGCTTTTTCTGCATCAGCTGAGAAGACCATGCGGTTCTTCTCTCTCCTCTTATTAATGTGTTCTATCACATTGATTGATTTGTGAATATTGAACCACCCACCTGGTCGTGATGGATAATCCTTTTAATGTGCTATTGAATGCTGTTAGTTAGGATCTTGAGAATTTCAGCATCTGTATTTATCAGGAGTAGTGGTCTGAAATTCTCCTTTTTGATGGGGTCTTTGCCTGGTTTTGGGATCAAGGTTATGCTGGCCTCATTGAATGAGTCTGGAAGTTTTCTTTCTGTTTCTATTTTTTGAAACATTTTCAGGAGAATAGGTATTATTTTTTCTTTGAATGTTTGGCAGAATTGCCCAGGGAATCCATCAGGTCCTGGACTCTTGTTTTTTGGGAGGTTTTTGATCACTGCTTCAGTCTCGTTACTGGCTATAGGTCTATTCAGGTTGTCAGTTTCTTCCTTTTTCAGTCTTGGTAGTTTATAGGTTTCCAGGAAGGCATCCATTTCTTCCAGGTTGCTTAACTTATTGGCATATAGTTGTTGATAATAATTTCTGATAATTGTTTCTGTTTCCTTTGTGTTGTGATCTCTCTCTCCTTTCATAATTTTATTAATTTGAGTCTTTTCTCTTTTCTTTAGGATAAGTCTGGCCAGTGGTTTATCAATCTTATTAATTCTTTCAAAGAACCAGCTTCTAGTTTCATTGATCTGCTCTTCTGTGTTTTTGGTTTCTAATTCCTCGATCTCTGCTCTAATCTTAATTATTTCCCTTCTTGTGTGTGGCTTAGGCTTCATTTGTTTGTTTCTTTGTTTTTCTCAAGTTCTTTAAGGTGTAAAGTTAGTTGGTGGATGCGGGATTTTTCTCTTTTTTTGAGTGAGACTTGGATGGCTATGTATTTTCCCCATAGGATGCCTTTGCAGTATCCCGTAGATTTTGAACTGATGTGTTTTCATTCTCATTGGTTTCCATGAATTGTTTAATTTCTTCTCTGATTTCCTGATTAACACAAACATTCTTGAGCAGGATGGTCTTCAGCTTCCAAGTGTTTGGATTTTTTCCCAATTTCTTTCTTTCTTTCTTTCTTCTTTCTTTCTTTCTTTCTTTTTTAAGTTTTTTTTTTTAAAAAATTAACATATAATGTATTATTTGTTTCAGGGGTACAGGTCTGTGATTCATCAGTCTTACAAATTTCACAGCACTCACCCTAGCACATACCCTCCCCAACTGAGTTCCAGTTTCAAAGCATTGTGATCTGAGAATATGCAGGGAATAATCTCAATCTTTTGGTATCAGTTGACACCTGGTTTGTGATGTGTGCTCGAGAAGAATGAGTATTCTGTTGTTTTAGGGTGGGATGTTCTGTATATATCTATGAGGTCCATCTGGTCCAGTGTGTCTTTCAAAGCTCTTGTTTCTTTGTTGATTTTCTGCTTAGATGATCTGTCTATTCCTGAGAGTGGAGTGTTGAGGTCTCCTACTATTAACATAGTATTATCAGTATGATACTTTATTTTGGTAAATGGTTGGCTTATATAGTTGGCTACTCCCATGTTGGGGGCATAGATATTTACAATTGTTAGATCCTCTTGTTGGGTAGACACTTTAAGAATGATATAGTGTCCTTCTGTATCTCTAACTACAGTCTTTAGCTTAAAGTCTAATTTGTCTGATATGAGAATTGCTACCCCAGCTTTCATTTGATGTCCGTTGTCATGAAAAATGGCCCTCCATCTCTTCACTTTCAGTCTGGATGTATCTTTGGTTCAAAGTGAGTCTCTTGTAGAGAGCATATGGATGGGTCCTGTCTTTTTATCCAATCTGCAACCCTGTGTCGTTTCTTGGGAGCATTTAGGCCCTTCACCTTGAGAGCGATTATTGACAGACAAGATTTTATTGTCCTCATGTTGCCTGTGAAGTCCTTGTTTCTATAGATTGGTCATGTGTATCTCTGTTCTATCACTCTTGGGTTCTTTCTCCTTTTATAGAACCTTCCCCTGCCCCCTTAATATTTCTTGCAGGGCCGGCTTAGTGGTCACATAATCTTTTAGTTTCTGCTGTTCCTAGAAGTTCTTACCTCTCCATCTATTCTGAATGACAGCCTTGCTGGATAAAGTATTCTTGCCTGCATGTTCTTCTCAGTTAGTCCCCTGAATATGTCTTGCTAGCCCTTTCTGGCTTGCCAGGTCTCTGTGGGTAGGTCTGACATTATTCTGATGTTCCTCCCTCTGTATTTAAGGAATCTCTTCCCCCTAGCTGCCCATAAAATGGTTCCCTTGGTTCTATGATTTGTGAGTTTTACTGTTACATGCCTGAGCATTGGTCTGCCCTCATTGATCTTGGGGGGTGTCCTCTCTGCCTCTAGGACACGAATGCTTCTTTTATTTCCCCAGATTAAGGAAGTTCTCAGCTACGATTTGGTCAAATATATCTTCTAGTCCTCTCTCTGTCTCCACCCCCTCAGGGATCCCAATAATTCTGACATTGGAACCTTTCATGATCTCTTTTTTTTCTCTAATACTGTTTTCATGGATTTTAAGATATATGTTCCAGACATCCTCCTGTTCCTTCCTTTCTGTCAGTTTGATTTCTAGATCACGAATTCATTCTTCTGTGTCACTTACCGTAGCTGTTAGAGTTTGTATCTTATATTGAATCTCATTTATAGGATATTTCAGTTTGGTCTGCTTGCTCTCATTTCTAATATTAGACAATCTGTGTTGCCATTAATCGTTTTTCCAGCCTACCTATTGTCTTCATGACTGTTACCCCAAAGTCTATTTCTGACATCTTGCTTATATCCATATCCATTATGTCTGTGGGAGAGGTCCTTGTCTCTGGTTCTTTTCTTTGTTTGGAGTTCCCCCTCTTACTCATTCTGTTGAGGGGTGGTTGAGGGAATGTACAAAGTTGAAATTATCAACCACAATCCAGGCACAGTGCACCCTGGGAAAGTTAGGAGTGATTGGAAGCCACCACCGAGAAAACCCAGCCAAAGTGAAACCCAAGAATAATATTTATAAAGTTAAGAAAATATATAAAAATAAAAAATAAAATTGAAAAAATGGGTGCTAAGGAAAGGGGGTATATAATCTCTTAATGTGGTCGAGGTAGGGTGTTTCCTTTCTTCCTTGGTGTATTTTGTTCTCTTTGTTACAGAACACTACTTCCCAGAGTTAAAGGGAAATCAAAAGTGGTATATATATTGTATAATATATATAACGTATATTATATAATAATATATAATACATTATTATTGATCACAGAAAAAAGGACTACGTTGAAGGTTATTTATATATATATATATATATATATATATATATAAAATGAAACGAGAAAAAAAGTGTATGTGTGAAACAGTAGAAGTTAAAAAGTTACTATGGAATATGTTATAGTAAGCATCTAGTTGAAATGCTAAGTAGGTAAAAAAAAACAACAGAGAAGGAACATGAGAAAGAATAAATAAGTTGTATCTGAGAAATACACAGGTCATGAGACAACACCAGCAGTTTAATATACTATTTTTCCCCTGGCGTTGGGGTTTTGTAGTTTTATGGGGACCCTTGGGTTGTTATCTTCTTGTTCTTCCAGCTTGTCTTCTGGGCGGGGGGTCCTGCTTCATTGTTTTTCAGGAAACCCTGCTTAGGTGGAGTTACCCTGTCCCCTATCAAAGGGCTGGCTCCTTTGAAACTGGTTTTTTGGGGCTTTTGTTCTCTGGTAGCTTTTGTTCTCTGGTAGCTTTTTGTGCCTTTTCAGGGGGTCAAGGCAAAGGAAAATGTCTGCACCCAGACCTCCATCCCAGAGGAGAGAAGCCACAGTTTGCTCTTCTCTGAACCTACCAGAACACATAGTCTCCCCCTCTGTAAGTGCCACTGAAAAGCATAGCGTCCAACAGGCAGTGCATGCCCCCAGCGTTCTTCTCAGTAGTCGATTATGTCCCCACTTGTCTTTGCCACCTGTGTCTCCAAAACCGTGAGTGACCCCAGTCTGGGCTGCTGCCCCTGATGGCTTTGACCAGCCCCCAAGGTCCACAAGTACAGGTCTGGCCACCCAGATCCTGGCATTTGCCCCTTAAGCTCCTGGATTCTGTTCAGCACTGTTATTGGGCACTTCCCTTCCCACCACCTCCACTTTGCCAGTTATGCCTGGTCCCCAGGTATAGGACGCTTTTGCACTGGGGTATTATTTTACTTTCAAGTGGATAGCTTCTGGTGGCTCCCTCCCCCTTCTGTTTATCCTCTGGTATCTGTCTGTGCAATCACAACTCCATCCTTTGTATCTTTTGACTGAAAATCCTCTGTACATGTGGGGATCCAGATGTATAATCTTACATTTCAGGCTGATTTTGTGGGTGTTCAGTCTGGCTTGGTAGATATCCAGCTAAAATCAGGGGACTGGTTGAAACGGGGTTCCCCACTCCTCTGCAACCTTATCTCTCCCTCAACAGTGAAAGGTTCTATGAACTAAGGAATGTAGGAAGCTTCCAGAAGCTGCAAAAGACAAGTAAGTTAATACTTCCCAGAGCCTCCAGAAAGGAATTGTAGCTATACTGACAGCTTGATTTTAGACTAGTGAGCATTGTGTTGGGCTTCTACTTGTGGAATTGTATTATAATAAATTTGTTATTTTAAGCTATGAAGTTTGTGGTAATTTGTTAGAGCAGCAGCAGAAAACCAATACACTTCTACAGTGAGCTGGCTCTGTTGTATTGGAATTTGGGCAGATTCTAGAACTTTTTGTTATATGGAGTTCTTTTCAAAGTGAGCCAATTTGTGATCAATAGTGTAAGTGGGCTGAAGTAAAATTAGTTGGTGAGAAGTGTGTTGCTTCTAGAACCCCCCAAAGACCTGAAAGATACTGGGGTTGTTTAATGTTGTATTTGCTGAGAGCATAAATAGCTATTGGCAGTATCAGGGAGGGAAACATACCTGTTTGTCCCTTTGTCATCTTCTTTTTATTTTTCATAAGTCCTCTAGGAGTGTATTTATTTTATTTATTTATTTTTAAAAGATTTTGTTTACTTGAGAGAGAGCGAGCACAAGCAGGGGGTGTGGCAGAAGGAGAGGGAGAAGCAAACTCCCCACTGATCAGGGAGCCTGATGTGGGGCTCTATCCCAGGACATGAGATGGTGACCTGAGCCAAAGGCAGACCCTTAACTAACTGAGCCACACAGGCACCCCTATTTCCGCAGATGTTAATGTTAATTCAGAACCTGTATTGTAGAGGCACAAAAGCCAGTTGGGACTCCTTTTTCTTTTTGTTGTATAATTTCTTTTTGTAAATTTTAGATTTCCATTTGGATTAAATTTAAACTTCTGTTCTGGATTTTTGTTTCTGCCCTCTGTAGCCATGTATGTGTGTGTTTCCTCAATATATTGCTGGTGTAGGGGTTCTCTCTACTATGCTTGTATTTGTAACTGTCTTTTTCAAGGGATTCTTTCTTTTTTTCTTTTTTCTTTCTTTCTTTCTTTCTTTCTTTCTTTCTTTCTTTCTTTCTTTCTTTCTTTCTTTTTTTTTTTTTTAGTTTCAGAGTGCGTGCATTCGGCAGAGGGAGAGAGTCTTCAAGCAGACTCCCCACTGAGTGCAGAGCCTGATTGCTCCCATGACCCATGAGATCCTGACCTGAGTTGAAACCAAGAGTCGGACACTTAACTGACTGGGCCACCCAGGCAGCTCATTTTTCAGGAGATTCTTAAATCTATAATCATCAGGATTAGGGGCCTATCCCATGGCAATGGTAGTTTGATTGGGTTTAAGGATATTGGGTGTAGCTCAGGTATGAATTAATTCTTTGGCTGTGCCACAGGGGTCCTTATGAGTGTTTTCCTCTATAAATCTGAGGACCAGGATCCAGGATCTTTTTTTTTTTTTTTTTTTTTTTTTTTTTTTTGAAAACAGAGGCCTAGCTGGCAGAAGCAGAGGTGTTAAAGGCAGAGGGTGCTAGTGAGCCATATGCTCTTAGAAGAGTGGACCTTACATGCTACCTGGTGATTACATCTTCTCATCACAAGTGATGATATTGGCTGTGTGCTACACAAGGTATCAGTTTTTTCTCTGAGGGTTCTATAGAATAGTGACCAACACCTGTTTGAGATACACAACTGTTGGTTATAGGGTAAGAGTCTTTTTCCTAAATTTAGTGTTAATCATGGCTTATGCTGGAATTCAGACACACAGTTCAGTATGAGACAGAGTGATAGGTCCTGGTCAAGACACATGACCCAGGGGTACTTTAAGGAGGGACCCACTCCCATACTCCTGTCTCTAGATGTCAATTACTGAAACTTCCAACTTAGGTCAGTTATATCTCTAACAGAAAGTTAGTAGGTTTTGGAAAATGCAGTACAAAACAACACAACAGATCTCTCAAGTGCAAGTTCTCCAGCAGGCAGCAGCTTAAAGTACATACATGCTCACTAGGAATCAGCAGAGCCAGCTAGCAAGCTAAAGCAAGAGAAGAAAGACCCCTCCCCCCAATGCCAGTGGTCGGCTTAACATCTTGCTCACAGCACTAATTTTGTTATGATTGCCCTGTAGGGGCAAGATCAATCCCATCCACCAAAAATTTCATTCTGATGTTGAGACTGATTTTATGTGCATGAACAATGAGGGTAGAAAAGGATGTATTATTTACATAATGAGGCTTTCTGGAGGAGAGCAGGACAGACAGGTTCCCAGGCAGGTCCAAAGTCTCAAAATCCCAGGCTGGAGAGAGCAAGGAAGAGACACTGGCTTTAGCTCTTTTGTGGAAAGAGGGCAAGGATGGGGTGAGAGTGGTTACACATGAGTCAGGACTAGTGTGGTTTGGACATCTTGCTAGTGTCAAAAGGAGGGTTCCTACTACTTGCCCATAAATGGGTCAAGAAGGTAAAAGGGAGGGATAGGGCTTGAAAACTGCCCCAAACAGAGTCAAATGTTTTATTCCAGTAGATCTTTGGATCAGTTTTAGAAAATCCTTCATCATTATCTCCTCAGATATTGCTTCCTTTTTTCTCTTTCCTTTTTTGGAACTCTGCATGTGTGTTAGATCTTTTGACTGTGCCCCACATGTCTCTGTGCTATATGTTTGTTCTCTGTCTTTCTCTTCACATTCTGTCTCTCTCCTCTACCATCTACCAGCAGTCTTTTTGTTTGTTTATTTGTGCTCCAGTTTGGAGATATTCTGTTGATTTCTCATGCAGTTTATTTTCTATCTTCTGATAGGTCAATCTATTTTTAGACACACCTATTATGTTCTTAATTTCATGTATTTTTAATTTTCAGTTTTAGAATATCCATTTGATTCTTTATATAAATTCCTTGTTGAAATTTTATGTCTTATTTCCTTTGTCTGTATTTTACATTATTTTTTAAATATATCAATCATTTAAAGTTCTTGTCTGCTAACTTCCAAATCTGGATCACTTATGGGTATGGTTTTTTTTTTTTTTTTTTTGGTAAGATTTACTTATTTTAGAAATAGAGAGTATGAGCAGGGGGTGGGGCAGAGAGAGAGGGAGACGAGCAGACTGCCTGCTGAGCTGAGAGCCCAATGAGGGGCTCAGTCCAGGACCCTGAGATCATGACCTGAGCTGAAACTGAGAGTGTGTCACTGCTTAAGTGACTAAGCCACCCAGGTGCCCTACCTATGGGTCTGTTTTTATTGGTTGTTAGTCAAGTGGTTCTCTCTTTTTACGCTTAGTAATTTTTGTTTAAATGTCAAATGTTTTATATTAAAAACATACACATACGTGTCACACACTCACACACGTACACACAGCCCATCAACTTTAGAGTCTTCAGAGAATAGTATCATTCACCAGAGAGGTGAAATTCAAAAGATGGAATGGGGGTCTTATCAACTTCATCCAGTTACAAACTTATTTAGGCCAAGACTGGTTTGCAGTTTTAGTCAGATTTATTCTACCTTTGTTTTCTTTGTTGATAGAGCATGGTCCTTCATTGCTTTTCATTGAGCGTATGGGTGGTCTAAGAACTTACACTCTGCTTTTTAGAAGTTTTAGCTGAGTTCAGAATTCAGCAAAATACCTTGAGGAAGAAATTGGCTTTGTGTTTGAGTTTTCTCAAATCTTCACTTTTTAAAAAAATTTTTTATTTCTTATAAACATATAATATATTTTTATCCCCAGGGGTACAGGTCTGTGAATCGTCAGGTGTACATACTTCACAGCACTCACCATAGCACATACCCTCCCCAATGTCCATAACCCCACCCCCCCTCTCCCAATCCCCCTCCCCCCATCAACCCTCAGTTTCAAATCTTCACTTTTATCACTTGTATTTGACTCTAAAACAAATGAGTAAATACAGTTTATTTGTAAGCTTTAAAGTGGACCATATTTGAGGTATGTGTGTGTGTGTGTGTGTGTGTGTGTGTGTGTATGTGTAAGTATCTTCATCTTTTATCTTAGTCAGCCTGGGTGCAGGGAAGGGTAGGGGAGTTCTGGTCCTCTCAACACTATGTTGCTGTGGGTTAGGGTTAAAAAGGAAGAAGCAGTGATAGTGTTGAATACCCAGATACAGCCTCAACTTGGCTAATGTATGGATCACTTTGCAGTTTTGGTATGGTGGAGATTATCTGAATATGTGAGAGATATCTGTTGGGCCCTGTGGCCACTGGGCTAGAGAAATAAAAACGGGCTCACATATGGGAAAAGAAGAAAGGAGAGGACAACTTACCTGGAGGGGAGGAAGGGTGGACCTTGATCAAGGCTAGGCAACAATACCAAATTTATTTCCAATTTATTTTTACTTGAATCAACTTATTTCATCATCACAGTAATCATAGGACTGGTTTATATTTCCATTCTACACATGAGTCTATGTGCCTTAAAGCAGCTCTGGTCAGTTGGGTTTTTCAGCCTTTCACTTTCAAAGCCATAGTCTTTATATGCTCTATTTTGCTGCTTTATTGGTGGTATCTTTTATAAATATGGCTTTGAAAACAAAGTGTATCATTGTGATTTGCTCTCGCAGAAGTATGGCTATACTTTCCAGTTGCTTCTTATTTTAAGTAGTAATTTAAATATAGTATTATAAAGAATTTGGAAAATATGGAAAGAAGGGAAAATAATCTTTTTTCCACTATTTTTAAAAATTTAAATTAAATTAACAAATAGTGCATTATTAGTTTCAGATTTAGTGTTCAGTGATTCATCAGTCTTATGTAACACCTAGTGGTTATTACATCCCGTGCCCTCCTTAATGTCCACTACCCAGTTACCCCATCCCTACACCCCTACTCCCTCTAACAACCCTCAGTTTGTTTCCTATGATTTAGAGTCTGTTATGGTTTGTCTCCCTCTCTGATTTCATCTTGTTTTATTTTTCCCTCCCTTCTCCTATGCTCCTCTGGTTTGTTTCTTAAATTCCACATATGAGTGAAATCATATGATAGTTGTCTTCTCTGATTGGCTTATTTCACTTAGTATAATACCTTCTGGTTCCATCCATGTCATTGCAAATGGCAAGATTTCATTTTCTCAATTACTGAGTAATATTCCATTGTATATATAAACCATATCTTCTTTATTCATTCATCTGTCAGTGGGCATCTGGGCTCTTTCCATAGTTTGGGTATTGTGGACATTGTTGCTATGTGCAGGTGCCCCTTCCCATCTTTACATTTTTATATTTGGGATAAATGCTTAGTAGTGCATTTCCTGGGTCATAGGGTAGTTATTTTTTCAAATTTTTGAGGAACCTTCATACTGTTTTCCAGAGTAGCTGCACCAGCATGCATTCCCACCAACAGTGTAAGAGGGTTCCCCTTTCTCTGCATCCTCAACAACATCTATTGTTTCCTGAGTTGTTAATTTTAGCCATTCTGACTGGTGTGAGGTGGTGTCTCATTTTGTATTTCTCTGATGCTGTGTGATATTGAGTGTTTTTTCAGGTGTCTGTTGAACATTTGTAGGTCTTCTTTGGAGAAATGTCTGTTCATGTCTTCTGCCCATTTCTTGATTGAATTATTCAGTCTTTGGGTGTTGAATTTGTTGAGTTCTTTATAGATTTTGGATACTAGCCCTTTATCTGAGAAAACATTTACAAATATCTTCATCCCATTCTGTTGGTTATCTTTTGGTTTTGCCAACTATTTCCTTTGCTGTACAAAAGCCTTTTATTTTGATGAAGTCTCAATTGTTAATTTTTGCCTTTGTTCCCCTTGCCTTTGGAGACATGTCCAGCAAGAAGAAGTTTGTGCAGCTGAGGTCAAAGAGGGTGCTATCTGTTCTCCTCTAGGATTTTGATGGTATGCTGTTTCACGTGTAAGTTTTTCTTCTGTTTTATGTCTATTTTTGTGTATCGTGTAAGGAAATGGTCCAGTTTCATTCTTCTGCATGTGGCTGTCCAGTTTTCCCAATACCGTTTGTTGAAGTGGCTGTCTTTTTTCCATTGGACATTCTTTCCTTCTTTGTTGAAGATTGGTTGACCATAGAGTTGAGGGTCCATTTCTGGGTTCTCTGTTATGTTCCATTGATCTATGTCTGGTGGTTTTTTGTTATTGTTGTTGTTGTTGTTGTTTTTGTTTTTGTTTTTGTTTTTTGCTGCTGCTTTCATACTTTCTTGATTACAGCTTTGTAATGCATCTTGAAATCTGGAATTGTGATACCACTGGCTTTGGTTTTCTTTTTCAATATTGCTTTGGTGCGATCTTTTCTAGTTCCCCACAAATTTTAGGATTATTTGTTCTAGCTCTGTGAAAAATGCTGATGGTATTTTGATAGGGATTGCTTTGGATGTATAGATTTCTCAGGTAGAATAGACATTTTAACAATATTTGATCTTCTGATTCATAAGCATGGAATGTTTCTGTTTCTTTGTGTCTTCCTCAATTTCTTACATGAATGTTCTATAGTTTTCAGAGTATAAATCCTTTGCCTTTTTGGCTAGGTTATTCCTAGGAATCTTACGGTTTTTGGTGCAATTGTAAATGGGATTGATTCCTTAATTTCTCTTTCTTCTGTCTCATTGTTAGTGTATAGAAATGCAACTGGTATCTGTGCATTGATTTTATATCCTGCCATGTTGCTGAATTCCTATATGAGTTCTAGCAATTTTGAGTTAGAGTCTTTTGGATTTTCCATCTAGAGCATCATGTCATCCATGAGTGGAAGTTTGTCTTCTTTGCTGATTCAGATGCCCTTTATTTCTTTTTGTTGTCTGATTACTGAGGCTAGGACTTCCAGTACTTGTTGAATAACAGTGGTGGTGAGAGTGGACATCCCTATCATGTTCCTGACTTTAGGGGAAAAGCTCTCAGTTTTTCCCCATTGAGAATGGTATTCACCGTGGGCTTTTCATATATGGCTTTTATGATATTGAGGTATGTTCCTTCTATCCCTATACTGTGAAGAGTTTTAATCAAGAAAGTATGCTATACTTCGTCAACTGCCTTTTCTGCATTTATTTACAGGACGATATAGCTCTTGTCTTTTCTTTTATTAATGTAGTATATCACATTGATTTGCAGATGTTGTACCACCCTTGCACCCCAGGAATAAATCCCACTTGGTTGTGGTGAATAATCCTTTAATGTACTGTTGGATCCTGTTGGCTAATATCTTGGTAAGACTTGTAGCATCCATGTTCTTCAGGGATCTTGGTCTGTAATTCTCTTTGGTGAGGTCTTTGTCTGGTTTGGGAATCAAGGTAATGCCAGCCTCATAGAGTTTGGACGTTTTCCTTTCATTTCTGTTTTTTGAAATAGCTTCTGAAGCTATTACTCTGGAAAGTATTACTCTGGAAAGCCATCTGGGCCTGGACTCTTGTTTATTTGGGAGATTTTTATTGCTGCTTCAATTTTCTTGCTGGTTATGGGTCTTCTATTTCTATGGGTTTTCTATTTCTTCCTGTTACAGTTTTGGTAGTTTATGCATTTCTAAGAATGTATCCATTTCTTCCAGATGACCTAATTTGTTGGCATATAGTAATATATAATATATAGTGATAGTAATATATTCGTATAAATGTTTATATTTCCTTTGCTATTGGTTGCGATCTCTCCTCTTTCCTTCATGATTTTATTTATTTGGGTCGTTTCTTTATTCTTTTTGATAACTCTGGCCGGAGGTTTATTGATCTTATTCTTTCAAAGAACCAGGTGCTAGTTTCATTGATCTGTTTTAATGTTCTTTTGGTTTCTATTTCATTGATTTCTGCTCTGTTCTTTATTAATTATTTTCTCCTGCTGGATTTAGGCTTTAATTGCTGTTTTTACTCCAGCTCCCTTAGATGTAAGGTTAGCTTGTGTACTTGAGGCCTTTCTTGTTTCTTGAGAAAGGTTTGTATTGCTGTACACTTCCCTCTGCCTTTGCTGCATTCCAAAATATTTTGAACAGTTGTGTTTTCAATTTAATTTGTTTCTGTGAACTTTAAAAATTCTTCTTTTATTTCCTGGTTGGCCTGTTCATTTTTCAGTAGGATGCTCTTTAGCCTCCATGTATTTGAGTTCCTTCCAAATTTCCTCTTGTGATTGAGCTCAAGTTTCAAAGAATTGTAGTCTAAAAATATGCAAGGAACAATCCCAATAATTTTGGTACCAGTTGAGATGTGATTTGTGACCCAGTAGGTGATCTATCCTGGAGAATGTGTCATGTGCACTTGAGAAGAATGTGTATTCTGTTGTTTTAGGATGGAATACTCTGAATGTATCCATGAAGTCCAGCTGGTCCACTGTGCCATTCATAGCTCTTGTTAACTTGTTGATTTTCTGCTTAGATTATCTGTCCATTACTGTGAGTGGGGTGTTGAAATCCCCTACTATTATTGTATTATTATCAATATGTTCCTTTAATTTGGTTATTAATTGGTTTACATAATTAGCTGCTCCCATATTAGGGGCATAGATATTTACAACTGTTACATCTTCTCATTGGATAGGCCCTTTAATTATGATATAGTATTCTTCCTCATCTCTTTTTACAGTCTTTGGTTTAAAAATCTATTTCGTCTGATATGAAGATTGTGACTCCAGCTTTCTTTTGATGTCCATTAATATAATAAATTGTTCTCCATCCCCTCACTTTCAATCTGGAGGTGACTTTGGGTCTAAAATGAGTCTCTTATAGACAGTATATGGATGGATCTTGCTTTTTAAAAAAATATTTTATTTATTTATTTGATAGACAGAGATCACAAGTAGGCAGAGAGGCAGGTGTGGGGGGTAGCAGGCTCCCCACCGAGCAGAGAGCCCAATGCGGGTCTTGATCCCAGGACCCTGGGATCATGACCTGAGCCAAAGGCAGAGGCTTAACCCACTGAGCCACCCACGTGCCCTAGATCTTGCTTTTTAAATCCAATCTGATACCCTGTATCTTTTGATTGGAGCATTTAGCCTATTTACATTCAGGGTAACTTTTGAGAGATATGAATTTAGTGCCATGGTATTACCTATAAAGTCACTGTTTCCATATATTGTCTCTTTTCCTTTCTAGTCTATGTTACTTTTGGCTTTGTCTTCACAAAGGATCTCCTTTAATAATTCTTGCAGGGTTGCTTTAGTGATCACAATTTCTTTTTTTTTTTAATTTCTTTTTTTTAATTTATTTTCAGCATAACAGTATTCATTGTTTTTGCACCACACACAGTGCTCCATGCAATCCATGCCCTCTCCAATACCCACCACTTGTTTCCCCCAACCTCCCACCCCCCACCCCTTCAAAACCCTCAGATTGTTTTTCAGAGCCCATAGTCTCTCATGGTTCACCTCCCCTTCCAATTTCCCTTAACTCCCTTCTCCTCTCCATCTCCCTATGTCCTCCATGTTATTGGTTATGCTCCACAAATAAGTGAAACCATATGATACTTGACTCTCTCTGCTTGACTTATTTCACTCAGCATAATCTCTTCCAGTCCCGTCCATGTTGCTACAAAAGTTGGGTATTCATCCTTTCCGTTGGAGGCATAATACTCCATAGTGTATATGGACCACATCTTCCTTATCCATCTGTCCGTTGAAGGGCATCTTGGTTCTTTCCACAGTTTGGCGACCATGGCCATTGCTGCTATAAACATTGGGGTACAGATGGCCCTTCTTTTCACTACATCTGTATCTTTGGGGTAAATACCCAGTAGTGCAATTGCAGGGTCATAGGGAAGCTCTATTTATAATTTCTTGAGGAATCTCCACACTGTTCTTCAAAGTGGCTGCACCAATTTGCATTCCCACCAACAGTGTAAGAGGGTTCCCCTTTCTCCACATCCCCTCCAACACACGTTGTTTCCTGTCTTGCTAATTTTGGCCATTCTAACTGGTATAAGGTGGTATCTCAATGTGGTTTTAATTTGAATCTCCCTGTAGGCTAGTGATGATGAACATTTTTTCATGTGTCTGATAGCCATTTGTATCTTCATTGGAGAAGTGTCTGTTCATATCTTCTGCCCATTTTTTTTTAAGTTTTTTTTTTTTTTTAAGATTTTATTTATTTATTTGACAGAGAGAGATCACAAGTAGACGGATCACAAGTAGATCCTCAGGCAGGCAGAGAGAGAGAGGGAAGCAGGCTTCTTGCTGAGCAGAGAGCCCGATGTGGGACTCAATCCCAGGACCCTGAGATCATGACCTGAGCCGAAGGCAGCGGCTTAACCCACTGAGCCACCCAGGCGCCCTCTTCTGCCCATTTTTTGATATGATTTTCTGTTTTGTGTGTGTTGAGTTTGAGGAGTTCTTTATAGATCCTGGATATCAACCTTTTGTCTGTACTGTCATTTGCAAATATCTTCTCCCATTCCGTGGGTTGCCTCTTTGTTTTCTTGACTGTTTCCTTTGCTGTGCAGAAGCTTTTGATTTTGATGAAGTCCCAAAAGTTTATTTTCGCTTTTGTTTCCTTTGCCTTTGGAGACATATCTTGAAAGAAGTTGCTGTGGCTGATATCAAAGAGATTACTGCCTATGTTCTCCTCTAGGATTCTGATGGATTCCTGTCTTATGTTGAGGTCTTTTTTCCATTTTGAGTTTATCTTTGTGTATGGTGTAAGAGAATGGTCGAGTTTCATTCTTCTACATATAGCACCATTTATTGAAGAGACTGTCTTTTTTCCACTGTATATTTATTCCCTGTTTTGTCGAAGATTATTTGACCATGGAGTTGAGGGTCCATATCTGGCTTCTCTACTCTGTTCCACTGGTCTATGTGTCTGTTTTTATGCCAGTACCATGCTGTCTTGGTGATCACAGCTTTGTAGTAAAGCTTGAAATCAGGTAATGTGATGCCCCCAGTTTTATTTTTGTTTTTCAACATTTCCTTAGCGATTCAGGGTCTCTTCTGATTCCATACAAATTTTAGGATTATTTGCTCCAGCTCTTTGAAAAATACTGGTGGAATTTTGATTGGAATGGCATTGAAAGTATAGATTGCTTTAGGCAGTATAGACATTTTAACAATGTTTATTCTTCCGATCCAAGAGCATGGAATGGTCTTCTATCTTTTTGTGTCTTCTTCAGTTTCTTTCATGAGTGTTCTGTAGTTCCTCAAGTACAGATCCTTTACCTCTTTGGTTAGGTTTATTTCCAGGTATCTTATGGTTCTTGGTGCTATAGTAAATGGAATTGATTCTCTAATTTCCCTTTCTGTATTTTCATTGTTAGTGTATAGTGATCACAATTTCTTTTAGTTTGTGTTTCTCCTGGAAGCTTTTTATCTCTTCTATTCTGAATGATAGCTTTGCATGATAAAAGCATTGTTGACTGCATATTTTTCTCATTTAGCACCCTAAATATATCTTGCCAGTCCTTTCTGGCCTCCTAGGTCTCTATGGATAGGTCTGCTTCCAGTCTAATGTTTCTACTATTGTAGGTTAAGGAGCTCTTTCCTCAATTGTCTTTCAGGATTTTCTGTTTATCTCTCAAATTTGCAAGCCTCACTATTATATGTTGGGGTGTTGATCTATTTTTATTGATTTTGAGGGGCATTTTCTCTACCTCTTGGACTTCAATGGCTGTTTCCTTTCTCAGATTGGGGAAGTTCTTAGCTATAATTTGGTCAAATATACCTTTTGTCCTCCCCTCCTCTTCTTCTTCTGGGACTCCAACTATTCTAATATTGCTTTGCTTTATGATATCACTTATTTCTTGAATTCTCCTGTCTTGATCCAGTAGTTGTTTATATCTTTTTTCTCAGCTTCTTTATTCTTCATCCTTTGGTCTTCTATATCACTAATTCTCTCTTGTTACCTCATTTATCCTAGCAGTTAGAGCCTCCATTTTTTATTGTACCTCTCACACCACTTCACCCATTTTGCCCATCCCCCTTTGCCCCTCCATTCTGGAAACCATCAGTTTGCATTCTTTATTTATATGCCTATTTCTCCTTTTTTTAGTTTATTCATTTGTTTTGTTTTTTTGATTTCAGGTATAAGTGAGATCATATGACCTTAGTCTTTCTATGAATTATTTTACTTTGTATGATATCCTCTAGGTTCATCCATGTTGTTGCAAATGGTAAGATATCATTGTTTTTTATGACTAATATTCCATTATATATGTCTATATCTCTCTATATCTATATCACATATTTTTAGCCATTCATTTATTGATGGACACTTGGCTACTGTAACTAATGTAGTAAAAATAAAGGAGCATGTATCTTTTAGAATTAATGTTTTCTTTTTTTTTTTTTGGGTAAATACTGAGTAATGGAATTAACTGGTTCATGTGGTATCTTTACCTTTAGTTTTTGTTTTTTTTTTTTTTTTTCAGGATCTATTTTCATTAAAGTAATGTTTGTTTGTTTTTTTTTTTCAATATTTTAATTTTTTATTTTTTCAGCATAACAGTATTCATTATTTTTGCACCACACCCAGTGCTCCATGCAATCCGTGCCCTCTACAATACCCACCACCTGGTGCCCCCAACCTCCCACCCCCCACCCCTTCAAAATTCTCAGATCGTTTTTCAGAGTCCATAGTCTCTCATGGTTCACCTCCCCTTCCAATTTCCCTCAACTCCCTTCTCCTCTCCATCTCCCCTTGTCCTCCATGCTATTTGTTATGCTCCACAAATAAGTGAAACCATATGATAATTGACTCTCTCTGCTTGACTTATTTCACTCAGCATACCTTTAGTTTTTTGAAGAACCATGATACTGTTTTCGACAGCGGTTGTATCAGTTTACATTCGCACCAACAGTGCATGAGGGTTCCTTTTTTTTCCTCTCTACATCTTCAACAAAGCTTGTTATTTTTGTCTTTTTGATTCTAGCCATTCTGATAGGTATAAAGTGACATCCCATTGTGGTTTTGATTTGCATTTCCCTGATCATTAGTAATGTTGAACACCTTTTCATGTGTCTGTTGGCCATCTGTATGTCCATGTTGGAAAAATGTCTATTCAGATGCTCTGCCCATTTTAAAACTGGATTATTATTATTGGTGTGGAGTTATTTAAGTTCTTTATGTATTTTGGATATTCACCCCTTACTGGATATATCATTTGCAAATATCTTCTTCCATTCAGTACATTGTCCATTCAATACATTGTCAATACATTGTTGATGGTTTCCTTTGCTGTGCAAAACCTTTTTATTTTGTTGTAGTCCTAATAATTTAATTTTGCTTTTGTTTCCCTTACTTGAGCATGCATGTGTAGAAAAATGTTGTGAAGGCAGATGTCCAAGAAACTATTACCTGTGTTTTCTTCTAGGATTTTTATGGTTTCATGGCTCACATTTAGATTTTTAATCCATTTTGAGCTTATTTTTGTGTGTTGTGTAAGAAGGTGGTCCAGTTTTTTCTTTTGCATGTAGCTGTCCAGTTTTTCCAGCATCATTTATTAAAGAGACTGTCCTTTCCCCATTTATATTTTTGCCTCTTTGTCATAGATTAATTGACCTTATAAGTGTGGGTTTATTTCTGGGCTCTCTATTCTGTTCAGTTGAGCTATGTGTCTGTTTTCATGCCTGTTGACTTCCAGGTCATGATACCTCCAGCTTTATTGTTCTTTCTCAAGATTGCTTGGGCAATTCATTGTCTTTGGTGATTTTATACAAATTTTAGCATTATTTGTTCTCACTCTGTGAAAAATGCTGTTAGTATTTTGATAGGGATTGCATTGAATCTGTAAATTGCTTTGGGTAGTATGGACATTTTAACAATATTAATTCTTCCAACCCATGAACATGGAACATTTTTACATTTGTTTGTGTCATTTTAAATCTCTTTCATTAGTGTTTTATATTTTTCAGAGTACAGTATAGTTTTCTGCTTCTTGGGTAAATTTATTACTATGTATTTTTCTTTTTTTTTGGTGCAATTATAAATGGAGTATTTGTGTTTTAATCCTATTTCCACCACCTTTTTGCTGTCTGACCTTGTACAACTTAACTTAGGTATTTCAGTTTCTCCATATTTAAGTTAAGAATGTAGTACCCACCTGTTGAAAGGATTAAATGAGTCAACACATGGAAAACCCTTCAGATATTGCCTACTATAGAGTAAATGTTGTTTAAGTAAAGGATATTATTACTGTTAATTTTCCACTGATAAATATTTAGTTTATTTCATTTTCTCATCTGATAAATAATGCTATCTCTGTTCATACAGATTTTGTAGGACTTTGATTACTTGCTTAAAATAGATTTCCAGGATTGGAATTGCTGAGTCAAATGTATTTTTTAAAGCTCTTGAAACAGCTCACCAAATTGCTTTCCAAGTGTGTTGCTAATTTATAATTTACCCTCCCCCTTGCAGTGAGTTAGAATGATTATAGTTTCATCTTGTGAGTGCTCTTGGCAAAATGTTATAAATGTATCACAGCTTTTTCTTGACATTTTTTATATTAGAAGATTTATCTTCAATTAGAAATGTAATTACTTCAGGAATTATCATATATATCAAGGTAAATGAAAACCTGTTTTCTTGTACATGGACTTAAGTGAAAAGCCTTGTTTTCTTTTCTTTCTTCTTTTTTCTTTTTAGATTTTATTTATTTGAGAGAGAGAGAGAGAGAGAGAGCGAGCACAAGAGGGGGAAGGAGCAGAGGGAGAGGGAGAAGCAGACTCCCCACTGAGGAGGGAACCCAATGCAGGATTTGATTCCAGGACCCCAGGAACACCACCCAAGCCAAAGGGAGACGCTTAACTGACTGAGCCACCCAGGCGTCCAAGCCTTATTTTCTGAGTATAGACACAGCACAGAGAGAGTTGGTGGACATAACCAAATGTTTTATACCACTAGGCTCAGATTGCCTGATAGGTCTGTCTCCATGATGTAGGTCATCTTGTAAATGGGAAAATAATGAAAATAATATCAAATCGAGCACTTACTAGGTTCAAGCTGTATAATAAGGAATTTACACCTATTGTGTCATTTAGGGCATACAAAGCATATGCGGAAATACTATTAGCACTGTTTACACATGGAAAACTAGAGCTCTGAGGGGCTAAGTAACTTGCCCAAGGTCATCAGAATGGGGATTCAAACTATGGCAGTGTAATGCCCAGGGCCATACTCTCTTTACCACTACCCTATTTTGAGTATTGAAAGAGGTTAAGGTATATTCATATTGGGTACAATTTTAAAAACATAATCCACTGATCAGACTGTACTGTTACATTGACCTGAGAGAAATATCCCTAGAAAAGGGTATTCTTGCCCTCAGTACATTTGCTAGGATGTGAAGACTAAGGAGGAAATCTGGAACCTCATTTGGAATTATAAGTGTTAGTTAGCTTTGTCCATCAATGGTCGACCATTCTTACTGGCATGCATTTTGGCTGATAGACTAGGGAAGTCACAGGGATAGCCAGGGTTTGGACTGAGTAAGAGAGTAAGGCATTTTTACCTTTATCTGTCCATATTTTCCTCTGCTTTCTGTCTCCTGGAATTGGCTATAATCTGGGCCTGAAGTTTAAAAAAATCATAATTGCTATATTATTGATTAAAATCTAATGTTCTCTTTTCTTGATCAGTTTTTATATTAGCCTTCTGTGACTGTATACTGTTTTGAATTATGTAAAGATTAAAAAAAACTTTGCCCGTGTGTATGTTTTATTTTAAAACTGGCAGCTGTAAGAAACAAAAATTGTTTTTCACTTGAGCATGACCTTAATTGACTCCTCCTTATCCCCACCCCTATTTTTAATAGGAAGAACAAAATGTTCCCATCCCTGTCCTTAAAACTTATTCTAGGACTGAGTAAACAGTCTCTTTAAAAATTTTTAATGCATTTTAAGTCTTGGCTTACCCAAGTTTTCAAATTTTATTTCAATGTGCATTATTCATCTGAAAAAGCACAGTTCAAGTCCCATTCCGTCAATAAAGCCTTACCTGGCTGCTCTTGCCTTGCCAGTGTTTCTCACTCCTGACTTAACATTTGCTATATAATTATGCACTGGTCTGTGAAATAGCTTATCTAGTTTGCCTTTTTTTTTTCCTATTTACTTCCTATAACAGCACTATTTTATATTTGTGCACTCTTTAGATTTAATGGTGATTCTCAAATAGGTATGGAGTGTGTGTCTGAGGGGTGATGAGTTGGGGAGACAGGTAGCTGCCTATCAGACTTTACAGATAAAGAGGGTCACATGTACCTTGGAAAAGCATGGAACGTCTAGCCACCTGTCCTAGCCAGTAAACTAGAGCCTACCAGTGAACAAGGATAGAAAGGGAGATAGGAGAATGGAGAAGGAGTTCCTCCTTGACCAAGGGTTGGGGTGAGGTAGATACAGACAACACAGGTGAGAAACTTCAGAGGTGTGTGAGATATTTAGGTTTATTAAAAGAAGTTTGAGAAATATTGCTCTAGAAGTGTACACTCCAGTAAGATAGCTATTGGACACAGGTGGCTTTTGAGTACTTGAAATATGGCTTGATTGAATTGAGATGTTCTGTTAACTATGAAACATTGGATTTCAGACTTTTTATAAAAATTATGTCAAATGTAAAATATCTCACTAATTTTATGTTAATTACATGTTGAAGTGATAATATTTAGATATATTGAGCTAGGGACGCCTGGGTGGCTCAGTTGGTTAAGCAGCTGCCTTCGGCTCAGGTCATGATCCCAGCGTCCTGGGATCGAGTCCCACATCGGGCTCCTTGCTTGGCGGGGAGCCTGCTTCTCCCTCTGCCTCTGCCTGCCATTCTGTCTGCCTGTGCTCGCTCGCTCTCCTCTCTCTCTCTGACAAATAAATAAAAATCTTAAAAAAAAAGATATATTGAGCTAGATAAAATATTATTAATTTTACCTGTTTCTTTTTACCTTTTTTTGTGTAACTGCTGGGGAATTTAAAATTACGTATGTGGCTCATATTTGTGGTCCTCATTATAGTTCTATTGGGCAACACCACTCTAGGATGCAGATTATGAGTGTGCAGGGACTGCTTTTTTCATCTTTGTCATACCTAGCATCTAGCACTGTGCCAGGCACCTGGTAAGTACTCCCTGAATGCTTATTTAATCATGTCTTCCCTTCCAACTAGATTAAAACCTTCTGACAACCCACCACTGCATTTTAATGTTTTGAGTGCCTCCCAGTAGGCTTAGTAGAGTGTTACACACATAGTAGGCATTTGGAACATGTTTATTAGATGAATGAATAAAATAATGTTTTCTGATGGAAACTTCCCAGATGTTTACTTCATTTCTTACTAGCCAGTTTCCAGCTGGTTTTCAGACATTTTCAGTGTGATATGTCTGGCTGCTTGCCCCTTTCCTTTTCTCTCCTTTCTCATTTCCCCTTTCCCTGTTCATCTAAGTTCTTTTTCCTGGGCATCTTTAAACCAGCATGGCATGTGGTTCTGACAGTCTTTTATTTATTCCTTCAAAAGCCATTTAGTTGGTTCCCTCTTGTTTCTAGCTTTTTGTTTGTCCTTGCAAATTTCAATTAAAGTTCACTGAGGGGAATGGAGCTTGCCAAAGGCTGAGAGAGAAGGATCTAGCTTTTCTCTCTCTCTGCCCAGACACCTGCACAGGCCTTTCTCAGTGGGGCTCACTACAGTGTGATTCACTTGGCAGATTGGAACCCTCTACAGGCCATTATCTTTTACAACTAAATATCTGAATGGGAGTGAGAACAAGAGAGAAAAAAGAGAGAATGTGAGCCAAGTAAGAAAAAGTATACAAAGGCATAGACAGTCTGAAGATTTGGATGATGGTGCCATCCCTAGTCCTTATCATGAGTATAATTTGGGGGAATCTCTTCTTGGAATCTCAGATCTTCATTAGAAAAAACAGGGAGACAGGATGATTTCTAGGCTTCTTTCTGGAAATAACACTCAGTGATTCTCTAACCATTAACTGGAGAGAGCAGGAATGAGAAATGATGATCAGACCATTGTGAATTCAGAATGGGAACTTTGTTGGTTGACACACCCTTTGTGACCTTGTGTGCTCTATAATTCTAATATCAACATTGTAAATTCTCTTGCTCTTTAATCCTACTTGTTATTTTTTCTTCTGGAAACAGAATACCCATAAGAGAGGGGTTCTGGAAGGATTTACTTTGGCCCTAATTACTTTTGGTTTTTCACCAGTCGCTTTTCCTTTGTGTTTTTTTATTGTGTTAAAATACATATAACATAAAATTTACCATCTTAACTATTAAGTGTACTCTACAGTGGCATTAAATAAATTCACACTTTTGTGTAGCCATTACTGCCATCCTTCCCCATAACTCTTTTCATCTTGTAAATCTAAAACTCTCTACTTATTAAACGATAACACCTCATTCTCCCTTCTCCGTGCACCTGGAAATCACCATTATACCATATAGAATTTTTTTCTTTGTAAGGCTCAGTAATACTCCATTTTATATCTAGACCACATTTGCTTATTCATTCATCTGTCAGTGGACACTTGGATTGATCCCATATTTTAGCTATTGTTAATAATGCTGCTATGAATATGGGTGTACAAATATGTTTTTGAGATCCCATTTTCAGTTATTTTGGATATATACCCAGAAGTGGAATTGCTGGGTCATATGAGAATTCTATTTTTTAGTTTTTTGATACTATTATCCATAGCTATACCATTTGAAATTCTTACCAACATTCACAAGGGCTCAAGTTTCTCTACATGTTCACAAATACTTGTTTTCTGTTTTTTAATATTAGCCATCCTAATGGGTATGAGGTAGTATCTATCTCATTGTATTTTTGATTTGTATTTCCTTTTCATATGCTTACTATCCATTTGTATATCTTCTTTGGAGAAATGACTGTTCAAGTCCTTTGTCCATTTTTTTTTAAGATTGTATTTATTTATTTGTTAGAGAGAGAGAGAGCATGAGCACAGGCAGACAGAGTGGTAGGCAGAGGCAGAGGGAGAAGCAGGCTCCCCGCTGAGCAAAGAGCCCGATGCGGGACTCGATCCCAGGACGCTGGGATCATGACCTGAGCCGAAGGCAGCCGCTTAACCAACTGAGCCACCCAGGCATCCCCCTTTGTCCATTTTTGAATTGGGTTTTTTGTTGCTGCTGAGTTTTAGATATTCTCTATATATTTCGGTTATTAATCCCTTATCAGACACAGATGATTCCTCAGTTATGATGGTTTGACTTACAACTTTCAGACTTTATGACAGTGTGAAAGTGATACATATTCAGGAGAAACCATACTTCAAGTTTTGAATTCTGATCTTTTTCCAGGCAGTGATAGTGATATATGATATGATACTCTCTCATGGTGCTGGGCATGGACAGTGAGCTGTAGCTGTCAGTCATCCATGCAATTACAAGGGTAAAAACATAACCATTCTGTACCCATATGACCATTTTGTTTTTTACTTTCAGTATAGAATTCAATAAATTACATAAAATAGTCAACACTTAATTATAAGATAGACTTTATGTTAGATGATTTTTCCTAACCAAGGGCTAATGTAAGTGTTTTAAGCACGTTTAAGAAAGGGTAGACCAAACTGTGATGTGTGGCAGGTGAGGTGTATTAAATATATTTTTGACTCACGACATTTTTAGTTTATGATAGGCTTCCTTATCAGGACATAACCCCATTGTAAGTCAAGGAAAATCTGTATGTGATTTGCAATTACTTTTTCCCACTCAGTGGGTTGTCTTCTTACTCTGTGGATAGTGTCTCTTGATGTACAAATTTTAAAAATTTTCACAAAGCCCAATTTGCGTCTTTTTCTTTGGTTGGTTATACCTTTGGTGTCATATACAAGAAATTATTGACAAATCCAGTGTTTCATCCTCTGTTTTCTTCTGTGAGTTTTATTGTTTAAGGTCTTGCATTTATGTCCTTGATCCATTTTGAGTAAATTTTTGTATACGGTATTAGGTAAGGGTTCAGCTTCATTCTTTTGCATTTAGATGTTCAGTTTTCCCAGCACCATTCGATAAAAAGACTGTCCCTTCACTATTGAATGGTCTTGGCATCATTGTCAAAAATCATTTGAGGGGCGCCTGGGTGGCTCAGTGGGTTAAGCCGCTGCCTTCGGCTCAGGTCATGATCTCAGGGTCCTGGGATCGAGCCCTGCATCAGGCTCTCTGCTCGGCGGGGAGCCTGCTTCCCCCTCTCTCTCTGCCTGCCTCTCTGCCTGCTTGTGATCTCTCTCTGTCAAATAAATAAATAAAATCTTAAAAAAAAATCATTTGACATGAGACGGTTTATTTTTGGGCTCTCTATTCTGTCCTCTTAGTTTATATATCTTTCTATGCCAACAACATATTCTTATGATTACTATAGTTTTATAGTAGGTTTTGAAATCAATAAATGTGAATCTTTAGGTTTGTTCTTCTTTTTCAATGTTGTTTGGTTATTTGGGGTCCTTTGAGATTCCATAAAAATTTTAGAATGAGATTGTCTAGTTTTACAAAAAAGTCAATGGCATGTGTTTCTATTTATTTATGTCTTCTTTAATTTCTCTTAGCAATGTTTTGTAGTTTTCATTGTATTTTATCTCCTTGTTTGGGTTCATTCCTAAGTATTTTATTCTTTTTGATGCTATTATAAATGTAATTGTTTTTATAATTTCCTTTTCAGATTGCTCATTTATGTGTATGGAGATGCAACTAATTTTTGTGTGTGGACTTTGTATCATGCTAGCTTGCTAAATTCATTAATTAGTTCTAACAATTTTTTTTGTGGAGTCTTTAGAATTTTCTACTTATAAGATCATATCATCTGCAAGCAGATAATTTTGCTTCTTCCTTTCCAATATGGATGCCTTTTTTCCCCTTGTCTAATAGTTTTGGCTAGAGCTTTCAGTACTGTGTTGAATAGAAGTGGTGATAATGGGTTTCCTTGACTTGTTCCTGATCCTAGAGGAAAGCTTTCAATCTTTCAACATTGAGTATTGAGCTTGCTATGAATTTTTCTTATGTGGCTTTTATTATGTGGAGGAAGTTTCCTTCTATTCTTATTTTGTTGAATGTTTATCATGAAAAGGTATTGAATTTTGTCACATGCTTTATCTGTTTCAATTGGAATAATTTTGAGGCTTTTCTCCCTTCATTTTGATCATATTATATTGATTTTCATATATTGAACCATTCTTGCATTCCAGGAATAAATTCCACTTGGTTATAGTGCTACCGAGTTCTGTTTGTTAGTAGTTTGTTGATTTTAATATCAATATTCATAAGGGGTATTGGTCTATAGTTTTCTTGTAATGTCTGTCTGGCTTTGGTATCAGGGTTGTGCTAGCCTCAAATGAGTTAGAATGTGTTCCATCCTCTTTAATTTCTTGGAAAAGTTTGAGAATGATTGGTATTAGTTCTTTTTTTAAATGTTTGGTAGAGTCCAGTGAAACCATCAGGTCCAGGGCTTTTTTTATTGGCACATTTTTGATTATTAATTCAGTTTCCTTATTATAGAACTATTCAGATTATCTCTTTCTGTAATTTAGTTTCTGTAATTTAGTCTTTGTAGGTTTTGTGTTTCTAGGAATTTGACCATTTCATCTAGGTTATCTAATTTTTTTTGGCATACAGTTGTTCATAATACTCTCTTATAATCCTCCTTTTTTCTGTAGAATTGATGGGAATGTCCCCCTTTAATTCTGATCTTTTTTTTTTTTTAAGATTTTATTTATTTATTTGACAGAGATCAGAAGTAGGCAGAGAGGCAGGCAGAGAGAGAGGAAGAAGCAGGCTCCCTGCTGAGCAGAGAGCCCGATGCGGGGCTCGATTCCAGGACCATGGGATCATGACCTGAGCCGAAAGCAGAGGCTTTAACCCACTGAGCCACCCAGGTGCCCCATGATCTTCTTTTTTTCTAATCAACTTTTTGTTCCATTCATACTCTCTATTGTTTTTCTATTCTGTTTGATTTATATTGTTCCAGCCTTTATAATTTCTTTCTTTCTGTTAGCTTTAGGTTTAGTTTGTTCTTCTTTTCCTACTTCCTTAAGCTGTAAAGTTAGATTGTTGATTTGAAATCTGTCTTGATTTTTATATCTTTTTTTTAAGATTTTAATTTCAGTATAGTTAACATACAGTGTTATATTAGTTTCAGATATATAATCTGGTGGTTCAGCAATTCTGTACATTACTCAGTGCTCATGGTAACTTTACTCTAAATTCCCTTCACCTGTTTTTTAATTTTTGTTTTTTGGTTTGTCTTTTTTTTCTTTGTTTGTTTTGTTTCTTATGTCCCACATGAGTGAAATCATAGGGTATTTGTCTTTCTCTGACTGACTTATTTCACTTAGCATTATACTCTCCAGAGTCATTCATGCTGTTGCAGATGGCAAGATTTCATTCTTTTTAATGGCTGAGTAATATTTGTGTGTGTGTATGTGTATGCCACATCTTCTTTATCCATTTATCTATTGATGGACACTTGGGCTGCTTCCAAAATTTGGCTAATGTAAATGCTGCAATAAACATATGTGTGCATGTATCTTTTCAAGTTAGTGTTTTCTATTCTTTGAGTAAACATCCAGTAGTGGAATTATTGGATCATATGGTGATT
Source organism: Lutra lutra (assembly GCF_902655055.1). NCBI lineage: Eukaryota > Metazoa > Chordata > Mammalia > Carnivora > Mustelidae > Lutra > Lutra lutra. The sequence goes on along the minus strand of NC_062291.1, from coordinate 59,667,780 downwards.
CTGTTTTCATTTTTTTTGAGGAATCCCTATACTTTTTTCCACAGTGGCTGCACTGGTTTGCATTTCCACTGACAGTGTACAAGAGTTCCTTTTTTCCTGCATTCTTGCCAACAATTATTTTTTTGTATGTTTTTCATTCTAGCCATTCTGACAGGTGTGAGGTGATATGCCATAGTAGGTCTGATTTGCTTTCTCCTGATGAGTACTGATTTTGCACATATTTTCATGTGTCTTTTGGCCATCTGTATATCTTTTTTGGAGAAATATCTGTTTATGTCTTCTGTCCATTTTTAATTGGATTATTTGTTTTTTTTTTGGTGTTGAGTTGTTTAAATTCTTCATACACTCTGAATATTAACCCTTTATTAGATAGTCATTTGCAAATATCTTCTCTCATTCAGTAGGTGGTCTTTTAGTTTTGTTGATTGTTTCCTTTGATATGCAGATGCTTTTTATTTTGATGTAGTCCCAATACTTTATTTTTGCTTTTGTTTCCCTTATCTCAGGAGATACATCTAGAAAAATGTTGCTGCAGCTGATGTCAGAGAAATTACTGCCTATTCTCTCTTCGAGGATTTTTATGGTTTCAGGTCTCATATTTAGATCTCACATTCAGGTCTTACTTTAATCCATTTTGAGTTTATTTTTGTGTATGGTATAAGTGGTCCAGTTTCATTCTTTTGCACGTAGCTGTTCAGTTTTCCCAGTATCATTTGTTGAAGAGACTGTCTTTTTCCTATTGCATATTCTTGCTTCCTTTGTTGAAGATTAATTGACCGTATGTGTGGGTTTATTTCTGGGCTCTCTATTCTGTTCTGTTGATCTATGTATCTATTTTTGTGCCAGGGCTGTCTTTTTTGTTTTATAGTGTAAGAATTTGTAGATGTACATTTCTCTCATAGCACACTTTTACTGTATTTCCTAAGTTTGGGTATATTGTGTTTTCATTTTCATTAATTTCTAAGTATTTTCTGATTTCCCTTGTGATTTCTTCTTTGTCCCATCAGTTGTTTAATATGTATTAATTTCCAACATTTAGTGACTTTTCCATTTTTCTCTATGTTAATAGTTTCTGATATCATCTTTTTGTGGTCAGAGAAGAAACTTTGTATAACATTTATATTTTTAAATCTATTGAAACATAATTTGTGACCTAACAGGCTATCCTAGAAAATGTTCCATGTGCATTTGGAAGAATGTGTATGCTGTTGTTGGATAAAGTGTTCTGTATATATCTGTTGTTGGTTTTATACAATTTAAGTCCTCTATTTCTTTACTTCTGTCTGTTCTACCCATTATTGTGAGGGAGGTATTAAAGTCTCCAACTATCACTATAGAAATGTTTATTTCTCTCTTCAGTTCTAGTTTTTGCATTGTATATTTTGATGATCTGTCATTAGGTACATAGAAGCTTATAATTGTTTTATTGAACCTTTTATTAATATATAATGTATTTCTTTGTCTTTTGGAATATCTTTTGATTTAAAGTATGTTTTTCTCTACTAGTAGTAGAGCTACTTCTGTTACCATTTCATTACTATTTGCATGGACTACAGTTTTCCATCCTTTTACTTTCAACCTTTTGTGTTTTTGTGTGAAATTGAGTCTGTAATAATGCCTAAGTGGATCATGTTTCTTAATCCATTTTGCCAATTTCTGCCTTTTAATGGAAAAGTTTAATCCATTTATATTTAAAGTAATTACTGAAAACAAAGGGCCACTTCTGCCATTTAGCTATTTTTTTTGCTGTGTGTCATGTATGTCTCTCATTTCTTAGTTCCTCCATGGGCCTCAAATTGTAGAGGAAATGAAATCATGTATTTAAATATACTTTTTGAATGCATACACATTATATGATTCAGTACCAAGATGAGAGAGCTAAGTTATCAAATATTTAGTAGTCTTCGTTGGAAGTAGATCATTCTTTAAAAAAGGTAAAGTTATTTAAGGGTTTGTTGTTTTTTTTTTTTAAAGATTTTATTTATTTATTTGACAGACAGAGATCACAAGTAGGCAGAGAGGCAGGCAGAGGGGGTGGGGAAGCAGGCTCCCTGCTGAGCAGAGAGCCCAATGTGGGGCTCCATCCCAGGACCCTGAGATCATGACCTGAGCCAAAGGCAGAGGCTTTAACCCACTGAGCCACCCAGGCACCCCTAAGGGTTCATTTTTAAATAATTTATTAGGTACTTAATATTTATAAGGTACAATGCTTGGCTCTGTAGAGAAATAAACTAAAGTAATAATAATGGCAGCCACCATTTGTTGAACACAATGTTAAGCTATTTAAAATGTGAGTTTAATCTTTACAACAACCCTATGAGATAAAGTAGTGTTATTCTCTTATTTCCTCACTCCATCAACCAGTATTCTTGGCTCTACTTTCAAAATACATCCCATTTCAGTTCACTTCTTGGCATTTTTACTGCTATTACTTTAGTCCAGGCCCAGTAATTTATCATGTGTTCTGACCATCTCTTTGCTTGCACTCTTGTCTCCCTGCAGTTGTCTCTTCACACAGCAACCATTATGAATTTCTTAAAAATGTATGTAAGATTATGTCATTCTTCTGTTAAAAACCTTTCAATGATTTTCTGGTACATGTAGAATAAAGTCCAAATTCTTTACCATGATCTACAGGATCTTACATAGTCTCTTCTTGTTTATCAAGGAGTTAAAAAGGACTTTGAAGCACTTCCGATCTAGAAAGCTGAGAAGACTTGTTCAGGGTCACACAATAATTAACGACAGAACTAGTCACGAACCCAGTTCTCTAGGACTTGTTGTCATAGGCTCTGTGCACAGCCCAAGTCTGCCTCTAAAGTATATGCTGTCTCTAAAGTATATGCTGCTAAGAGGACCTCTGGGTCTTCTCTGACATCAATTAAAAAATATGTGCCAGTGTGAATTTTCATATACAGAGTATGGGATTTTTCAAGGAAGTCACGTCTGTTTTATTTACTCAGTGTAGTCCCTGACAGCAATATGCAAATATAGGATTTATTTAGTCTGCCTCCTCTGGTGACTTGCCAGTCTCTGAGATAGGAGAAAGACATTTTATGTTTCTCATGGGTTTTGTTTGTCATAGCTTGATTTCCCATAATGAAAAGAGTCTTGGGTAGCTCCATATGGGACAAGGCTGGAGGTTATTAAATGTTCCTGTCTTAGTACATTGGGCATTCGTATTTACTTAAGTTCCTCCATGCATTGAATTTAGAACTTGCGAAAATCTATCACTCAATAATTGGTTTGTTCGGTATTCTGATGAACTTTAGTATTTGAAAAAGGAAAGTTAGTCTTTTGGTTACAGGGTAGGAAATTCAAACCTGGGTTTTATTTACAATTTAAGAATCTCTTTTAGCTAAGTATACACCACCTTAGGTAAAGAATAAAAGCCTTGATTTTTTTTTTTAAACTGTAATTCTTTCACCTCTGTTTTTCCAGTGCTAACATTTTTTTTTTATTAAAGTGGATGTTCTTGGCCTAAAAATCCAGCATCATTCTGACTTTCTGTATGTAATTTGCTTGTAGCATTTCTCTGAGATAGATAGCTCACTTATGTGCCATCACTTTCTGTGATGCCACTAAAGAACAATGCAACCTTTTCATGAAAAAAAAAGTCATTTCTTCCTTCTTCCTAATTAGTTCTGTCATCTATTAAAAAGAACAACAGTTGCAACTCTGTTGTTCTGAAATGAGACTTCTTTTTTTCTGATGATAAATGAAGATTCGGGGAATTTATAGGAGTTCAGTGATTAGGAGAGAAATAATGTGTTTTACAAATTGTGATTTTGATAATGTAATCAGTTATCTCTGGCATTTTGAAGTCTAATGTGGTATTTTTCAAAGGGGAGATTCATGCCTAGAACATAGTTTCTTTTAAACATTTCACTATTACTCTTATCCTCCATTACAGAATACCCACAAAGGTACTTTCAGGAAAGGAATGATATGAACCTTTCATTTACTTAACACTACTGCATAATAACCATTTTTACTGACATACTTTAACTCATTCAATCCCCTAGACAACTTTATGAAGTGGTTATTTTTTTTAAAAGATTTTATTTATTTATTTGACAGAGATCACACGTAGGCAGAGAGGCAGGCAGAGAGAGAGAGGAAGGGAAGCAGGTTCCCTGCTGAGCAGAGAGCCTGATGCAGGGCTCGATCCCAGGACCTTGGGATCATAACCTGAGCCGAAGGCAAAGGCTTTAACCCACTGAGCCACCCAGGTGTCCCTGAAGTGGTTATTTTTTTAAATGATTTTATTTATTCATTTGATGGAGAGAGAGAGAGAGAGCACAAGCAGGTGGAGAAGCAGAGGGAGAAGCAGATGCCCCACTGAGCAGGGAGCCTGATGCAGGGCTGAAGCCCAGGATGCTGGGATCATGACTTTAACCAAAGGTAGACGCTTAACCTACTGAGCCACCCAGGCACCTCATCAAGTGGTTATTTTTATACTGATGTTTACTGATGAAGATATAGAAGGCAGAAAGTACAAGAAATTTGCCCAAGATCATAGGGTTAGTACTGTAGAGCTGGGATTTAAATTTAGATTTTTTGCATTCTCTGGTGGTGAATGCCAGTTGTATACTCAGTATTTATCCTTTCCTCTTTAATATAAGCAGAATCCCAATTTTATTTTGAAGCAGCAAAAGACTATTTCTCAGACTCCTTTTCAGCTTGGAGTGGCCATGTGGAAATTGTTAAGTAAAACTTCCAAACATGACTCAGCTGGGCTCCTCTTCTCATCTTCTTGCTTCTGTCTAGACATTAGGTTATCACGTGAATTCCAGCAGTTGTTCTGTGAATATGAAGGAACAATGAGAATGGAAGCTACATGCCAATGCTAAGTATAGTGGAGTAGAGAAGTGGGAGTCCGAGACCCTAATGACCATAACAGCCCTGGACTGCCTACCTTCAGACATTAACTTAATGAGAGAGGTTGAGAGCAAGAGAGAACACACACATCTCAGAAGCAGTTGAACGTAGTTCCTATTTACAATAGACTTGAGAACCATTCTGCATTTACTGTACTAGGCTAGTACTGCTGGTCTGCCTGCTAATTTTTGAATAACTGAGTGACTAGCTTTTTAAGTTCCATATAATCCAGTATCTTACTATTTAAAGTGTAGTGGGTGGACCAGCAGCATCAGCATCACTGGTAGTGTGTAAAACTCATCTTAGACACTTCATAGACCTATTAATCAGAATCTGTATTTTAACAAGATCCCCAGGTGATTTGTATGTCTATTCAAGTTTAAAAAACACTGGTTAACTTATAGTCAGTCACAAGAGGTTCTTAACTGAAAATAAATTCTACAAAGTATACATAAAGTATGCCTTGATTTATGCAATAGATGCATTTATGGGAAAGAGTAGGCCAATCAAAGTTTCATAAATTAAATTGTACTAAATATACTGGGACAGAGGGGCAATTCCTTTTTAAATTTTTTTCTGGCTGACATCTACTATGTGTCAGTCATTGTGTTAAGCATTTTTCTTGCATTGTTTCTTAAAACAGTCCTATAACTATGAACAGTCCTATGAATATTTGTAATCTTCCTTTACTTCCTCCTCCTCCTCCATCATTGCCATTTACAAGTGAGGAAACTAGAGATCAGAGAGTTCAAGTAATTAGCACACTCTCAAACATCTAGTTTATAGCAAAATGGGGGTTTGAATTTAAATTTGTCAGATTCCAGAACCTGCATTCTTAAGCATTTAAAGTAATCTCATGATATAATCATTGGTAATCTCTCTTTTTTTAAATAAAATGCCCTCTAATCGTTTTCCTTACAGATTTTGATATACTGAAACAAGTTGTATAATAAATATAAGAATATAATAATGCTCAGCTATTTATTAAACATCACTTATTATTGGCATTAACAGTGTTATTTCTGTCAGACTTTTTTTTTTGAACTTACACCAAGTAATAATGATACTGGTAACAGAATAAAATCTGCATTTCGGAGGTTCCTAAAATTACCCGTCTTTGACTGTGTAGTTTAAAATTTTATTTCTTAAGCTACTGTTTTTTTTCCTAATTACACAATAATATGTGTTCATTACAGAATGTTTTGGAAGTATAGAAAAGCATAAAGAATAATGTACAAATCACTTGTAAACCAAGATATAGCCATGTGTACCTTTTAAACTTTTTTCCAGACATACATATTACTTTATACATATTCATCATCAAAGTATTATGAGGAATTTTACTGTTCCTAATTTATTAAATTTTAGAGTTTTACGTAACAGTTTTTCATAAGGTGAGGTGCATACATATTAAATTGCATTATATGATAGAAATCTTGAAGTTTCTCACAGACCTATACCCCTGGGGCAAATAATACATTGTATGTTAATAAAAATACATACATACATACATACATACAAGGGAAAAAAAGAAATCTTGACGTTTCCATCTTCTTAGGAATTTGAGAATTTAATATTTTATTATATTGTACAAATGACATTTGTACTATCAAGAGTCAGCTACTTATTCCAAAAAGTACCAAGATGCACAAATGCTAAGGATTTCTGTTATTAAATGCCTTTTAACATGGAGGGCGAGGTGGTGTCTAGAGTACTCTCAGAGGTAGAAGGGCTTATAGAGCTCTCACTTGATGAAGAACCAGCCCCTTTCCATTATCCTGTCTTTTCATGGTTTTATCCAGTTAGACTGAGCTTATTACCCCATAAAACACATACTACGTTTTTGTTGAACAGCTGTCCTTTGTAGATTTTTCTTACTAACTAACTAAACTAACTAACTAAACTGAGCCCAAATTTTATTTTCCTTTGCTTTCTACCTGTTGGTCTTAGCTCCACTCTCCATAGCAAAATAGAACAAAGTACTTTACCTTCTTTTTAATTTTTCTCCAAGAGGGGTACAAGTGTCCCAGGAGAATGAGATCTACCTTTTTGACTTATATTTTTGTGTATTTTAATGTATATTAATTGGTATAGTGGTAAATATATATAATTCATAAATTAATAATATATATTTGATCTCTTAAAATATGGTCAGAAAGTTTGGAGACCACTTTTCTGTTCTTTCAATAACCTTTCAATCACTGAAGCCTCTCTTTCATAGTCCTTTTCCAGCTAGGAGGTCTCTTGGGGCCTTTCTTTGACTAACCTTCATAAAATGTTGTATATAGACTTCTACCACCTGATTTCTCTTCCCAGAAGCTTTCTAGCTTATCCTTGTCCCTTCAGATACGGCCTGCCTGGGCAGAGGACTTTGTGAAGGTAGGCTCTAATCATACATTGCACCCTCAGTTATTTAACTATCCTTTTATTGTTAGACATTTATTTATTTTTCTTCTTAGGTGTGGAGTTAGGGTTAGGGCCAGGGTGAGGGTTATGTGCCTGGTATCCTGCAGTTTAGAGATATGTAATACATTTAGGTTCTTCCCAACTTATAAGTAATGCTTTGTGCCAATATTTGCACATGAATTCTTATGTACCATTCTAATTATTTTCTTGGAATGACTTATTAATTGGAAATATTCTGTTAAAAAATAATAGTATTTTTAAGGCGTTTGACATATATTGCTAAATTGCTCCCTAGAAAGATTATACCATCTTACTATTCCACTAGAAATAGATCAAAGTATTCCATTATAGCTTTGGCAAAAATTAGTTATATTCCCAGGCATTAATATTTTATTTTGCTCTGTTTAATTAGATGGACAAAATGAAATTAATTATTTTATTTCTAATTTCTTCGATTCTTAGTGTTCTAATTGTTGTCTGTAATTATATTGCTCTGAATGTTGTCTCTTCTGCACATTATTCTTAATGTTATGTATGATTTGTTAAATATACGTTTCCATTAATTTTTGGGTTAACAACAAATAAATGGAAAAGTATTTATTAAGTCATCCCATAAAAGGTAGGTTTTGTCTCTCTGTAGGAATAAAGAAAAAGAATCCTAATATTTGCACGTTTGGATTGGTGCACCCATGATTTTAAAAGGCGGACCAGCAGATTATCTGAAGAGAAGTACAGAAGTGTTTCACTGGTGTAAAGTCAAGATTTACTTTCTTCCAGGATCCTAGTAAAATTTTTTTTCTTTTGGTCACAGTACATGCTTCTTATTTTTTAATTCAAGTTGCTAAGTCATGAGTGCATGTGTGTGTGTGAGTGTCTGTGTGTGTGTGTACTAATGTGTGCTACCATGGTAGAAATGATTGTTTTTATGCTATTTTTCTTCACACTCCCTGGGAAATATCTTGGTTTGAATGGAGGATAAATTTACTCCCAGCAGCTTTCCAACATGATTAATATGTTCCATTTAATTAGGTAAAAACCTACCAGATGACAGTTACTATCCATTCTCTCCTCTTTGTCTCATGCTTTCAGAATTGACCTAATAACTTAAAGGTTATGACTTTGGCTAATATAGGGCCATGACTTAATATTTCTATTCCTACAACATTATCTTAAAATAAACAATTCAGATGGTTGCAGTTATCATTTTTTGCTTTATTTTAAAGTTATAAGTACTTCCTAGTATTATAATAGGATAATATTTTTGTATTTCAGTTTTCTTTCTAGTACCCAAGTCATTTCCTGGCATCTGACTTGTTGTACTAGGGTACTTTTGTTGAACTAAATGGTATCTCTGTGGCTTGAAAAGAGTGAAGTTGCCTCTCTGTGTACATGTGTCACTGTCACTGATTTAATAACTCCTGTAGAGAATGAAACTCAATATTGTTTCTTGTCTGCTGTTACTAATAGCAGTTATACTACTTGCCAGTTATGGGATTTTCAAGACTCTGAGCACAGATTAAAAAGAAATGGATTTTTAAAAAAAAAGATTTTATTTATTTATTTGAGGGAGAGAGAGTGTGTGAGGGAGAGCATGAGAGGGGAGAAGGTTAGAGGGAGAAGCAGACTCTCCATGGAGCTGGGAGCCTGATGCGGGACTCGATCCCCAGACTCCAGGATCATGACCTGAGCTGAAGGCAGTTGCTTAGCCAGCTGAGCCACCCAGGTGCTCAGAAATGGATTTTTTTAAAAGAATTCTAGAATACATGAAACAATATTATAGATATAATTTGAATGAGGCTGTGAATATTCAGGTGAGAGCACAAGAGAAGGGAAGAGGCTAATACGTTCTTTGAAAATTATACACATTAAAGGGATTACTGTGTAGTAGAAAAACCACTACACATTAATGTAGTGGTACATTACACTGTAGGGCTGGAAACAAAATTCTTTTTTAAAGTTACAACTAGATAATCATGCTAAGCAAGTACCCAACTATGAAATGTTAACACTTTTTTTTGTAGTTTTTTTAATGCTAATGAAATACATTTAGTGATACACAGACTAGTTCTTGGATCATAGAACAAATAGACATTTGTAGAGAAAATATATCTGAAGCACAGCATAGTGTCTGGCTCTTTGTAGGTGCTAGTAAAGAAGCTATTATGATTATTGTTACAAGTAGTAATAATGTTGTATATATGTGATAAAATAGTTCAAACTTAGTTTTATTCATTTTGCTTTTTTTATTGTGTTATGTTAGTCACCATAAACACTTCATTAGTTTTTGATGTAACGTTCCATGATTCATTGTTTGTGTGTAAGACCCAGTGCTCCATGCAATCTTTGCCATTCTTAATACCCATCACCAGGCTCACCCATCTGCTCACCCTCCTCCCTTCTAAAATCCTCAGTTTGTTTCCTGGAGTCCATAGCCTCTCATGGTTTCTCTCCCACTTTGATTCTCCCCCTTCCTTTTCCCCTTACTTTTCCTGATGTCCTCCATGCTATTCCTTATGTTCCACGAATAAGCGGAACCATATGATAATTGGCTTTCTCTGCTTATTTCACTTAGCATAATATCCTCCAGTTCTGTCCATGTTGATGTAAAAGTTGGATATTCATCCTTTCTAATGGCTGAGGAATATTCCATCGTATATATGGACAACATCTTCTTTATTCATTTGTCTGCTGAAGGGCATCTTGGCTCTTTCCACAGTTTGGCTATTGTGGACATTGCTGCTATGAACATTGGGGTGCATATGGCCGCCCTTTTCACTACATCTGTATCTTTGGGGTAAATACCCGGTAGTGCAATTGCTGGGTCATAGGGTAGCTCTATTTTTAACATTTTGTGGAACCTCTGCACTATTTTCCAAAGTGGCTGTACCACCTTGCATTCCCACCAACGGTGTAAGAGGATTCCCCTTTCTCCACAGCTGTTCTGATATTTGTTGTGTCTTGCCTTGTCGATTTTTGTTATTCTGATTGGTGTGAGGTGGTATCTCAGTGTGGTTTTGATTTGAATTTCCCTGATGGCTAATGATGATGAATACTTTTTCAAGTGTCTGTTAGCCATTTGTATGTCTTCTTTGGAGAAGTGTCTTCTCATGTCTTCTGTCCATTTTTTTGACTTGATTATTTGTTTTTTGTTTGTTGAGTTTGAGAAGTTCTTTATAGACTTTAGATATCAGCCCTTTGTCTACAATGTCATTTGCAAATATCTTCTCCCATCCTGTGGGTTGCCTCTTTGCTTTTTTGACTGTTTCCTTTGCTGTGCAGAAGCTTTTTATCTTGATGAAGTCCCAAAAGGTCATTTTCGCTCTGGTTTCCCTTGCCTTTGGAGACGTGTCTTGAAAGAAGTTGCTGTGGCCGATGTCGAAGAGTTTGCTGCCTGTGTTCTCCTGTAGGACTTTGATGGATCCCTGTCTCACATTGAGGTCTTTCATCCATTTAGAGTTTATCTTTGCGTATGGTGTAAATGAATGGTCGTGTTTCATTCTTCAGTTTATAGCTGTCCAATCTTCCCAGCACCCTTTATTGAAGAGACTGTCTTTTCTCCATTGGATATTTTGCCCTGCTTTGTCAAAGATTAGTTGACCATAGAGTTGAGGGTCCATATTTGGGCTCTCTGTTCTGTTCCATTGATCTATGTGTCTGTTTTTGTGCCAAAACCATGCTGTGTTGGTGACCACAGCTTTGTAGTATAGCTTGGAATCAGGCAACATGATGCCCCCAGCTTTGTTTTTCTTTTTCAACATTTCCTTGGTGATTCAGGGTCTTTTCTGGTTCCGTGCATTTGTTCCAGCATTTTGAAAAATGCCATTGGTATTTTGATTGGGATGGTGTTGAAAGTATGGATTGCTCTGGGCAGCATAGACATTTTAACAGTGTTTATTCTTACGATCCATGAGCATGGAGTGTTTTTCCATCTTTTTTGTGCCTTCTTCAATTTGTGTCATAAGTGTTTTGTAGTTCCTAGAGTATAGATCCTTCACCTCTTTGGGTAGGTTTATTCCAAGGTATCTTACGGGTTTTGGTGGTATTGTAAATGGAATCAATTCCCTAATTTTTCTTTCTACAGTTAATTGTTAGTGATTAGGAATGCAGCTGATATCTGTGCTTTGATTTTGTATCCTGCCACATTACTGAATTGCTGTATGAGTTCAGGTAATTTGGGGATGAAGACTTTTGGCTTTTCCACATAGAGTATTCATGTCATCTACGAAGAGAGAGAGTTTGATGACTTCTTTGCCAATTTGAATACTTTTTATTTCTTTTTGTTGTCTGATTACTGTTGCTAGGACTTCTAGTACTATGTTGAACAATAGTGGTGAGAGTGGGCATCCTTGTCGTGTTCCTGATCTTAAGGGAAAGGCTCTCAGCTTTTTCCCATTGAGAATGATACTTGCTGTGGGCTTTTTATAGATGGTTTTTATGAAATTGAGGAATGTTCCCTCTATCCCTACACCGTGGAGAATTTTAATTAGGAAAGGATGCTGCATTTTGTCAAATGCTTTTTCTGCATCAGCTGAGAAGACCATGCGGTTCTTCTCTCTCCTCTTATTAATGTGTTCTATCACATTGATTGATTTGTGAATATTGAACCACCCACCTGGTCGTGATGGATAATCCTTTTAATGTGCTATTGAATGCTGTTAGTTAGGATCTTGAGAATTTCAGCATCTGTATTTATCAGGAGTAGTGGTCTGAAATTCTCCTTTTTGATGGGGTCTTTGCCTGGTTTTGGGATCAAGGTTATGCTGGCCTCATTGAATGAGTCTGGAAGTTTTCTTTCTGTTTCTATTTTTTGAAACATTTTCAGGAGAATAGGTATTATTTTTTCTTTGAATGTTTGGCAGAATTGCCCAGGGAATCCATCAGGTCCTGGACTCTTGTTTTTTGGGAGGTTTTTGATCACTGCTTCAGTCTCGTTACTGGCTATAGGTCTATTCAGGTTGTCAGTTTCTTCCTTTTTCAGTCTTGGTAGTTTATAGGTTTCCAGGAAGGCATCCATTTCTTCCAGGTTGCTTAACTTATTGGCATATAGTTGTTGATAATAATTTCTGATAATTGTTTCTGTTTCCTTTGTGTTGTGATCTCTCTCTCCTTTCATAATTTTATTAATTTGAGTCTTTTCTCTTTTCTTTAGGATAAGTCTGGCCAGTGGTTTATCAATCTTATTAATTCTTTCAAAGAACCAGCTTCTAGTTTCATTGATCTGCTCTTCTGTGTTTTTGGTTTCTAATTCCTCGATCTCTGCTCTAATCTTAATTATTTCCCTTCTTGTGTGTGGCTTAGGCTTCATTTGTTTGTTTCTTTGTTTTTCTCAAGTTCTTTAAGGTGTAAAGTTAGTTGGTGGATGCGGGATTTTCTCTTTTTTTGAGTGAGACTTGGATGGCTATGTATTTTCCCCATAGGATGCCTTTGCAGTATCCCGTAGATTTTGAACTGATGTGTTTTCATTCTCATTGGTTTCCATGAATTGTTTAATTTCTTCTCTGATTTCCTGATTAACACAAACATTCTTGAGCAGGATGGTCTTCAGCTTCCAAGTGTTTGGATTTTTTCCCAATTTCTTTCTTTCTTTCTTTCTTCTTTCTTTCTTTCTTTCTTTTTTAAGTTTTTTTTTTTAAAAAATTAACATATAATGTATTATTTGTTTCAGGGGTACAGGTCTGTGATTCATCAGTCTTACAAATTTCACAGCACTCACCCTAGCACATACCCTCCCCAACTGAGTTCCAGTTTCAAAGCATTGTGATCTGAGAATATGCAGGGAATAATCTCAATCTTTTGGTATCAGTTGACACCTGGTTTGTGATGTGTGCTCGAGAAGAATGAGTATTCTGTTGTTTTAGGGTGGGATGTTCTGTATATATCTATGAGGTCCATCTGGTCCAGTGTGTCTTTCAAAGCTCTTGTTTCTTTGTTGATTTTCTGCTTAGATGATCTGTCTATTCCTGAGAGTGGAGTGTTGAGGTCTCCTACTATTAACATAGTATTATCAGTATGATACTTTATTTTGGTAAATGGTTGGCTTATATAGTTGGCTACTCCCATGTTGGGGCATAGATATTTACAATTGTTAGATCCTCTTGTTGGGTAGACACTTTAAGAATGATATAGTGTCCTTCTGTATCTCTAACTACAGTCTTTAGCTTAAAGTCTAATTTGTCTGATATGAGAATTGCTACCCCAGCTTTCATTTGATGTCCGTTGTCATGAAAAATGGCCCTCCATCTCTTCACTTTCAGTCTGGATGTATCTTTGGTTCAAAGTGAGTCTCTTGTAGAGAGCATATGGATGGGTCCTGTCTTTTTATCCAATCTGCAACCCTGTGTCGTTTCTTGGGAGCATTTAGGCCCTTCACCTTGAGAGCGATTATTGACAGACAAGATTTTATTGTCCTCATGTTGCCTGTGAAGTCCTTGTTTCTATAGATTGGTCATGTGTATCTCTGTTCTATCACTCTTGGGTTCTTTCCTCCTTTTATAGAACCTTCCCCTGCCCCCTTAATATTTCTTGCAGGGCCGGCTTAGTGGTCACATAATCTTTTAGTTTCTGCTGTTCCTAGAAGTTCTTACCTCTCCATCTATTCTGAATGACAGCCTTGCTGGATAAAGTATTCTTGCCTGCATGTTCTTCTCAGTTAGTCCCCTGAATATGTCTTGCTAGCCCTTTCTGGCTTGCCAGGTCTCTGTGGGTAGGTCTGACATTATTCTGATGTTCCTCCCTCTGTATTTAAGGAATCTCTTCCCCCTAGCTGCCCATAAAATGGTTCCCTTGGTTCTATGATTTGTGAGTTTTACTGTTACATGCCTGAGCATTGGTCTGCCCTCATTGATCTTGGGGGGTGTCCTCTCTGCCTCTAGGACACGAATGCTTCTTTTATTTCCCCAGATTAAGGAAGTTCTCAGCTACGATTTGGTCAAATATATCTTCTAGTCCTCTCTCTGTCTCCACCCCCTCAGGGATCCCAATAATTCTGACATTGGAACCTTTCATGATCTCTTTTTTTCCTCTAATACTGTGTCCATGGATTTTAAGATGTTTGTTCCAGGCCTCCTCCTGCTCCATCTTTTCTGTCAGTTTGTCTTCAAGATCGCTAATTTGATTTCTTGCCTCCTTTACCCTAACATAATTATAGTATCTAGATTAGATTGTATCTCATTGATAGCATTTTACAGTTCTGCCAGATCTGCTCTAACTTCTGCCCTTAACTATGTTGTCATTAATAGTTTTCTCCAGCCTGACTATTGTCTTTATAACCACTAGCCTGAAGTCTATTTCTGACATTTTGCCTAGATCCATATTATTAGATGTGCTGGAGAGGCCATTGTCTCTGGATCTTTTCTTTGTTGGGAGTTCCTCCTTCTTGTCATTCTTTTGAGTTGTAGTTGAGGGGATGTACAGCCGAAAATATCAACCACAATCCAGGCAAGATGCACCCTGGGAAGGTTCAGAGCAATCAGAAGTCACCACAAAAAAGAAGAAGAAAAAAAAAACCAGCCAAAATGAGCCCCAAGAGTAAGATTTATAAAGTATAAAAACAAAAACAAAGAAAAAGACAAAAAACAAAACAACCCCACCAAAAAATAAAAAGGGAGGGGTTATAGGAACCAGTTTATAATCCCTTGATGTGGGCAAGGAAGGGTATTTCAGTTCTTCTGGGGTGTATCCAATTATCTTTTTTAGAGAACTCAACTTCCCAGAGATCCAGGAAATTAAAACAGATATTTATAAAGGTAGTATTGAATAGGAAAAAAGGACAACATTGAAGCTCATATTTATATCTATATCTATAGCTATATCTATCTATATAAAAAAAAGGAAAAAGGTATATGAAAAAGTATAAGTTAAAAATTTACTATGGAATATGTTGTATTAAACATCTAATTGAAATAAGTAGGTTAAAAAAAAAAGAACAAGAATCATGAGTACAATTTAAAAAAGGAGAGAAAACTTGTATCTAAGGAATATACAGGCTGTGAGGCAATACCAGGAGCTTAATATACTGTTTTCCCATGGTGTTGAGGTTTTACAGTTTTATGGGGACCCTGTGGTTATTGTCTTCTTGTTCTTTCAGTTTGTCTTTGAGGAAGGGGCCTGTCGAGTTGTTTTTCTGTCAGTCCTCCTTGGGCTGTGTTGTCCTGCCCCTATCATGGGGCTGGGCTACCTGTTAACCAGTTTTTTTGCTTTTGTTCCTTGGCGGCTTTTGTTCTCTGGCAGCTTTTCCCACCTTTTCCAAGGGTCAGAGCAAAGTTAAGTGTCTGCTCCTAGACTTCTGCTTCAGAAAGAAGCCATAGTCTGTTGGTCACTGAAACGTCCAGAACACACAGCACACCCGCCCCTCCCCGTAAGCCCACTTCAATCCTGCAGCCTCCCACAGGCTGTGCGCACCCCCCAGTGACCCTGTCAGTGGTCCACTGAGGCCCCTGCTTGTCTCTATACTCCTGTTGCCACCAAAACTATGAGCAACCCCAGTCCAGGTGAGCCTGAGCCCCTGTGGCTGCCATTTCTGGGACCGTGGGCTCTAGTCCAGCCAGGTCCTCTCAGCTGAGGCAGCGGAGGCGGAGGCAGAGGCGGTGGCAGTAGCTGCCAGTCCCAGGGACTGCTGACTCAAGTCTGAGCAAGGTCTTTTCAGGAGCAAGTGGGCAGTGGCTGTGGTCGGTCCCAGGACCAACCTGCACCTGTGGCCTCCCAGTTCCAGTGATTGTTCCTTAAGCCCCTTTGTTCTGTTTGAGCACCGTGTAACAGTCCCTTCCCATCTTTCAGCCACCTGTCTCCAAGGTATGGCTGGTGTTCAAGGGCAGGGCACTTCTGCATTGGGGTATTACTTTCCAATGTCTGGTTTCTGGTGGCTCCTGCCCCCTTTGTTTATCCTCTGATATCTTTTCTGCATAATCCCAACTCTGACTTTTGTACCTCTCAACTCATGATCCTCTGCCCCCATAGAGATCCAGAAGTGTATAATCTTATATCTCAGGCTGATTTCCTGGGTGCGTGTTCAGCGTGGCATGGTAGATTTCTAGCTAAATTCAGGGGACTGGTGGAAATGGAATCTCCCACCCTTCCACCATCTTGATGGAACCTCCCTTCATTTTCCAACATTCATTTGGTACTTACTATCGACAAAATACTATGTACGGTAAGATGAATTAGATATTATTATTTTAGATACAAACTATCATCAAAAAAATTACTAATAAAACCAAATTTTTAGTATCTCAGTTTTGCTTTTTCATATGGATGTTCATGATGCCATGTACTTTTAATCATCATTAAGATTACCAGCATTTTATATCACAAACATACACATACATACCCTCCTAAAATAGTGTTTTCCCTTCATTCCCAGTAGAAATGTTCTCTTATAGTCCCATGTCCTAATTATTCTGGGCTAATGAACCTGGTGAGGGCTAGAGGGGAGATGTCTTGTTGATGGGGAGAGGGGATAAAGAAGACCCCAGGAGGATGCTACAGCTGGTAAAAAGGATGATTCAAAGTAAAGGGATTTATATATATCCCTGGGATGGACTCTATGAGTGGGGGTAGTGAATGAAGATAGGGAGGAGGAAGTAGTCAGTAAAATGGGTCAGGATTAAATTCAAAAGGAAGGAAAGGAGAGTGCTGTCTCTGGGATCCTTTTTGGCCTAGATAGCTAAAGCAGGTAATACTTTAGTGGGGTGACAATTATATGTTCCACTTTGTCCAGAAGAGTCCAGTTTATACCTTGGTCCTTGTGTACTTATTAGTAATAACCCCTTTGCTTTCAGAAGTGTCCCAGGTTGGATGATAAATTATATGGTCATCCTGCCCTTAGGGGTACTAAGGTGTAGATTTCCAAAAAGTTCCCCTTGGCTCATGGTATCTATATGACCACCTATACAGAGAACAGGATGCACTGAGGGGAAATGAGAACAAAAATAGTTCACTGGAAATAGTAAGATAAATTTTAAAACTTTCACCTCAGCTTGTCTTGATTTTGAGGGGAAAAATTAGAAGATGAATGCAAAAACACTCCAGTTCTTCAAGAGCCATAACACTGGGTTTTAGAAGAACTGGATTCTAGATCTAACTCTGTCACTGATTTGCTGTGACTTTTCCCCTTTGGCCCTGCAAAAGCCTGTCTCTACATCTTTAAAAATGAAGGACCAAATTAAATTATTTCTAAGGTCCCTTGCAGTTCTGATATTAAATGATTTTTTTAAAAATGAGAAGTGGATTAGAAATGAGTACCCTTAAAAAAAAAAAAAAAGAAAAAAAAAAGAATTGAGTACCCTTGCAGAAATTTGTTCTCATTTAAAAAGTTGTATCCGTGTAAGTGCTGTTGGTGAAGTATATTTCCCAGCTGAGAGTTGTGTGGTTTCACATTATGTTGCATAAAGACTTGCTCCAGTTTGCTCTGTGGATATTGAGAAACTATTATTTTTCAGACAGCTGTGGTACCATCCCTGTTAGAGGATTTCATTATGTGCATTTAGCCTCCTGAGAAGTGATCTCTGACAGAATGGGAAGCTCTGAAAACATGGAGTTTCCCCAGAGATGTTATCTCTTGCTAAGGCAGTTCTGATGCAGGAGCTGAAAGGTCCCTTTTTGTCTCTGTGTCCATTGATTGATAGATTACAGTTTAGGAGCTCCAAGCTTAGTTCTTAGTTTCTGTTTCTGTCTCCTTGGACTTCTTGCCTCACACTTAACAGGCATTTAGCTATTTTTTATTTCTACAAATGGTATCAGAGAAGTTGTATATAAGGCCCCAGATTGGTTAGTGATCTATTTGCCTTTATTTTGTACATGGGCTTTCTTCAGATGGGATCTTAGAAGTCATGTCCCTGGCATCAGAGATCATGCACCTGCGCATACACTTACTGGCCAGAGGGTCATGGCTTCCTTTTCATCACCACTGCTAATGGCCACTCCTTGTCTCTATAGCATTCATTTCTTTTAAAAGGTCCATCAGTTACTGGATCCTTTATTTATCTGTCACTCACCCTGTTCGTGTGTCTGTCCATCCATCCATCCACCCATCCATCCATCTGCCTGTCTGTCCAGCTGCCCATTTTATATGTGCCTTGCTAAAGAGCATGTAACTCCAGGAGAGAAGATTTGGATCCTTTGTTTCTCTTGGAAATTAGTCCCATACTTATAGGGGGTCTTTGTGTCTTGAATCTCATTCTTCCAGATTCCAGTGCCTAGATTTAGCCCTATTTTCTTAGATTCTATTTTCCTTGCCTATAATTTGTTAAACATTTAACTTGCTTGATAGTCATTATATTTGGTCCAAAGACAGAGGTAGAAGGAAAATTCTCAGGCCTTATATATATATTTTTTTAACTTCAAAAGCCCTTTTATTATAGAGAGTTTCCAAAAGACTCCAAGAATAGAATTATGTAATGGGCCCCATGTATCTATTATCTAGATTCAATAATTACAACATTTTGAGAATTTTTCAGCCATCTTTCTTCTCTCTTTTCTTCATAGAGTATATTAAAGCAAATCCCAACATGTAATTTCACTTATAAACACTTTAGGATGCATCATTAACTTTGAGAACTTTTCCCTTCTTTATTTTTAGACATTACCATGACAACCTGAGTTTTGTTCCATCTTTGATGTTATAGTTTTTGCTTAATGGGAACTTTGATAATGGGAAAAGCATAATGAAAGAAGGAAGGGGAAGTTAAGGTGTGAATATGGGAGTATGAGAGCCTAGCAGTGAAGATTAGCATTGTTGTTAAAGGGAATTTTAATTCCTCTTTTAAAATCTGATGATTCAAACACTGATGGGTTACCCTTGATATCATCTTGTTACAGTTATTATTTATCTCATTTGTAAGCATTTGCTCTTCTAGGGCTCCCCCACATAAGTTCAAAGCTTGAGGACATTTTCATAAATACTTCATTGTGTATCTCTAAAGGATAAGGGCATTTGCAAAAAACATAGCTGTAACCATAAGTTCTTCAAATCGCTATGTTTTTATCCTTTGACTAAATACCTAGTAGTACAAATGCTGGGTCTTAAGATAGTTTATTCTTAACTTTTTGAGGAACCTCCAAACTGTTTTCCACAGGTGTACCAGTTTGCATTCCCACCAATGGTGCAGGAAGTTTCCCCCTTTCTCTGCATCTCACCAACATCTGTTGTTTCCTGAGTTGTTAATTTTAGCCACTCTGACAGGTGTGAGGTGGTATCTTATTTTGTATTTTCCTGATGTTGAGTATTTTTCATGTGTCTGTTGGCCTTTTATACCTTTCGAGAAATGTCTGTTCATGTCTTCTACACATTTCTTGATTGGATTATTTGATTTTTGGGTATTGAGTTTGATAAGTTCTTTATAGATTTTAGATACTAGCCCTTTACCTATTAAGACATTTGCAAAGATCTTCTCCCATTCTGTCAGTTGTCTTTTAGTTTTGTCAGCTATTTCCTTTGCTGTGCAAAAGCATTTTGACTTGATGAAGTCTAATAGTTCATTTTTGCTTTTGCTTCCTGTGCCTTTGGAGACATGTCCAGCAAGAAGTTGGTGCAGCTGAGGTCAAAGAGGTTGCTGCCTGTGTTCTCTAGGATTTTGATGGATTCTTGTTTTGCATTTGGATCTTTAATCCAGATGGTCCAGTTTCATTCTTCTGCATGTGGCCATCCAATTTTCCCAACACCACTGGTTGAAGAGACTGTATTTTTTTCCATTGGATATTCTTTCCTGCTCTGTTGAAGATTGGTTGACCATAGACTTGAGTGGTTCATTTCTGGGTTCTCTGTTATGTCCATTGATCTATGTGTCTTTTTTTTGTGCTGGTGCCATACTGTCTTGATGATTATAGCTTTCTAATACAGGTTGAAGTCTGGACTTGTGATGCCACCAGCTTTGGTTTTCTTTTTCATATTCCATTTGGTGGGATCTTTTCTGGTTCCATGCAAATTTTAGGATTACTTGTTCCAGCCTGTGAGAAATGATGGTTTTTTGATAGGGATTGCATTAAATGTGAAGATTGCTTTGGATCATAGATGTTTAACAATATTGTACTTCTAATCCATGAGCATAGAATGCTTTTCCATTTCTTTGTGTTTTTTCTCACTTTCTTTCATAAGGATTCCATAGTTTTTAAAGTACAGATCATTGGGCGCCTGGGTGGCTCAGTGGGTTAAGCCTCTGCCTTCGGCTCGGGTCACGATCCCAGGGTCCTGAGACCGAGCCCCACATCGGGCTCTCTGCTCAGCAGGGAGCCTGCTTCCCCCTCTCTCCGCCTCTCTGCCTACTTGTGATCTCTCTCTCTGTTGGATAGATAAATAAAATCTTTTAAAAAAAATAAAGTACAGATCATTTGCCTCTTTGGTTAAGTTTATTCCTAGGTCTCTTATGGTTTTAGGTACAGCTGTAAATGGGATCGATTCCTTAATTTCTCTTTCTTCTGTCTCATCATTAGTGTATAGAAATGAAACTGACTTCTGTGCATTGATTTTATATCCTGCCATATTGCTGAATTCCTGTATGAGTTCTAGCAATTTTTGGGTGGAGTTTTTTGGGTATTCAACATAGAGCACAAGTCATCGGTGAAGAGTGAAAGTTTGATTTCTTTGCTGATTTGGATACCTTTTATTTTTGTCATCTGATTGCGGAGGCTAGGACTTCCAGTATGATGATGAACAACAGTGGTAAGAGTAGGTAGACATCCTTATCATACTTCTGCCATTTTTTAAAATTCTCTTTACTGTGTTTTGAAATATTAGGTTATAGTTTTTATGGGTGTGTCTTCTGCATAATTTTATTCTTTCTTTCTTCTTCTTCTTCTTTTTTTTTTTTTTGCTTTTCACTCAGCAATGTTTATTTAAGAGGTTTTAGTGAGACCTGATAACTTACTACTTTAAAAATTTTTTTTTGAATTTTTTAAAAATTTTATTTTTTATAAACATATAATATATTTTTATCCCCAGGGGTACAGGGGTACAGGTCTGTGAATTACCAGGTTTACACACTTCACAGCACTCACCATAGCACATACCCTTCCCAATGTCCATAACCCCATCCCCCTTCTACCAACCCCCCTCCCCCCAGAGCCCTCAGTTTGTTTGTGAGATTAAGAGTCACTATGGTTTGTCTCCCCCCAATCCCATCTTGTTTCATTTATTCTTCCTCACTACCCCCTTAACCCCCCATGTTGCATCTCCACTTCCTCATAGTCAGAGAGATCAGATGATGAGGTTGTCTTTCTCCGATTGACTTATTTCGCTAAGCATGATACCCTCTAGTCCATCCACGTTGTCACAAATGGCAAGATTTCATTTCTTTTGATGGCTGCATAGTATTTCATTGTGTATATACACCTAATCTTCTTTATCCATTCATCTGTTGATGGACATCTAGGTTCTTTCCCTAGTTTGGCTATTGTGGACATTGCTGCTATAAACATTTGGGTGCACGTTCCCCTTCGGATCACCACATTTGTTTCCTTAGGGTAAATACCAGTAGTGAAATTGCTGGGTCATAGGGTAGCTCTATTTTCAACTTTTTGGGGAACCTCCATGATGTTTTCCAGAGTGGTTGCACCAGCTTGCATTCCCACCAACAGCGTAGGAGGGTTCCCCTTCCTCCACATCCTCGCCAGCATCTATCATTTCCTGACGTATTAATTTTAGCCATTCTGACTGGTGTGCGGTGGTATCTCATTGTGGTTTTGATTTGTGTTTCCATGATACTGAGTGATGTGGAGCACTTTTTCACATGTCTGTTGGCCATCTGGATGTCTTCCTTAAAGAAATGTCTGTTCATGTCCTCTGCCCATTTCTTGATTGGATTATTTGTTCTTTGGGTGTTGAGTTTGATAAGTTCCTTATATATTTTGGATACTAGTCCTTTATCTGATATGTCATTTGCAAATATCTTCTCCCACTAAGTCAGTTGTCTTTTGGTTTTGCTGACTGTTTCCTTTGCTGAGCAAAAACTTTTGATCTCGATGAAGTCCCAATAGTTCATTTTTGCCCTTGCTTCCCTTGCCTTTGGCAATGTTCCTAGGAAGAAATTGCTGCGGCTGAGGTTGAAGAGGTTGCTGCCTGTGTTCTCCTCAAGGATTTTGATGGACTCCTTTCTCACATTGAGGTCCTTCATCCATTTTGAGTCTATTTTCGTTTGTGGTGTAAGGAAATGGTCCAGGTTCATTTTCTGCATGTGGTTGTCCAATTTTCCCAACACCATTTGTTGAAGAGACGGTCTTTATTCCATTGGACATTCTTTCCTGCTTTGTTGAAGATGAGTTGACCATAGAGTTGAGGGTCTATTTCTGGGCTCTCTGTTCTGTTCCATTGATCTCTGTGTCTGTTTTTGTGCCAGTACCATACTGTCTTGATGATGAGTTTTGTAATAGAGCTTGAAGTCCGGAATTGTGATGCCACCAACTTTGGCTTTCTTTTTAATATTCCTCTGGTTATTCAAGGTCTTTCCTGGTAATAATTTTAGGATTATTTTAGGTAATAATTTTAGGATTATTTGTTTTATTTCTTTGAAAAAAATGGATGGGATTTTGATAGGGATTGCATTAAATGTGTAGATTGCTTAGGTAGCATAGACATTTTCCACAATATTTGTTCTTCCAATCCATGAGCATGGAACATTTTTCCATTTCTTTGTGTCTTCCTCAATTTTTTTCATGAGTACTTTATAGTTTTCTGAGTATAGATTCTTTGCCTCTTTGGCTAGGTTTATTCCTAAGTGTCTTATGGTTTTGGGTGCAATTGTAAATGGGATGGACTCCTTAATTTCTCTTTCTTCTGTCTTGTTGTTGGTGTAGAGAAATGCAACTGATTTCTGTGCATTGATTTTTATATTGTGACACTTTATTGAATTCCTGTATGAGTTCTAGCAGTTTTAGAGTGGAGTCTTTTGGGTTTTCCACATAAAGTATCATATCATCTGCAAAGAGTGATAGTTTGACTTCTTTGCCGATTTAGATGCCTTTAATTTCTTTTTGTTGTCTGATTGCTGAGGCTAGGACTTCTAGTTCTATGTTGAAGAACAGTGGTGATAAGGGACATCCCTGCTGTGTTCCTGTCCTTAGCAGAAAAGCTCTCCGTTTTTCTCCATTGAGAATGATACTTGTGGTGGGTTTTTCATAGATGGCTTTGATGATATTGAGGTATGTACTCTTTATCTCTACACTTTGAAGAGTTGGATCAGGAAAGGCAGCTGTACTTTGTCAAATGCTTTTTCAGCATCTATCAAGAGTATCATATGGTTCTTGTTCTTTCTTTTATTAATGTATTATATCACGTTGATTGATTTGCAGATGTTGAACCAACCTTGTAGGCCTGGAATAAATCCTAGTTGGTCATGGTGAATAATCCTTTTAATGTACTGTTGGATCCTGTTGGCTAGTATTTTCGTGAGAATTTTTGCACCTCTGTTCATCAAGGATATTGGTCTGTAATTCTCTTTTTTGATGGGATCCTTGTCTTGGGATCTTGTTTTGGGATCAAGGTAATGCTGGCCTCATAAAATGAGTTTGGAAGTTTTCCTTCCATTTCTATTTTTTGGAACAGTTTCAGGAGAATAGGTATTAATTCTTCTTTAAATGTTTGGTAGAATTCCCCTGGGAAGCCGTCTGGCCCTGAGCTCTTGTTTGTTGGGAGATTTTTGATGACTGCTTCAATCTCCTTACTGGTTATGGGTCTGTTCAGGTTTTCTATTTCTTCCTGGTTCAGTTGTGGTAGTTTATACATCTCTAAGAATGCATACATTTCTTTCAGATTGTCAAATTTGCTGGCGTATAGTTGTTCATAATATGTTCTTATAATTGCTTGTATTTCTTTGGTGTTGGTTGTGATCTCTCCTCTTTCATTCATGATTTTATTTATTTGGGTCCTTTCTCTTTTCTTTTTGATAAATCTGGCCAGGGGTTTATCAATCTTATTAATTCTTTCAAAGAAGA
The DNA here is from genome assembly GCF_902655055.1 of Lutra lutra. NCBI lineage: Eukaryota > Metazoa > Chordata > Mammalia > Carnivora > Mustelidae > Lutra > Lutra lutra. Next base: position 59,643,573 of record NC_062291.1, on the reverse strand, counting down.
AGCTCCTAGTTTCATTGATTTGTTCTATTGTTTTTTGGTTTCTATTTCATTGATTTCTGCTCTGATCTTTATTATTTCTCTTCTCCTGCTGGGTTTAGGCTTTTTTTGTTGTTCTTTCTCCAGCTCCTTTAAGTGTAGGGTTAGGTTGTGTATTTGAGACCTTTCTTGTTTCTTGAGAAAGGCTTGTACTGTTATATATTTTCCTCTCAGGACTGCCTTTGCTGTGTCCCACAGATTTTCAACCATTGTGTTTTCATTATCATTTATTTCCATGAATTTTTAAAATTTTTCTTGAATTTCCTGTTTGAGCCATTCATTCTTTAGAAGGACGCTCTTTAGTCTCCATGTATTTGGGTTCTTTCCAACTTTCCTCTTGTGATTTAGTTCTAGCTTCAGAGCATCGTAGTCTGAAAATATGCAATGAATGATCCCAATCTTTTAGTACCGCTTGAGACCTAATTTGTGAGCCAAGATGTGATCCATTCTGGAGAGTGTTCCATGTGTCCTAGAGAAGAATGTGTATTCTGTTGCTTTTGGATGGAATGTTCTGTATATATCTGTGATGTCCATCTGGTCCAGTGTGTCATTTAAGGCCTTTATTTCCTTGTTGATCTTTTGCTTAGATGATCTGTCCATTTCAGTGAGGGGGATGTTAGAGTCCCCTACAATTATTGTATTATTGTTGATGTGTTTTTTTGATTTTGTTATTAATTGGTTTATATGGTTGGCTCCTCCCATGTTAGGGGCATAGATATTTAAAATGGTTAGATCTTCTTGTTGGACAGACCCTTTGAGTATGATATAGTGTCCTTCCCCATCTCTTATTATAGTCTTTGGTTTAAAATCTAATTGATCTAAGGATTGCCACCCCAGCTTTCTTTTGATGTCCATTAGCATGGTAAATTGTTTTCCACTCCCTCACTTTAAATCTGGAGGTGTCTTTGGGTCTAAAATGAGTTTCTTGCAGACAGCATATTGATGGGTTTTGTTTTTTTATCCATTCTGATACCCTTTGTCTTTTGATTGGAGGCATTTAGCGCATTTACATTCAGGGTAACTATTGAGAGATATGAATTTAGTGCCATTGTATTGCCTATAAGGTGACTGTTACTGTATATTGTCTCCATTCCTTTCTGATCTACTACTTTTAGGCTCTCTCTTTGCTTAGAGGACCTCTTTCAATATTTCCTCTAGAGCTGGTTTGGTGTTTACAAATTCTTTTAGTTTTTGTTTGTCCTGGAAGCTTTTTATCTCTCCTTCTATTTTCAATGATAGCCTACCTAGATACAGTATTCTTGGCTGCATGATTTTCTCGTTTAGTGCTCTGAATATATCATGCCAGTTCTTTCTGGCCTGCCAAGTCTCTGTGGGTAAGTCTATTACCAATGTAGTATTTTTACCATTGTATGTTACAGACTTCTTGTCCTGAGCTGCTTTCAGGATTTTCTCTTTGTCTCTAAGACTTGTAAATTTTACAATTAGATGACTGGGTGTGGACTTATTCTTATTGATTTTGAGGGGGAGTTCTCTGTGCCTCCTGAATTTTGATGTTTGTTCCCTTTGCCATATTAGGGAAATTCTCTACAATAATTCTCTCCACTATGCCTTCTGCTCCCCTCTCTGTTTCTTCTTCTTCTGGAATCCCAATTATTCTAATTGAGATGTTTTGTCTATGGTATCACTTATTTCTCGAATTATCCCCTTCTGGTCCAGTAGTTGTTTGTCTCTCTTTTGCTCAGCTTCTATGTCCTCTGTCGTTTGGTCTTCTATATCACCAATTCTCTCTTCTGCTTCATTTATCCTAGCAGTAAGAGCCTCCATTTTTGATTGCATCTCATTAATAGCTTTTTTTGATTTCAGCTTGGTAAGATTTTAGTTCTTTTTTTTTTTCTCCAGAAAGGGCTTTTTATTTCTGCAGACAGGGTTTCTCTAATATCTTCCATGCCTTTTCGAGCCCAGCTAGCACCTTGAGAATTGTCATTCTGAACATATTACCAGTGTTTGTATTGATCAGGTCCCTGGCCTTGTGTACTGCCTCTTGTGTTTTTTTTTGTGGTGAGTTTTTTTCTGCCTTGTCATTTTATCCAGATAAGAATATATGAAGGAGCAAATAAAATACTAAAAGGGTGGCAAAGACCCTAGGAAAATGTGCTTTAACCAAATCAGAAGAGATCCCAAATCGTGGGGGAAGAAAGGGGGTAAAAATATGTTCAGGAAAAAAAAATTTAGAAAAGCGAAAAAAAAAAGACAAAATATAAGAAAGAAAAAATATATATATTAGACTGGTGAATAGAACAGGGTCACACACTTAATTTTGGGAGTATTTGATCTCTTAGAAGAAAGCACCTCCCCACATTTTAAAGAATGAATAACATATATAAGGGTAATCACAATGAAGGAATGGAATATGAGTATAAAGATGAAAAAAAATTTTTTTAATTTTTTTTTTTTAAATTTTATTTTTTATAAACATATATTTTTATCCCCAGGGGTACAGGTCCGTGAATCGCCAGGTTTACACACTTCACAGCACTCACCATAGCACATACCCTCCCCAATGTCCACAATCCCACCCCCCCTCCCAACCCCCCCTCCCCCCACCAACCCCCAGTCTAACCTGTGAGATTAAGAGTCACTTATGGTTTGTCTCCCTCCCAATTCCATCTTGTTTCATTTACTCTTCTCCTACCCCCCTTAACCCCCCATGTTGCATCTCCTCTCCCTCATATCAGGGAGATCATATGATAGTTGTCTTTCTCCGATTGACTTATTTCGCTAAGCATGATACCCTCTAGTTCCATCCACGTCGTCGCAAATGGCAAGATTTCCTTTCTTTTGATGGCTGCATAGTATTCCATTGTGTATATATACCACATCTTCTTTATCCATTCATCTGTTGATGGACATTTAGGTTCTTTCCCTAGTTTAGCTATTGTAGACATTGCTGCTATAAACATTCGGGTGCACGTGCCCCTTCGGATCACTACGTTTGTATCTTTAGGGTAAATACCCAGTAGTGCAATTGCTGGGTCATAGGGTAGTTCTATTTTCAACATTTTGAGGAACCTCCATGCTGTTTTCCAGAGTGGTTGCACCAGCCTGCATTCCCACCAACAGTGTAGGAGGGTTCCCCTTTCTCCGCATCCTCGCCAGCATCTGTCATTTCCTGACTTGTTAACCTTAGCCATTCTGACTGGTGTGAGGTGATATCTCATTGTGGTTTTGATTTGTATTTCCCTGATGCTGAGTGATGTGGAGCACTTTTTCATGTGTCTGTTGGCCATCTGGATGTCTTCTTTGCAGAAATGTCTGTTCATGTCCTGTGCCCATTTCTTGATTGGATTATTTGTTCTTTGGGTGTTGAGTTTGCTAAGTTCTTTATAGATTTTGGACACTAGCCCTTTATCTGATATGTCATTTGCAAATATCTTCTCCCATTCTGTCAGTTGTCTTTTGGTTTTGTTAAGTGTTTCCTTTGCTGTGCAAAAGCTTTTGATCTTGATAAAATCCCAATAGTTCATTTTTGCCCTTGCTTCCCTTGCCTTTGGCGATGTTCCTAGGAAGATGTTGCTGCGGCTGAGGTCGAAGAGGTTGCTGCCTGTGTTCTCCTCGAGGATTTTGATGGATTCCTTTCTCACATTGAGATCCTTCATCCATTTTGAGTCTATTTTTGTGTGTGGTGTAAGGAAATGATCCAATTTCATTTTTCTGCATGTGGCTGTCCAATTTTCCCAACACCATTTATTGAAGAGGCTGTCTTTTTTCCATTGGACATTCTTTCCTGCTTTGTCGAAGATGAGTTGACCATAGAGACGAGGGTCTATTTCTGGGCTCTCTATTCTGTTCCATTGATCTATGTGTCTGTTTTTGTGCCAGTACCATGCTGTCTTGATGATGACAGCTTTGTAATAGAGCTTGAAGTCCGGAATTGTGATGCCACCAACTTTGGCTTTCTTTTTCAATATTGCTTTGGCTATTCGAGGTCTTTTCTGGTTCCATATAAATTTTATGATTATTTGTTCCATTCTTTGAAAAAAATGGATGTTACTTTGATAGGAATTGCATTAAATGTGTAGATTGCTTTAGGTAGCATAGACATTTTCACAATATTTATTCTTCCAATCCAGGATCATGGAACATTTTTCCATTCTTTGTGTCTTCCTCAATTTCTTTCATGAGTACTTTATAGTTTTCTGATTATAGATTCTTAGTCTCTTTGGTTAGGTTTATTCCTAGGTATCTTATAGTTTTGGGTGCAGTTGTAAATGGGATGGACTCCTTAATTTCTCTTTCTTCTGTCTTGTTGTTGGTGTAGAGAAATGCAACTGATTTCTGTGCATTGATTTTATATCCTGCACTTTACTGAATTCCTGTACAAGTTCTAGCAGTTTTGGAGTGGAGTCTTTTGGGTTTTCCACATATAGTATCATATCATCTGCGAAGAGTGATAGTTTGACTTCTTCTTTGCCGTTTTGGATGCCTTTAATTTCCTTTTGTTGTCTGATTGCTGAGGCAAGGACTTCCAGTACTATGTTGAACAGCAGTGGCGATAACGGACATCCCTGCCGTGTTCCTGACCTTAGCGGAAAAGCTTTCAGTTTTTCTCCATTGAGAATGATATTTGCGGTGGGTTTTTCATAGATGGCTTTGATAATATTGAGGTATGTGCCCTCTATCCCTACACTTTGAAGAGTTTTGATCAGGAAGGGATGCTGTACTTTGTCAAATGCTTTTTCAGCATCTATGGAGAGTATCATATGGTTCTTGTTCTTTCTTTTATTAATGTGTTGTATCACATTGATTGATTTGTGGATGTTGAACCAACCTTGCAGCCCTGGAATGAATCCCACTTGGTCGTGGTGAATAATCCTTTTAATGTACTGTTGAATCCTATTGGCTAGTATTTTGGCGAGAATTTTTGCATCTGTGTTCATCAAGGATATTGGTCTGTAGTTCTCTTTTTTGATGGGATCCTTGTCTGGTTTTGGGATCAAGGTGATGTTGGCCTCATAAAATGAGTTTGGAAGTTTTCCTTCCATTTCTATTTTTTGGAACAGTTTCAGGAGAATAGGAATTAGTTCTTCTTTAAATGTTTGGTAGAATTCCCCCGGGAAGCCATCTGACCCTGGGCTTTTGTTTGTTTGGAGATTTTTGATGACTGTTTCAATCTCCTTACTGGTTATGGGTCTGTTGAGGCTTTCTATTTCTTCCTGGTTCAGTTGTGGTAGTTTATATGTCTCTAGGAATGCATCCATTTCTTCCAGATTGTCAAATTTGTTGGCGTAGAGTTGCTCATAGTATGTTCTTACAATTGTCTGTATTTCTTTGGTGTTAGTAGTGATCTCTCATCTTTCATTCATGATTTTATTTATTTGGGTCCTCTCTCTTTTCTTTTTGATAAGTCTGGCCAGGGGTTTATCGATCTTATTAATTCTTTCAAAGAACCAGCTCCTAGTTTCGTTGATTTGTTCTATTGTTTTTTTGGTTTCTATTTCATTGATTTCTGCTCTGATCTTTATGATTTCTCTTCTCCTGCTGGGTTTAGGGTTTCTTTCTTGTTCTTTCTCCAGCTCCTTTAGGTGTAGGGTTAGGTTGTGTACCTGAGACCTTTCTTGTTTCTTGAGAAAGGCTTGTACTGCTATATATTTTCCTCTCAGGACTGCCTTTGTTGTGTCCCACAGATTTTGAATCGTTGTGTTTTCATTATCATTTGTTTCCATGAATTTTTTCAATTCTTCTTTAATTTCCTGGTTGACCCATTCATTCTTTAGAAGGATGCTGTTTAGTCTCCATGTATTTGGGTTCTTTTCAAATTTCCTCTTGTGATTGAGTTCTAGCTTCAGAGCATTGTGGTCTGAAAATATGCAGGGAATGATTCCAATCTTTTGATAACGGTTGAGACCTCATTTAGGACCAAGAATGTGATCTATTCTGGAGAATGTTCCATGTGCACTAGAGAAGAATGTGTATTCTGTTGCTTTGGGATGAAATGTTCTGAATATATCTGTGATGTCCATCTGGTCCAGTGTGTCATTTAAGGCCTTGATTTCCTTCTTGATCTTTTGCTTGGATGATCTGTCCATTTCAGTGAGGGGAGTGTTAAAGTCCCCTACTATTATTGTATTATTGTTGATATGTTTCTTTGATTTTGTTATTAATTGGTTTATATAGTTGGCTGCTCCCACGTTAGGGGCATAGATATTTAAAATTGTTAGATCTTCTTGTTGGATAGTTCCTTTGAGTATGATATAGTGTCCTTCCTCATCTCTTATTATAGTCTTTGGCTTAAAATCTAATTGATCTGATATAAGGATTGCCACTCCTGCTTTCTTCTGATGTCCATTAGCATGGTAAATTCTTTTCCAGCCCCTCACTTTAAACCTGGAGGTGTCTTCGGGTTTAAGATGAGTTTCTTGTAGGCAACATGTAGATGGGTTTTGTTTTTTTATCCATTCTGATACCCTGTGTCTTTTGATTGGGGCATTTAGCCCATTAACATTCAGGGTAAGTATTGAGAGATATGAATTTAGTGCCATTGTATTGCCTGTAAGGTGACTGTTATTGTATATTGTCTCTGTTTCTTTCTGATCTCCTTCTTTTAGGGTCTCTCTTTGCTTAGAGGACCCCTTTCAATATTTCCTGTAGAGCTGGTTTGGTATTTGCAAATTCTTTCAGTTTTTGTTTGTCCTGGAAGCTTTTAATCTCTCCTTCTATTTTCAATGATAGCCTAGCTGGATATAGTATTCTTGGCTGCATGTTTTTCTCGTTTAGTGCTCTGAATATATCATGCCAGCTTTTTCTGGCCTGCTAGGTCTCTGTGGATAAGTCTGCTGCCAATCTAATATTTTTACCATTGTACGTTACAGAGTTCTTTTCCCGGGCTGCTTTCAGGATCTTCTCTTTGTCACTAAGACTTGTCAATTTTACTATTAGGTGATGGGGTGTGGACCTATTCTTATTGATTTTGAAGGGGGTTCTCTGAACCTCCTGGATTTTGATGCTTGTTCCCTTTGCCATATTGGGGAAATTCTCTCCAATAATTCTCTCCAATATACCTTCTGCTCCCCTCTCTGTTTCCTCTTCTTCTGGAATCCCAATTATTCTAATGTTGTTTCGTCTTATGGTGTCACTTATCTCTCGAATTCTCCCCTCGTGGTCCAGTAGCTGTTTGTCCCTCTTTTGCTCAGCTTCTTTATTCTCTGTCATTTGGTCTTCTATATCACTAATTCTTTCTTCTGCCTCATTTATCCTAGCAGTGAGAGCCTCCATTTTTGATTGCACCTCATTAATAGCTTTTTTGATTTCAACTTGGTTAGATTTTAGTTCTTTTATTTCTCCAGAAAGGGCTTTTATATCTCCCGAGAGGGTTTCTCTAATATCTTCCGTGCCTTTTTCAAGCCCGGCTAGAACCTTGAGAATCGTCATTCTGAACTCTGGATCTGACATATTACCAATGTCTCTATCGATTAGGTGCCTAGCCTTTGGTACTGCCTCTTGTTCTTTTTTTGGTGGTGAATTTTTCTGCCTTGTCATTTTGTCCAGATAAGAGTATATGAAGGAGCAAGTAAAATACTAAAAGGGTGGCAACAACCCCAGGAAAATATGCTTTAGCCAAATCAGAAGAGATCCCAAATCGTGAGGGGGGAGAAAGGGGATAAAAAGAGGTTCAGAAAGAAAAAAAAAAAAAAGAAACAATTAAAAAAAGATAACCAATAAAGAAAAAATATAAAAAGGAAAAAAATATATATATATTAGATAAAGTAGTTAAAAAACGTTAAAAAAGGAAAGGGTAAAAGTTAAAAAAATTTAGCAGAAGAAGAAAAAAAATTGAAAAAGAAAAAAAATTAAATTAACTGCAAGGCTAAAAAATCATGGGGAGAAAGCCATGAGTTCCTTGCTTTGCTTTCTCCTCCTCTCGAATTCCGCTGCTCTCCTTGGTATTGAAACTACAGTCCTTGGTAGGTGAACTTGGTCCTGGCTGGGTTTCTTGTTGATCTTCTGGGGGAGAGGCCTGTTGTAGTGATTCTCAAGTGTCTTTGCCCCAGGCGGAGTTGTACCGCCCTTACCCGGGGCCGGTCTGAGTAATCCGATCAAGTTTGCTTTTGGCAGCTTTTGTTCCCTGAGCGCTTTCCGTAGAGTTCCGGAGGGCGGGAATGAAGATGGCGGCCTCCCGGTCTCTGGCCCCGAGGAGCGGAGAGCCCGGGGCCCCACTCCTCAGTGCGCCCTCAGACAACAGCACCCAATTACTCCTGTGACCCTGGCCTCCGGCCGCGCTCCGAGCTGACCGAGCCTGCGACCGGTTCAAGGTAACCCCGAACTTAGAGCTCACTCTTCGGCTCTGTCTCTGTAGCCGGCTTCCCCATTCTAATACCTGTAAGCTCTGCGACACTCACACACCCCCGATCCTTCTGTGACTCTGTGGGACCTGAGGCCACGCTGACCCTGCGTGGGCTTCATCCCGGTTAAGCCTCTGGAGCGATATCCCTCAGTGGAACAGACTTTTAAAAGTACTGATTTTGTGCTCTGTTGCTCCGCCGCTTGCCGGGAGCCGGCCCCTCCCCCCCCGCAGTCTATCTTCCCGTCGCTTTGGATTCACTTCTCCGCCAGTCCTATCTTTCAGAAAGTGGTTGATTTTCTGTTTCTAAAGTTGCTGTTCTTCTTCTCTTCGATCTCCCGTTGGATTTGTAGGTGTTTGCAATCTTTAGATAAGCTATCTAGCTGATCTCCCGCTACCTGAAGTTGTCTCAGCCTGCTACTTCTCTGCCATCTTGACTCCTCCCTCTTTAATTTCTATAAAAGGAGTTGATAAGTTGGTTGGGAGAATAAAGAAAAATAAAGTGGAGAGAATTTGCTCAGGCTGGAGAGTAGAACAAAACCCTGTGCTAGATTTAGGGTATATTTTGATCTATTAGAAGAAGTTGTATCCCACATTTTTTTAGAAGAAAAACCCTATGTATATACAAAAAATAAAGTTAGATACAATGAAGGATAAAATAGGAGTATAATAATGAAGTTTCAAAAAAGATTTTTTGAAAGGTATTGTTAAGATAAACTAGTTAATGTTAAAAGAGGAAAGGGTAAAAGTTAAAAAATTTAGCAGAAGAAAAAAATAAAAAAATTAATTAACTTTGCAAGACTAAAGAATCATGGGGAGAAAGCCATGAATTCCATGTTTAGCTTTCTCCTACTCTGGAATTCCGCTGTTCTCCTTGGTAAGTCAACTTGGTTGGGGCTGGATTTCTTGCTGATCTTCTTGGGGAGGGGCCTTTTGTAGTGATTCTCAAGTTTCTTTGCCTGAGGCGGAATTGCACCGCCCTTACCAGGGGCCAGGCTAAGTAATCCACTCGGGTTCGCTTTTGGGAGCTTTTGTTCCTTGAATGCTTTCCGTAGAGTTCCAGAGGATGGGAATGAAAATGGCGGCCTCCCAATCTCCTGCCTGGAGGACCCGAGAGCTCAGGGCCCCACTCCTTAGTGAGCCCTGGAAGAAAAGCACGCAATCACTCCTGTCTCCCTGGCCTCTGGCTGCACTCCGAGCTCACCCAGCCTGTGACCAAGCGTCTCTGTCTCTGGCACACAACCCCACTTCTAGTCTCCAAACCGCACAGATCCCTACACTCTTACAGGGGGGTCGTCCTGGATCTTGTGGGGTCCCCTCTCACAGAGCAGTGGTCTGTGCCATGGATCACAATTTAAGGTAACCCCGAGTTGAGAGCTCACTTCTTGGCTCCGTCTCTGTAGTCGGCTTCCCTGCTCGAATACCTGTGAGCTCTGTAACCCTCAGACACCCCTGATCCTTCTATGATCCCACGGGACCTGAGACGACGCTGTCCCCACGTGGACTTCACCCCGGTTTAGCCTCTGGAGCGATGTCCCTCAGTGGAGCAGACTTTTAAAAGTTATGATTTCGTGGTCCATTGTTCTGCTGCTTGCTGGGAGCCCACCCCCCCGTGGTCCATCTTCCCATCGCTTTGGATTCACTTCTCCACCGGTCCTACCTTTCAGAAAGTGGTCAATTTTCTGTTTCTAGAATTGCTGCTTTTCGTCTCCTCGATCTCCTGTTGGATTTGTAGGTGTTCAGAATGGTTTGATAAGCTATCTAGCTGTTCTCCTGCTATCTGATGTTGGCTCAGCCTGCTACTTCTCTGCCATCTTGACTCCTCCAATTTTATTATTTCTAAAGAGATTATTCAACCTCTGTTCTCTTTTTTCTTACAATATTTTTGCATGAGGTTGATTGTGATTCTTTTTTGTTGCTCATTTTTTTTTCAAAGATTTTATTTATTTTTTTGACAGACAGAGATCACAAGTAGTGGAAAGGAAGCGGGAGGGAGAGAGGAGGAAGTAGGCTCCCCGCTGAGCAGAGAGCCTGATGTGGGGCTCGATCCCACGACTCTGGGATCTTGACGTGAGCCAAAGGCAGAGGCTTTAACCCACTGAGCCACCCAGGAACCCCTTTGTTGCTCATTTTTATGCAAAATTAGTTTTAGTGAACTTTTAGGAAGGAGAAGTAGATTAGGAGAGCTTTTCTAGCTTCACAGCTGTAGGGCTCCCATATATATAATTTATATTTATATTTGTATGAAGCATTAAAAAGTATACCCCACTGCTCTCTGAGATATCCTGGTTTTGCTCACTTCCTCTAATTTTATCTGAGTTTTCTGTTTCCTTTACATCAGTTATCTATATTTTATACCATGTGGGTTCTTTTCTCAAATGTTTCTTCTTATTATAGGGTTTTGTTGTGGAAGAGAATTTTGGCTGGTTGGTTTTGTGAGCTCACGGGTCTAGAGTGCTTCAGGTCCTTCAGACTTCCCACAGTTGAACCCACCCACTAGTTGGATTATATAAAATCTTCCTGGTTGTTTGCTAGTGTTTTCAAATATGCCTGTTATTCTTTCCTGTAAGTATTTGTTTATGTGTGTTAGAGAGAGACAGAGAGATAGAGAAAAATGAACATAAATGGAAAGTGTACATATGAATGAGGGAATTTCTGAGGCTTCAGGAGCCATATTTTCTATGCCTACTCTCTAACCACAATATACTAAGTAAAAGTACACATAGATTTATTTTTTACACATTAGTATACATTGTTTATCAAATTCAAAATCTATAGAGAAAATCAAGTGATCAGTATTGTTGAAAAGAAAATAAAATTTGTTTTTTTCAGACTATATCCTCCATTATACAGAATGGAGTGCCATTTAGATTGAGGAGAGAAAGCTGATAAAAAAAGTTGAAAGATAAGCTACTTTGATTAAAATGTTTATTAACTCTAAATATATGGTCCTACTTATATGTTACATAGACTGATTCAGAATATCTGAGTGATTAAGAGATTAGCCTCTGGAATGACAGACCTAGATTTGATTCCCCAAGATGTGTCTTACTAGTTATTTCCAGAAAGTTAAACTCTCTAAACCTCGATTTTCCTTCTTAAAATAAGGCTATGAGAACCTGCCTATTAGTTTTATTGTAAAGATTAAATGAGGTAATGCATTAAAATGCTTTACACAGTTCCTAGTACTTAATAAACACTCAAAAAAGTTATTTATTTATTATTGTTTGTCTGCATGAGTAGGTAGATAGATTTCATACTTGAGATAATAAGGGACTTAAAATGACATTAGCTTTATTTCCATATTGCGTCTTTATCTGACAGAAACAGTTTTTGCCTGTTTGCCTGCCTCTATGGTATTATGTGCCTGTTCTTTCTCTTTAATAGTTTTATGACTTTGTTTTGATTCCATCATGGCTTGCATAGAGTGGATATTAAACAAATATTTCATAACAGTTTTGTCTTCACAGGACAGAGTAACACATTACTTGTTTTTAGGATATCTGGTTAAAAGCTTGGGTGGGCCATGCCCAGTTTTATCTTCATGAAGTTTATGCCTTTTTATCACCTGGACTTTCAGATTTCCCAGCAACTGTGGAATGTTTCCCTGCCTCGTTCTGGGTGCTAGGTTTGAGATTGCTGCTTCATCTGTCATTACTCTCATAAAGATGCATAGGCAGGTGTGCCTGGGGGCTCAGTGGGTTAAGCCTCTGCCTTTGGCTCAGGTCATGATTTCAGGGTCTTGGGATCAAGCCCCACATCGGGCTCTCTGCTCAGCAGGGATCCTGCTTCCCCCCACCCCCGCCTGCCTCTCTGCCTACTTGTGATCTCTCTGTCAAATAAATAAATAAAATCTTAAAAAAAAAAAAAAGATGCGTAGGCAGATGTATCTGTGGGCATTAATTTGGATGATTTTTCTGACTGATTAATTCCATATTTTACAATTGTTTATTTACTAGAAACTCTGGTATAACAGAAACTCTGCAAATCCGTATTTCTTATAGTGTTTACCCAAGTCAATTTCTGCCTTTTTTGGCTTTGGAGCATCATTTTAATTAATGCCATAGTAGTATTGCATTTTCCTTTCTCCCTTCTTTCCATGGGCTGTATGTTAAGTGCTATGTGTTATGGCAAGATTAGTTTTACCAACATTTTAAAGAACTGAAGACGTTTCAGTACTTAATTGCTAAAACAGATAAATTTAACCAAGAGGAGTAAAGCAGCTAGTTCTGGAATCCTCTTCTGAAATAATGGAGCTCAGGTTCTATTTGCTGTCCCCTAAAGTAATGCTTCTCAGATTTTAAATCAAAATTTTAATCAGGTGGGGAACTTGTTAAAATGTAGATTTTAATTTGTTAAGTTAGAATGGAGTCTGAGAGGGACGCCTGGGTGGCTCAGTGGGTTAAGCCGCTGCCTTCGGCTCAGGTCATGATCCCAGGGTCCTGGGATCGAGTTCCACATCGGGCTCCTTGCTCAGCAGGGAGCCTGCCTCTCTCTCTGCCTCTGCCTGCCTCTCTGCCTGCTTGTGTGCTTTCTCTCTCTCTCTTTCTGACAAATAAATAAAATCTTAAAAAAAAAAAAAAAAGAATGGAGTCTAAGATTGTGCATTTCAGACTGCTCCCACATTATGCTGATGCTGCTGGATCTATGGACCACAATTTGAAAAGCAAGATCTTAGAGCAGAAGTATGATCTGACCAGATGTACTGTTAAAACACATTTTGCCTTCCATTTATGTTTTTATGGAATTAATTGTATGAAATTTCTTAAAGCTGCCAAATTATTTATATTAAATATAAGTATCAAATATAAATGAGAGGAAGATCTGACATCATTGAGGATGGATTAGAAAGCATATTTAAATTAGTATTGGGGGGGGGCGCCTGGGTGGCTCAGTGGGTCAAAGCCTCTGCCTTCGGCTCAGGTCATGGTCCCAGAGTCCTGGGATCGAGTCCCGCATCGGGCTCTCTGCTCCATGGGGAGCCTCTGCTTCCTCCTCTCTCTCTGCCTGCCTCTCTGCCTACTTGTGGTATCTGTCTGTCAAATAAATAAATAAAATCTTTAAATTAAAAAAAAATTAGTATTGGGGTTTAGTTTAGTCATTAAATATTTTTGTGACATGGCTAGGCATTTTAGTTTTCATATTCCCCCACAAATTACTACAATAACTCTGTAAATTAGGTTACTATTCTCCTTTTACATATAAAGAAATTGAGATTCAGGGAAGTTAACAACTTCTTTAAGGCTTCTTAATAAATAGTAAAGCTGAGATGGACTGAAGTCTGATCGTGAAGCTCATTCCTTTGACACTAAAGTAAGCTGCCTTCCTAATAAGATTGTTTTCCTGGGAAGTGAGCTTATAGAAATGTTTAAACATATTTGTGGACCCCTCTAAAGGAGTTTATATGTATATCTAAGATAGTTTAGTTATTTAGCTTTGTGAGTATTTACCATAGAGTTCTGTGAAGCTTACAGTGGTGATGGGAGAGACCTGTGCGTTTGTGAGCGCAAGCGTGTACATTTCCCTTAAATTAGATGCACTCTTGTAAGGAGATATTTACCCCTTTCTAAAACCAGGCTCCGGATCTCTAAGATTCCTTCAAGCCCAGATATCCTATAATAAATGTGATAGTTTTGTTTTTGAAAATGGATTTTGAGAAGATTGGGAATTTAAAACATTTCTACCAGCAGATGGCACTCCAGCATTTCTACAACTGGCAACCCCTTAGCCATTACCAAAATGGAAAGACAGGAGAAAACCTGGAGACAGGTTAAAAAGAGAAAAGAAAAAAAAAAAAATCCCAACTCATTAAAGTATGGTATGTTTGTCATCATTTTGATGGGAAGTTACATATGTATCAAGTAACAGACTCCCATATGTGTGTGTGTGTGTGTGTGTGTACACACACACATGAATTAGTATTACATCATAATCCCTTACAGTGCTCCACAGCAGTTTTCACCAAACTCTAATATAACACTTATCAAATGGATTTTTGTTAACCTGTTCATTTTCCCAAGTATACTGTAAGGCTTCCAAGGACAAGAATTTTGTTTGGATTCCAAGGATGGGGGGAGGACACACTACCTAGCCTACAGTCAGCACTCAATATTTCTCCCTTTTGTTCCCTAGAAAATTGGTTAACTATTACCTTGAATGCAGGAGAATGTTTAACATTGATCCATGTAAAGCCTTTTATTTTTTTCCTTTGAATGATTACCTTATGGGTATCAACTCTAATGTGTTTGATGTATGTCCTTTGATATTTTTGTATCCTTGTTAAATATATTGGTTTGTGTGTGTGTTTATTTTGTACTAATGTTATTATTCTATAATATCCTGGGTTTTTTGTTCCTCACATATCATTCTATTTAAAGACCATCCATGTTCTTGTATTTACATTCAGTTCATTGCTTCTATCTGCTGTCCTCATTTTACCTGTCCATTCCCCTTGTGGTGGACATCTAAGTTTCTCTAATTCCCATGTATTAAAATCAGTGCTTTACTGACTGTCCTCATTCAAGTCCTTTTGTGAGTCTTTTTGGAGTCGCTTGGGTAATTTATGCCCATGGTGGGATTACTGGATCTAAGGGAATATACGTATGTAATTTCATTAAATATTGCCAGATTACTCTTCAGAATGTCCCCACCCATTTATACTCCCATCAGTATGCAAGAAGGTTGCATTCTCCCCACATCCACAATTAGTGTTATCCAGTATTTACATTTTGCCAATCACATGGTGTAAAGGAAAAATGTTTCTTGAATGAAGGAATAATCAGTTGAAAATCTATTAAAGCTAAGAGGATATATGGTATTTACTTGCATAATTTTTCCTTCTTTGAGGATGGCCTCTCACTATCTGAACTTTCATTGTCTAAACTTAGGAACAGAATAGATTCTGATAATATTTTTGAGATATCCTTTAGTGTTTGAGCTCTTGCTCCTAATTACCTGAAACCTAGGAATCAAATAGATGGAAGTAACATGGTTTCCCTTGCCATCTAAATTAGCTGTAACTAGAAACCAAATAGAATTGTAAAGCAATGGATCCAAGATATGCTGAGGTCCCACATCAAAATCAGTTCTCAGAATATATGTAGGTGGGGTGAAGCATAATTTTTTTTAAGAGTTCATTCATTTATTTGAGAGAGAGAGTGAGAGCTCGAAGAGGGGTAGGTGCAGGACAAGCAGACTCCCTACTGAATGTGGAGTTCAACCGGGGCTCTGCCCCAGGACCCTGAGAGATCATGACCTGAGCCAAAATCAAGAGTTGGCCTCTTAATCTGACTGAGCCACCCCAGTACCATGAGGCATAATTATTTTTTAAAAGCTCCTAGCTGATTTTAATGTGCAGTGGGCTGAATGTCAGTGACCCTTGATTCTCAAATTATTCTTATTTCTTCCTGAAAGGGAAAAGCATTTAAAAATATTTAAACACAGTATCATGCTACCTAGGCTTCAGAAAATCAAAAGAGAAATGTAATATTTAAGTGTCCAGTGGAAATGAAACATACTTTCTGAAAGTCACACCACATCATTGTCCTAGTGACCCAAGAGACTAGAAGAATTGAAAAATCTGGTGAGAGTTAAGGTTAGTAAGGTTTAACATAATTGATTTTGAACCAGGGAAGGACTTGGGTATGCTTATATGGCAACTCCAAAGAGCTAGGGATCTAGATGTTAATATGGGCAGAGGTAAAATATTCCATGGTATGTACAAGTAGTCTATAGTTGATTTTGATTATTGAGAACTGAACCCGTGGTAGGCTTTCTGTTCTCAATGTTTGTTTAACTCTCATTATTATGAACTAAACACATTAATATATTTAAAAAGTGTCCAAGTCCAACTAAACACATTTGGATATTTAAAAAGGTCCCTGTTAGTTTACGAAGCAAAAGAAAAGGCAATCATAGTCACTTTTTGGGGGTCAACAAATAACAACTGTGTTCAAGCAAATGTTTTATTAGGGGTTCCATATTTCAAAAAGTAGATACTAAAATAGGAGATATACTGAGATAAATAAATTAAGATTTATAAAGGGGCACCTGGGTGGCTCAGTCTATTGAGTGTCTGACTCTTGGTTTTGGCTGGGTTATGGTCTCAGGGTTGTGCGGTTGTGGATCAAGGCCAAGCTGGGCTCTGCACTCAGCATGGAGTTTGCTTGTCCCTCTCCCTCTGCTCCTCCCCCAACTTGTGCCTGCATTCTCTCTCTCAAACAAATAAAATCTTTAAAAAAAAAAAGATCTTTATATTCACCTTCTTAGAGATTATTTTTAGCATTAATTAAATACTTAGAATTATCTGACTAGGAAAGTGGTCTAGTTGTTTGAAGGTATGTATAAACAACTTATAGTTAATGAAGTTATAGAATATGTGAAAGGCAATCTGAATTTATGTCCTGGGACATTATATGTAAAAAGTTCTCAGGTATTTTCATTAACAAACATATCAAGAGTATAGTCTGATTATCAGTCAGTAGAACTGGCTTTAGCCTCAGATTCTTTAAGAAACAGCATTTTGAACCTTTTTTTTAGTGGGGGGAGGGGCAGAGAGAAAGATAATCTTAAGCAAGCTTCATACCCAGCATGGAACCCAACACTGGGCTGGATCTCATGACTCTGAGATCGCTACCTGAGCTGAAATCAGAAGTTGGACACTTAACCGACGGAGCCACCCAGGCACCCCAGCATTTTGAATTTTGACTCTGTATTTCCTTACCTGAGTAATAAGGATAAAGCTTGTCCTGTCTATGCTATAAGGATAAAAAAGAATGTATACTTATAAGTTATTACTATACTATTTCAAAATCTTAGGTTTCAGGTGTATAAATTTCTTCCCACCTCATCTATGCAAATTATGTTTATTTCTACCATGAAACCCAAGCAGTGAAAATGATAGTTGCATAGTAACTATGTGCCAAGAACTAAAGACATTACCTCATTTAATTCTGACATAATTCTCACAGTACATGTGAAGGGAAGTATACTTAAACCTATTTTGTAGATGAGGAAATTGTGGCCCAGCAAGAATAAATGACCTGTTCAACAAAGGTCACATGAGCAGATAGTAAATTCTGATCTAGGTTTAATCAAAGTCTGTTGAACTCCAAAGCCCATGCAATTTGCAATAGAACATGATGCTTTTCAGGACTAATCTGAATGTACAAAAGGCAAAATGGGCCAAGATAGTAAAATGACTCTTCAATGAATGCAACTGATGACATGAATAAATATAATCTGTTTTTCTGTTACTTGGTTTTCCACCTATAGAAGTTTCTCAAATAACTATCATCCCTACCTCAAACATACTAAGAGATTTTGAACTGAACTTACTAGAGTTAACTGAATTTATTATGGTTATGATCTTCCCCACATAAGTTTACTGTTCAGTGGGAACAATGGGAACAAAACCCATCCAGCTCAAATTTTCTTGTATAATGAGGTAGAACAATCATAGTTATAAATTCCTTTCCCCTTCCGCTTTCCATATGGAGAAAGTGTTGCCCTTCCTTGTTCCTCTGAACATGACAGAGACACAGTCTTTGTTATTCCCCAGCACTATCCTTTGCCCATTATTCTTCCTTCTGTCTTAGTGGAAAACTGAAGGAGGCATGTAAAACTTAACTTCCTTTCTTTTTCAGATGCTAGTCACAGGCAGAAGAGCCTGCATGGCTTAACTATGTGGCGCATACTTGCTTTATTATTGCATTTATTGATCTTATATTATAGTTGAACTCTTGTTTCAACCTTATCATTGAATTCTTTATTTATAACTTAATTCTTGCCCCAGTCTTCGTTAAGGGGATGTATTTGTAGTAAGTATGGGAGAGAGGGAATAAGACATAACAAGAAACCAGTAGCACAATTGTATACTATTTTGGAATTCATAAAACACTTTTCCTAGACATAACCTTATTTGCTTCTTAATCAAGGATATTATGTCAGTTTTACAGAGTAGGCAGCTGAGACAACAGTTATAAAGTTTACCCAAGGTCATTAAGCTAGGATCTGGGAAAGTCAGGACTTAACCCCAGGTATTCTAACTCCTAGTCCAAGGTTTTTTCAACTGTACAATGACAAACTGTTAAAAGGTATGCAATATTTTAGCACTGACAGTAGAGTGTGTTGGTTAAGAACACAGACATAGGCTTTGGAGTCAGATAGCCCTAGGTTTCAATCCTTGCTGCTAGTTATTAGCAGTGTATCATGAAAAAGTTGCTTATTATCTCTGAGTCAATTTTCTTATGTGTAAACTAGGTATACTAATGAATTATATCTACCTCTCAGAGTTATTTGATAAGATTAATAAGATAACATATGTATAGTTCTGAATACCATTATGGGACCACAGGATCTTAATAAATAGTAGTCATTGTGGACAAGTCCATAGGCAATGATGAGATAGCAGGTTGGCTGCTATAGCTTCATCCTTCCCATTCCAGTTATTGTGGCAAGAATTTTTTTTCTTGCTATTTGATATCTAGATATAATTCTTCCAGAAGGGAAATAAGGTATAGAAGTGACTATAGCTCTGAATGTTTAATAGAAAGAGAGGTAGCATATAGAAATAGTGAATTTGTGACAGGCTATCAGTGTGAAAAAAGCATAGGAAAATGGACAGAAATTATTGTAGTCAAGAAGATCAGCATTAAAAAGCATGCACATCTTGCAGCATTCCTGTATACTACAAAGTAGAATTTGGCCATAAAAAACAGGATGTAGCATTAGTCCCAGTCATTAGTACTGATACCCAGATTGGCCACTGGCATATCTCAGTTGGTCTGAGATGAAATGATGAAAATACTACAGTGATTTTTCATGAAGCTAAATTTATTCAGTTTAAACACCTGCTTTTTATTTTTGACATACCGTGTCAGCTATTTTTTGGGGGGGGGGGTTACTAAATTTTTTTTTTCCTTTTGGGAAATAATAGTGATAAATAGTTGATAGTTTTTTTAAGGTGCTTGCTAGACAAAATAAGTTGTCAAATATATGTCAGCTCTTCTCTACTAATATTTATTTTGAAATCCAATAGTCTAGAAAAATAATGAGTTAATCTTCAAGATTTCTTACAGGTGTGGGAAACTAGACTCCTAGATATCAAAGGAGTTTATCTATGAAGATCATTCAGTAACATCAGGAAGAGCATTTCCAAAGAGATGCATCTAAGTACCCAAATCATATTTTATACAAAGGTCCCACTTCTTATCTCCTAGGAAATTACAATTTAAGACAGAACAGAGGTCCAGGTCATTGCCACTCAGCACATAGAAACCAGAGTAGAAACTAATCTAATATAGAGATTAATAATGAGCTATTTACAGCATATAATTTAGGATTATAGGAAGCAAGACAAAAGCCATGATATGGGGAGGTGAGGCTATTTGGGAAGAGTACCCCTGCAAAGATCTTTATCCTAACTAGAAGGAAGGACCAAACATCAGGTCATCTTGGAGTCAACTATCTGGAACTCCTTAAATGTTACTGAATTGCTTTCTTTGCCTCGATGTCCTGAGGCTGTACATGACTACAGAATTTCAATTGCTTTACTAAAGAATATGGTTTTCATCAGGAATTAAAAAGAAAGGTTTTGATTTTGTACTATATACAGGTTCTGAAGAGAACATAAATACTGGTTAAAGTAAGTAGGACTCCAAATAATTATAGAATAGTTGGGTAAGTAAGCAAAAATCGTGGATAAAATTAATAACTAGGCAGATTCTCATTATATCCAAGTTCATCCTTAGTCCCAAGGGTAGGCATTTTTGAAAGGTACGTTAATTATAGACATCTAGGGGATGAGTAATTTATTTCATTTATGTGTTTGTCTTCTGGTCCCAAATAATGTGGCTTCTAAAAGTACATTCACTTGTAAGCCAGGGGATGTTTAGGCCCTTGGAAAATCTGACTCCTTGTTAAACATATATAATCAGTTTTAATTCGGAATGCAGCAACTGAACTAATGGCTTCAGAATTTGTAAGATAAGTATTTCCTTAAGGAGGTGACCAGGAAAATGCTAATAGCTGGGTAAACAAATGACTGAACTGAAACCCAAAACAAAGTTCACTGTGATAATAAGTCTTATTTTTTTCACATTCTTCTTGAATGTACCAAATGATTTTATTGTATTGAGCATGATTTGATTTACGATTGATTTCTTTCATAGACATTTATTGAGTGCCTGCTAAGTGCCTTGGTCTAGAGATACAAAGATAAAAAAAAAATCTTTGCTCACCAGGCTGTTACCATCTATTTCAAGGAGGTGCTCAGCACATATTTTAAAATTATAGTAATTTCTATGGGAATTTGTACCATACCACACACCCATTCACAGAAACACACATATTTTAAAGGATTTAGGTGTGTGTCAGAAATGTTCAGGAACCAAAAAAAGAAGGCAGGTCTTAAGGGCCAAAGCTCACATCTAATATTTCAGTATTTAAAATCTTTAAAATCATCTTTAAATAACATGCCTTGGATTTTCCTTCTCTTTTGGCCTCATTTTATGCAGTCTTACTTCTAGAAGTTCTTAATGGCACTTCTCAGTCTAACACAACCTAACTTCTGTATTTCTTGGTTGCTTAGTTTGATAGAAGCTCCTCAGAGAACTTCAGTTGGAGGTCATGCACTCCAGCCCTTTTCGGATTACTTCATCCTGTCTGGGGGGAGAGAGGGGAGACAGGTTGCCATTTCAGTGTTTGTGACTCTGAGACTGCCATTTGCACATCCACCCTTGGGGAAAACCTTTGCTCTGCATTTTGCCTGTTTGATATCTGGAGGCCCTGGGATGCTCATGCATCCCCACAGTACATAAAATAGTTATCTTCTTCTGCCAAGTAGAAGGCCCATTTTGTTCCAGAAAGAAGCCGAAAGTGGGGCCACAACTTTGCTGTGGGTATAGCAAACTGGCCCGACTTCTTTTCTGGGCTTGGGTTTGGAACCCACAGCTTCGCCTGGGAGGTGGGGTGGGTCTGGCTTGGTGAGCTAGGGCGGGTGGTGCACTACGCTGCTCCTGGCTGTACCTTTGCATCTAGGGAAAGTGTGTCCGCGGGCCCTGTCTGTGACTCCTGGCCAAGTTTGAAAACCCAACTGTGTTACTCTATTCCTTTCCAGCACTGTAAAGGCGCACTTCCCCGCGGATGGATAACCATGGTCGACCTCTAGGAGGGGCTGGAAGGGCAAGTCCGCTTGTGCAGTGGAGTAGCCAAGCCGTGGCTCAGGTGGGCGGCTCAGGTGGGCGCAGCGCGGCCCAGACTGTCCAAGCACGTACTAGATTGCTTTGACTTGGCCTAAGTTGGGGTATATTGAAGTCTCCCTAAGACACTTTTTTTCTTGGCTGTAGGCAGACCGGAGCCATGCACAGCCCGGGTCCTTTTGCTCCTACCAGTGGATAAGCCCTTTGACCAGGTCACTCTGTATTCCTTCCGGCTACTGTTTCCCGTATTGAGGCCAGAGGATGCTTCTGTGTGGCTGCCCAGCTAGTAGCAGAGGTCCATACTTGTGTCCATTAAGTCTCCATCTGCACTCTAATGCTTTAGCAGGAATCACAGTCGCCACCGCAGGATCCCCTCTGCAAGTTAACCACTCTTGCTTTTGGTCGTTCAGCGCAAAGGGAAGGGCCCAGAGCGGAAGAAATGCCTGCCGCTGTCAGGAGAAACAGGCTCGCGGCGAGTGCGCTCTCTTTTACTCCCGCGCGTCCAGGGCTGGCGCTGGGGCTCTCGAGTCGGGATTGAAGCTAGAACCGCCCTCCCCAGAGCCTCGCTGGGAGGGAAGTAAAAAAAAAAAAAAAAGTCCCGCCCCTACCCAAAACATGACAACCATACAGTTTCGATCCCTCTCTCTGCTTCCTGACCCTAGAGGGTTAAATCAGGAGGGTACAACGCCACCCCTTCCTCCTACTTCCCGCCTCCCCCCCCCCCCCCCCCCCCCCCGCCAACCCCCTCACCTTTAAAAAGTTAAAAAAATGTCTGCAGTCGAAATCTCTTAAAGGGGCGGCGCTGGTGAACGAGTACTCTTGGCACGAGTTGCTGAGAAGGCTGGCTAGGGGCGTGAGTTTGCTCCACCAGCACCAAAACACTGGAAAAAAAAAAAAAGAGAGAGAGAGAGAGGGAGAAAGAGAGAGAGGGGGGAAAAAGGAAAGAAAAAAAAAACTGTTGGGGGGGGGGAGGCAGGCAGACACACACTTTAGATAAGGACAATTAGTCACCAGCGAGACCCTGTAGGAAGAGAGGTTTAAATCAGAGGGATTTAATGGGGGTGCTCTGTGCCTTCCCTGAAGCCATGCCCTCCAGCAACTCCCACCCCCCAGCGTGCCTAGCCCCGGTGGCTCTCTTCTTGGCTCTGTTGGTCCATCTCTCCCTTTCCTCCCAAGTTGGAGACAGGAGACCCTTGCCTGTAGACAGAGCTCCAGGTTTGAAGGAAAAGACTCTGATTCTACTTGATGTGAGCACCAAGAACCCAGTCAGGACAGTCAATGAGAACTTCCTCTCTCTGCAGCTGGATCCGTCCATCATTCATGATGGCTGGCTCGATTTCTTAAGGTAAGGCAGGGGCTTCCATGATCATTTTTTTTTTTTTTTAAGTAACATCCCCCACCCCTTCCTATCCCCCAATCCAAAGGGGGAAGAAGAAGAAGAAAATAAGCCAAGCGATCTCACAAAGAGAAGAAAAGGTTTTCCTCCTCCTGGAATATTTGCTGTGAGGCTTTAACTGGTGATTGAGAAAAGCAGTGTTTTCTATTAAGATGCACATGTTTGCAATGCAGAAGGCATTTCAGAAACTTATCAGTTATGACTGAAAAAATGTTGTGCTTACATATATCCACAATTAGCCTCCCTGTCTCCTTCTGAAAAAGAAACGAGGTTCAGGGCAGTTACAAAAGCGAAGAAAAGGTCTTAAGCAACAAAGACCCGAGAGGAATTGGTGTGTATGTGTGTGTGTGTGTGTGTGTGTGTGTGTGTGTGAGAGAGAGAGAGAGAGAGAGAAAGAGAGAGAGAGAGAGAGTGTGTGTGTGTGTGTGTGTGTGTGCCTATGTGTATATGTGAGTGTTCAATTGGGGATCTCATGAAAGTGGAATTTTCCACGGAAAGATCGATTTGTCAGTTCTCTCCCATTCCAAGACAGAAAACGAATTTAAGCAGAGACTTGAGCGGTGGGCAAGTTGGATTGGATTTTTGGAGTTTTCTTTTATATCCTCCGCTGTCCTTTCCAGACTTCAGGACTTTGTAAGACGTTTTTAATAGACTGAATGGCCCCCCCAGTCCCTCCTCCTTAAATCTCCTGCGGTAACTGCATAGTTTTTCTTTAAAGAAAAAAAAAAAAAATTCTCGCTCCAGTCATAGGGTATAAAAGGAGAACGGAAAGGGTCCTAGAAATACTACGGGATGTTTCGGAGGTCTGAACTGTCACCAGCGGATTACCAAACCGGTGGTTTGTTATCATGGACTCCCCCCTTACTCAACGGCTTGGGATTTAATTGTGCTCACTTTCTACCTGAGTTGTTACTGTTTAGCAGTTAGGCAACTAAGACCCCTACCCATCAGGGACAGAGTTGTAGTGTAAAAAAAATAAAATAATAAAATAAATAAATAAATAAATAAATAAATAAATCTTCTGCAATGTCGAATCCAGTGTTGAGTTATTAAAAATTCTATCCAAATTGGAGCCTCAGCTGTGGGCTCTTCCTAAGAGCCCTGAGCGCTCTCTCAGTCCCACTTTTCCATCCGGAGGCCGTGTCTGCCGCGCGTCTTTCGTGAGTATCTTTCACTCCTTGCGAAATCCATTTTGCTGCTGGCGCGCTCCCGCCCTTCAGCGCTGCGGGTCTGCCCGGGGCCTCAGCCGGATCAGCGGACGCGGCAGGTAGCAGGAGGCGCCACGTGGAGCGCTCCTTCCACTTGGAGCGAGCGTTGCGGGAGGACTGAGCGGTTGGTGGTGTTGCTGCCGCCGCAGAGGCCGTTTGGGTTCCTGGCGGTGCCTCCGCGGGAAGGCGGGAAGAGCTACGCGCGGCCGGGCTTCCTCCTCGGAAGTTCTGTCGTGCAGCAGAGCGTGTCTCTGAGCTCGTCCGCTGGTTGCGAGTGACGGGGTTTTCCGAAATACACGCCCCACTTGCATAGCTCTACTCCAGCTGCGCGGACTCCTTCGGGCTTCTTTTTCCTTCCTTCCTTTTTAAACAGTCTCGTTAAATGCATGCTGCAGAAAAGATTCTGGAAAGCGGCTTTTCGGAGAAGAGCCGTGGCGGGGCGCATTTGCCTTGGTCGTACAGGCTTCCGGATGGACGGTTGTTGGAAATGCCTTATCTGCCGGCTGGTACTGGCACGGATGTCTCCTCTGTCTGCCGTGGGGCCACGCGATGCCATGACTGCGCCCGTCGGAGAACGCCGTCCTGGAGTCCTCGGGCAAACGACATTCCCGGCCACTTCATGGGGCGGCTACCACTTTTGTCAGCAACTCTCTGAAACTGGAGTCCTCGGCTTTTTAATTTCATATCCCCCTCCTTTATAATCCTATGTGTTTTCTACATTTGGATTTGGATTTTCAGAGCCTGAACCAGCAAAGTGTTAAAAATAACTAACAGATCCGGAATTCAACAGTTGGTCGTCTTAGTACTAAGAGCATCTGCGCTGCTCCTTCTTTACCCCTCCCTCAAGTAGTTTTTGGCTTTTAAGACAGCTTAGTTATGGAAATCCTGAACCTAAATAAATGTAAATGCTGCTCTGGTGCTCCTCGAGTCTCCACCAAGGAGTGGGTTCCACGTATCGGCAAACTTTACTTTTCCCAGAGCTTGTTTCCAAAGGGTCCCACGTAGGAAGGAAAAAGATGAAGTTGAACTCAGAATAAAGAGGATGTTACCTTTCTTGAGATCACGCTGAATTACTTAAGGGACCAAAGAGACACTGCTTTTACCGTGCCAGGCAGGGATGGGCAAGAGTTCTCAGAAAAGCAAGGATTTACCCCGGGAATCTCTTGTCCAGGGTTTGGGAGATGGATGCGGTTGTTACAAGATAGTGTTGAAGGAAAATCAACTTTAGCATTAAGAAAAACAAAACAAAGCAAAACTTCCATCTCAGGTACCGTGTCTGAGAGAAAGGAGGCATGTTTCACCTTATCCACAGCGGTTGCGGTGCTTCTGGGGTGGAGGAAACAGATCTCGGCTTTCAGCCTGGAAGTTTGACAAAAGTCGGAGCCCAGCAGTCCGCGCGCTGCGCGTCTCCGCCAGGAGCGCTTTCCGGGCAGTGGCAGAAGCTGGGCAACTGCGCCTTAGCCCCGTGTTCTCAGCAGAAGTGTCCCCTCCGTTACCCCCCACATGTACTGTGTTAACAAACAGACTAACAGTTTGGAAAGAAGTACCTTTGGCGAGCCGCGTAGGGTTGTCTGAGGGAGGATGCCGCGGCCGGCTGGGCACAGGAGGCAAAGCCCGGGGAGCCAGGCGCACGCGGGATGCCGGGGCCCACGCGGGTGGCGGGCTGGAGTGGTGGGACAGCCCGTAGCCCCCGCCAGGTCGCTCGCGGAGAGTGGGAAGAGGGCCTCGGTCGGTGTCCCGCGCCCTCTTGCCTTCCCCCAGGATCCTTTCCTCTCTTTCTCTACCTCTGCAGCTCCAAGCGTCTGGTGACCCTGGCTCGGGGACTTTCGCCCGCCTTTCTGCGCTTTGGAGGCAAAAGGACGGACTTCCTACAGTTCCAGAACCTGAGGAACCCGGCGAAAAGCCGCGGGGGCCCCGGTCCAGATTACTATCTCAAAAACTATGAGGATGGTGAGAAACTTGCTTCCAGTCTAGCGGGGTGACGGAAGTTTGAGGAATAGGAGCGAGCACTTGATGTGTGGGGTGGGGTGGGGGTGTTAACAGATTTGGAGGAGAGCCTTGTGGAAGCTCCTCTGAAAAGCTAGTAGCTTTGGACTAGGGGATACGGGAGTTTGGGACTCCTGGAGTGATTGCGGGGGAGGGTGGTTGGTGGTCACCAGGTTGCCGGCCTTTCGCTGGGCGTCTGAGCTCCGAGGCCGAGAATTGGTAGCCAGAACAATTGGCAGACCAGTTCTGTGGGGTAGAAGATGTAGAGTGTTACTTGAGAAAATTCAGATAGGATCTTAGGCTACTAATGGGTCAGGGTCACGTTTCATTCCTAAAATTCTAGAAAAAAGTGCCTTTCTGTTTTTCTTATTTCTTGCTTTCCTGAGTTGAGGATAGGGGTGATACAGCTTCTTCTGAAACCCACTCTGAAGTTTTTTGGATAATCCTTTTATATTGGACCTCCTTGTTGGGAAAGGTTTGAATATCTCCACAGTGGGTTCTCCTTCAGACTGCCTAATCTTAGAGTCGCATTCCCCCCCCCCCCCGCCCCCTGTTTTAAAATGGGTTTCTAAATGCCAGCCTTCTTTCTTGCCAGGATCAAATGAGTTAAGTGTTGGAAGGGCTTTGAACACTCCAAATCATATTCAAGTTGGAGAAGCCAATCTTTTTAGGTTTGAATAGTCTCGTTTTTACTAGGAAAAAATGAAAATGGTGTTTAAAAGTTTTGTTTAGAGGGTATAGTGTTAATATATATGAATTTTCTTTGTGGGTAGGGGACATATTTCTTTCAGATAGTCCAGATGGGAATTGGTGGGTCCCCAGCTACTGAGGCTGTCTGTGTAGGTTGTATAAAAGAGGCATTGGTGTCCATTCTTGGAGAGTTATCTCCGCCCTGCTGTCCCTTTTCATAAGTGAGCCTCAGAGCTTACAGAGCTCAAAGACAGGTTCTTAGAGCTCCCTGGATTTTGTTATATCTTGTCCTTGTAAATCAGCAAAATGAGGAAATGCCATTGTATGTATGTATATTCTGGGATTTCACTGAATGGGATTCTGGAGAGATGCTGGGATCTATCCCAAGGGTGACTGGGGGAAAAATATTTTTTTAAGTGCTAGAGTGGAGAAAGAGAGCAAGGCTGAGTCTTCTTGAGTTTAAAGTGTGAATAGGACTTATAACATTTGCCGAAGTGTATAGGAGTATAAGGCTAGGTCTTTTCAGAGGTAAATGTCATTGCCATAAAAATGTGGGTTGCAATAGATTTTGCTGTCACTCAGCATAAAATGCAGAAAGGTAAAAGATAAATCTGAACAGCAGTTCTGATGGTAATTTGACCTAGGGCCTTATAGCTCCCAGGGTCACTGTCAGCTCTGTGATAGGCATGCAAAGGGAGAATATTAATGGTTTTCCTAATGAAACAGCTCTTCTTCGAATCCATGTCAACTACTACTTCTTTGGCTTGTGAAAAAAGGTTTAAGAGCCCCAAGAACCGCTGGGGGGGGGAAGGGGGGAAAGGACCATTATAAATGACAGGAATTGGCCTTTTTCTCCCAAACTTGTACCTAGGATTATATTACCAATTCACTGAGAACATGAGATCCACTTAAAATGAAAGATACAATTTGTTTCCCTTTATGAAGGGAGAAAGTGGGCATCATGGGGAGAAAGGAAATTGGTAGAAGGCTGTGCCCCATAAAATTTCATGGAATTAAAAAAAAATCAGAAATGGAAAAGATCTAAGAGGTCATCTTCGATCTTTCCACTACTTCAGGGGCCAGTACAGGATCATTCCATATGGAATCCTTTTTTTGTTTTGTCCAACCTGGTATTAAATATCTCTAGGAATGTAGTTTTTACCACACTTGTGGGACAGAATTCTGTCCCATAGTTTTTTGCCAGCATATTCTTATCTTGAATTTTCCTTTTATACATATTCTCCAAATATTTACGATTTTTTTTTTTGCATTTTTAAAACATCTATCTTCAAAATAATTTCTGTCTTTGGTGTGAGTGACAGGTTAAAAAAAAGTTTTTTTTCATAGCTTTTTTAATCTAGACTACCTGGATTTAATTCTTTTAAAACTTTCTTTAAAGTCTGTACTTCCAGACACTAATCTGCTTTATTGCTTTTAGCTGAACTCCTTTTGATTTATGTCTCCCTGGTAATAAGATGCTCTGAACTATATCAGTATTTGAGACCTTAGCAGAGTTAAAGAGAGTAGGAATGCCCTGTTTTTGCCCTTTGATGCTCACATATCCTTAAATCATCCATATTGTCTTTGTTCTTGATGTTGCATTACAGAATTTAAGGCAAAAATATTTTTGGTATAGTCTTAGCAATTTTGCAAACATTATACTTCAGTTGTCACTTTTCATCCAGTGATAATTATCATCATCATCATGAACATCTTAAACATAATTAGGTCTTCTTAGTAAATGGCCCCGTAATAGGCACTTGGGCACAAGCACCTTATTAAAAACAAGATGTATTGACTTAAACATAATACAGAGTAATAACATACATTTTGAGTAATAAGATACACTTATTGGCACATTATGAAATTGAATGCTATAGTGAAGGGAATATGGAATTTGGACTTAGAAAGCCTGTATTGTAGGCCTTGCTCTATCACTTAGGATTATGTGGCCCTGGGCTTGCTGCTTTTCTATAGCATATGGATGGTGATAATACCTGCTGTGCATTGCTTCTGTGAGGCTTTTAGGAAGTAATGTGTGTAAAATATTGTCAGTTATAAAGCACTATGTAAAGGCTAAGGATCTTACATTTATTAAGAGCAATTTCAGAAAATTTGTAACATCTTATATTTTGAAGTGGGATTAAGAAGTGAATAAGATTCAATGAGACAAGTTTATACAGAAGAAAGGAGATAGAATTAGGGAATTGAGAGGTTTAAGGGAATGTCGGGAGAATTGTCTTTAAGGAATGGAGATGCAGAACATAGGGTAGCTTACTTTTTTTGTGGTAATGAGAGAAGAGACATATCTTTAGTTTTCTTATATGCTAACAATGAAATGAACCAACAGTTCTAGCTTAGGTAAAATACAATATGTTTAATTCATATTGCTACTTTGATGTGATATGTTGTTGTTTCCCCTTGAATGAATAGTGCAATTAAGAAGGCATGTGGCTTCTATTTTCCACATACTTTTTAAGCTTTAGTGCAAACTGCATTTTCTCTTAACTTTCTAAAACCACACTTTCTGTATCACTTTAGGAGAGTCTCTGGTTATTCTTTTATTTATTTATTTATTTATTTATTTATTTTTATAGATTTTATTTATTTATTTGACAGAGAGAAATCACAAGTAGGCAGAGAGGCAGGCAGAGAGAGAGGAGGAAGCAGGCTCCCTGCTGAGCAGAAAGCCCGATGTGGGGCTCGAACCCAGGACCTGGGATCATGACCTGAGCCGAAGGCAGCGGCTTAACCCACTGAGCCACCCAGGCGCCCAACTGGTTATTCTTTTAATACAGTTATCTATTCTACTTTATGCATTTCTATTCATATTCTACTCTAGGCAGGCATCTTGAATTTCATACAAATATGGTGATGGTGGAAGAAATAAAAATAGAATTGTTTTTCATACCTTGGAATCTTACCGTTTACCTTACCTTTTGTATACCATTTATTATGCACATCAAAAGCCAACTTGATATTTCTAAAATATCATATTCATTATATCACTCTTTTGCCCAGAAATTTCAATTATTTTTGGATTGCTTACAGAAAATGTTCAAGCTCCTCAACTTGGCATTCAAAGCCTTTCACATTTCAGTCTTGGCTTACAATTTTGTATCCTGTGTTTTCATATACTTTAAATTACAGTCCTACTTGATTTTCACTCTTTGTAAAGCACCTTCATTATCTCAACCCCTTACCTTTGTTCAGCCACATATCTCTGCTTTGAATGCCTTTCTTCTGGCTCTGTTCAAGTCTCACCCACTCTCTAATTCCTGAAGGGGCATTGCAATGCCCCTTATTTTCTCAAGGCCTTTCTTTCCGGAGCATATGATTGCATGGTGATCTCTTCTTTCTCTGGATTGTTGTAGCTTTTACTCTTTAGGTTGTCTCTGTCTGCCTTATTTTGCTCTTTAACTTTTAACATGTATGTGAAAAGTTTTCCTTTCCGTTAAACGTTTTACTTTTTAGAAAGCACATTTTCCATAGGAAGGGACCATATCTAATTAGTGTTTATTCCAAAATGTCTGGCATTATATAGAGCTTCAGCAAATATTTTTGGATATTTATTGGCTTAACACTGTTAAAGCTCTGGGAAAATGGAGGTGACTAATGAAGAAGTGAATGAATTTGTATGTGAAGATTCTATTCATTTTTCACCTTCAATGCATAGTTTTAAAGTTTATTCTTAATGCTCATTTTAATGACACTTTTCATTATCTTAACCATGTGCTCTTTATCTTATGTAATCTAACTCATCTTGGTTTCATGCTAAGCATTTAAATTTATCACCTGGTTTAAAGCCTTGCACTGGACCCATTATTAATTATATATTGTATCTCTTTCTTTTTTGCCCTCATTTTTGCTTTTCCCTGTTAGCCTTACTTAGTTTTTATGCCTAGTTTTCTAATTCCTGATTTAATAGTGCTTTTTCACAAACTTCAGAAGTTTTTTTTAATCTCTCTTGTCTTGAAGATTTTCTCTTCAGAGAGCTTCCAAAATACTAAAGGATGGATGCAAGTATACTTATAAACTCTAAGGCACTCTGCAACTATTATTACTGTTCACCTTTCTTCAGGAAGTTTTCCAGTTTTAGTAGAGGTGAGGTAGTTAATGTTTTTTTCTTTCTATTTCCATACCATCAGTCAAGACATAAGACATAAGAACAGCACAACTACCAAAAAACATATTTGCCTTGAACTTATCCACATTTTGTTAACTCATTTTATTTAAAATAAAAGGTTTTATAAAGGTTCTTGAAATTTTGGGGCGCCTGGGTAGCTCAGTGGGTTAAAGCCTCTGCCTTCGGCTCAGGTCATGATCCCAGGGTCTTGGGATCGAGCCCCGCATCGGGGCTCTCTGCTCAGCAGGGACCCTGCTTCCCCCCAACCCGCCTGCCTCTCTGCCTACTTGTGATCTCTGTCTGTCAAATAGATTAAAAAAAAATCTTTAATAAAAAATAGGTTCTTGAAATTTAGTTACATTTGTAAGTATTTATTGATTACCTACTCTGTTTAGTTTCATGCTAGACAAAGAATGGCAGAATATCAAATAAATAAATGGTAGTGCTCCAAATCACCATTAGAACACAGTAATAATTGCTACAGGCAAGATCTAATCAGTGTTAAAATAAATAGGTGAGGAGTGCCTGGCTGGCTCAGTTGGTTGGGCATCCAATTCTTGGTTTCAGCTCATGTTGTGAACTTGGGGTCCTGGGATCAAGTCCCACATGGGGCTCGGTGCTCACAGGGGAGTCTGCTTGAGGATTCTCTCTCTCTCCCCTTGCTCACATTCTCTCTTTCTCTCTCTCTGAAATAAATAAATCTTAAAAAAAATAGCTAAGACTTTAATGTAAAATGGATATTTGCATAGCCTCAAAGCATTTCTCTCATAATATTAATGAATTGTTGTGGTGGTTTTGGCTTTTGTCCACAAATTCTTTGATACTTCTTTTTCTAGGAGATAGAACTTGACTTTTGTCCTTTTAAGTGTAGGCTGCATTTAATGATTTGTTTCTAAAGAAGAGAATCTGTACAGGGGAAAACACTAACCTTATAGTGGAGAAACTGACAGACTGCCATTACAGCAAAGTGATCAAGCATAACATGAGCAGATAAATCATGTGGATAATCATGTATTCCCTGATGTGATGTGATGAGAAGGCACATCACCTTTTTGATATTCTTTGGAAGAATCCCTGACTCTCTGTAATTATGAGAAAACACTAGCCAAACCAAACTGAAAGACATTCTACAGAATAACTGACCTTTGCCCTTCAAAAGACACTGTCCCTGCTGTCAATGAACTAATAGCTTAATTAGTGAGATAATATTTATACTGATAAAACTTAAGAGTAACTCAGAGACAATATAGCAGGAAATGCTAAGCATAACAGTTTGCCAGGTGTAACAGGAAAAGTTGAGATGGATATGGGCCAGATTTAGGTAGGAGTTAGGTTGGGCCTTGTGAAAGAGGTAGACTTTGGAAAGGTAGTGACAAGAAGAGAGGACATTTAACTCAAGGGAAAGAGCATGAGGGCAAAGCCTAAATATGTGTTTAGGTAGTAGGAAAACCATCCTGGTTACATAGAAGGCACATGTTAAGGATTATCTTAGTTCATGTTGGCAGAGCTATGTTATATTTTTTAGAGGCCTATTTGTACATTTTTTTTGTTAATTCAGAAGTGTTTATAATTTAAAAACATAAAAAATAAAGTGCATGTTAGAAATAATTATTTAGAGAGAAGCAAGGGAGGGGCAATGGATGAGGGAGAGAGAATCCCAAGCAGACTTCTCGTGCTCGATCTCATGACCCTGAGATCATGACCTGAGCAAAAATAAAAAATCGGACGCTCAACTGACTGAACCATCCAGGCATCCCATTAGAAATGATTCTAAGAAAAGCTCATAGTGCTAAAATTATGTCTAAATTGAGTTGTAAGAAGTTCTAATATGTTTTTGTTAGTTCCAAAATACGTAATTGAAGAAGGAAGTACATGTCTGAAGGAAAAGGTTGTTTGGGTAAATCTAGATTACATTATGAGAATCTTGAATTTTAGCCATAGTAAATTGGTATTGTTCTGTAGGAAACTAGAGGCTGTTGTAAGTTCTCTTATTCTGTTGGAGAAGGGTAGGACATGTTTTCAATATAGGCAGTGCCCCTTGCCCTCTCCCATTCTCCTTTTCAAAATTACTGCACACATTCACATATTCTAGCTAAAGTACTTGGTGAGGTTTGAGTTATGAAGCATGATTGAAGGATAATTTAAAATTTAATAATTAATTTGGTTCTTACATTATAGAGTATATAAAAGAAAGAAAAGGTTTTAGAACTTGTTTGATAAGTTTTATGTTACCCTTCATACAGAATAAAAACAGTCAGTATTTTATAATGTACATTCACTCATGGATTTACTCATTGGGCAGGCATCTGAGGCTGAGAATATTGACACTGAGGCTGAGAATATGAATGAGGTCGAGGTATTAATGTCAAATTTCATACTACTGACTTCTTACCACTTCAGCAACAACAGCCAAAGCAGTTTCTGGAGATTTTCAGGCTGAGGATGAACTTTCAACTTCATCATTTGGTATTTCACGATTTGTCTGCCTGCAACTTTAGAAGGATTTGATTTAATTTAATATTTTATTAAAGTGTGTCAGGAATCACCTAAAGTTTTATGTATGTCTTATTCTGCCTTTTGAAAACAAAAGGATGCATTTTCTGTAATGTTTAAAACTTGGTATCCAAGACTTGATGTTAGCTGCAGCTCACTGTGCCTTGTGAATTTGAATAGGGTATCTCAAAAAGATATAGTTGTTCTGTCATTTAGTCATTGTGGCCATCTATAGAGTGCTGAAAGTGGTAGAGATGAAGAAACTCTGGGGTCTGTTGTGAGTAGAGGTGGCTTAATTAATTTCAGTGAATCAGAAAATCCGGAAAATAAACCTTATAATAACGACCACATTTGTATAAATTTATCACCTGGTCATTGGGGCCACAGACAGTTGTGTATTCCTATACAACACAATTGTTCTACTATTGCCAATACCAAGTATCATTATTTCCCTTGCCAAATGAGTTTAAATTCTCTCTTGTTCTACCAAGCCCTCCTGGTGGGATGGGTACCTCATAGAAGAAAAGAAACTTCTTTTGCGATTCCCTGGACCTTATCAGGCCACCGGTCACATGGTCTGGGCTCCTAGAGCCAGGAGCCTCTTCTGAGAATCCTTTATCAAAATGGATTAGATGGGGGCGCCTGGGTGGCTCAGTGGGTTAAAGCCTCTGCCTTCAGCTCAAGTCATGATCCCAGGGTCCTGGAATCGAGCCCCTCATTGGGCTCTCTGCTCAGCAGAGAAGCTCTGCCTCCTCCTCTCTTTCTCTGCCTGCCTCTCTGCCTACTTGTGATCTCTGTCAAATAAATAAATAAAATCTTTAAAAAAATGGATTAGATGTTAAGAATCTTAGCTTCAGTGCTTCTTAGTGCCTTAATCAAGCTTTCAGTTGTCTTAGTCTGTGAGACAGTTGGATTGGAACACTGAGGTAGGGGTGTGTGTGTGTGTATGTGTGTGTAAGAGAGAATATATGAGCACGAGAGAATTTGGTGTGTTTTATTTCTTGCATTTGTTTGTGGATGGTGATGTAATCAGAGTAAATACATATTTCTAGATTAGTGCCTAGTATTGTACAAGGTATAGTTACCTTGTTTATCTCTGCTGTCCTTTGGTTTCATGATTGATGGAGTGAAGTTCAGTTCTGTTAGTTTTCTTCACTTTAGTATAGCAAAAAACAGTGTAATTTTGCCTAGTTTAATAATAAACTTTTGATTATCAACTATACGCCAAGCTTAGTGTTAACTATTGGGGCACCAAGAGGCATAAAGCATAAACCACAGTCTCAAACTATTCTGGTCTTTATATTTGTAGAATTTCACAATGATCTCCAGTATTATCTTTCTACTTCAGTCAGATTAATCTTTGCTTAGTCCTTCCATTTTGTTTATATCATCCCCCTTGAACATTCATCCTCCCTCTTGAATTCAAAATTTTACTTGTCCTTCAAAGTTCTGCCTGTCTCCTCTCCTGCTAAACCTTCTGCTAAGCCAATCCCCATCCATTCCTCCTCATTCTCTAAATTTTTCTGAGATTCTTCTCTGAATACTCGATCTAATTTAGTCCAAGTGCCCCAGAATTTATGCTTGATTGACTTAAGTGGACATAATTTTTGTCTCTAGGAATTTACAATCAAAACAGAATGACATTGACACACATAAAAATCCTTACAGAGATCACGCTACATGGAACAGACACTTTAAATCAAGCAAAATATTTATGTTATTTAGAAACCTTAATACATGTGTTTTGCTTTTTATATGGCAAAGAATAAAGAGTAAAAAAATATAAGCTGCATATAGAAAAGATGGGGTATATATCTGTATTTATATGTTTGTATTGAGGATGTTGTATTGTTAGGGGTAAACCACTACCTTATTTTCACTTGCTCTGGAAAGGCAAAAATTCCTTGAAGGAAGGTGAGACTGGAAAGCTGGGAAAAGATAAATTGCTCAGATTTGGGGCATAATTTCTGAAATAAGAATGGATGTTTTTCTGTAGCTTAATAATAGTCATAATGTAATAATAATATTACTGAACATTATAGAGTGCTTTTTACGTGCCAAATACTATTTTAAGCAATTTACATGCACTGGTATATTTAATTCTCTTATCAATTCCATGAGAAAAGTTCCGTTTTCTCCACTTGACAAATGGGGAAACAAAGACACAGAGTGGTTAAGTAACTTGTCCAAGACCACCTAGCTGATGAGTTGTAGAGCAGACACTCAATGACATCAGTCATTAAGCCTGCAGACTTAAATATCTTTTCAGACACAGAAGACATGCAAAAAATAATAAGAACAAGATAGGATATAATCAAATGTTAAACCATGTAGAACAAGCTGTAAGGGCTATTGGAGCTGAGAGAAGGAGATTAAATGAGAGTTTTAATAGTCAGCATATGTGCCTAGGAGGAGGGCTCCTGACTTGGCCTTAAGAGTATATAATAATAATGCTAATAATAGCTACTGTTTGTTGACCTCTTACTGTCTTTCTGTATGTTACCTCATTTAATTCTTAATCTGATGAGAAATAATGTGTGTGTGTGTGTGTGTGTGTGTGTGTGTGTGTGTGTGTGTGTATGAAGAACCGAGACTCAGAAAAGACAGGTAACTTGCTCAAGGTCATAACGATGGGCAACCAGTTGGTAGAACCAGGATTAGAACCCAGTCCTGTTTTCTCTTTACCGTGCTTAGGTAGAAGGATCCCATCTTTGATTCATTCATTATTTTATTTATTCATCCATTCATCTTTCTGGCACTCAAAAGCCTTATATTAAACCTGTGGAACATTAAAATTATCTGTGCCATGAGTTCAGTTCCTATGAGTTTAATGAAAGTCTTGTGGGACATTAAATAGTTGCTAAGTAAAACAACACAAGAATAATCACAGGGAGACACATGAACAACTCAAAGAGATGGTTGTCACATATGACACTTTGAAGGAATAGAACAACAACTCATCTAATATGGAATAGAATTTACTAGTTTCTCTGGGAAGGAGGTATATTTGGAAGTGGCTACATTGAAGAGAATAATAGAAATGTATCAACAGTATTATTGATACAGAGGAAATGGCAGGATATAAAGCAGAAAATTAAGTATATTTCAAAAGTTGTTGGAAAGTTATAAACAAATTGTTGGGCAGTTTCAGAATTATCTTATTTTTTATTTATAAATGGAACTATGTTCAGCCTTAAGTTGTAAGCCCAGTGAAACCCTGTGAAGAGTAAAAGTAACAGATAAGGGTGAGGTTTCAAGAGAACTCTTCCTTTCTAACCTCCTTCCCTGTCTTTCTCTTTGAATTGAGATTTTTAAATTCAAGTGAAGAACACTTTTACAGCCACTTAAAATGAAGAAACCAAGGAATGTAGAGATTTATATATTCTGCACAAAGTCTCAGGCGTGATTTAAGAAACTCTGTTGTTAAGTGGCAGAGCTATGATTGGATCCAGGACACTCTCACTCTGAAGTTGGTTATTGTCACTGTCCCTATAGCATAACAGTACTATGTTCCTCATTCTTCTACTGAGACAGCTTCAAGGGCCTTTCAACTAGGGGTTTCTATTAGTTTGAGTCTGATTTGGAAGTTTGAAAATGGGGCTATGTGAAAAGTATTACTATTTCCTTTGTGGCTGTTTCCATCTATTTTGGTCACTTATCTCCTCATTCTGCCACTTCTCAGGGATCTGGGTTCCATGTCTCTGTCTTCTCTCTGCCTGCTGCCTGACTAAAATTTCTGTCCACTATACGTCCAGGTAGAAACCTTCAGAGACCTCTCTTGTCTGCTTATTCAAGTTCTCACTCTCCTCTAGTTTTTCAAAGCCCTTGAGAGTCAGCTTCTCTCTTTGCCATCATTTCTAACCCTTGGGTCCCCCATTCTATCATCTGTTTGCCCACTTTCTACCCATTTCTGAATTCTTCCTACTTTCCAAAGCCCTGATTACATTTGTCCTCCTTCTCTATGAATTCTTCACTATCTCAGCTCAAAGTGATTTAACTAATTAATTCCATCGTGAAACATTCATCCAGCCTGAATTTCTGAGGCATTTATTATCTAAAAATCATTCTTTTGCTCTTTTCATATTCTGCCTTATCTTCTCATGTATCTTTTTGTATGTGTTCATGTAAACTTGGCTCTACCCTTAGATTATAGGTAACTGTGAGAGTAGTGTTTATATCAATTCTGTAGTTTCTACAACATCTAGTAAAATGTCTTTTGCATAGTAGCTCTTCAGCAAATACTTGTTGACTAATATTTGCCATTTATTTGGTAGCTTAATATACTAAAGGGAATAAGCTTTTTTCCATTCATTGTTTCTGCCTTTTTTTTTAAAAAGATTTTATTTATTTATTTCATGGACAGAGATAGGCAGAGAGGCAGGCAGAGAGAGAGGAGGAAGCAGGCTCCCTGCTGAGCAGAGAGCCCGACGCGGGGCTCTATCCCAGGACCCCGGGATCATGACCCGAGCGGAAGGCAGAGGCTTTAACCCACTGAGCCACCCAGGTGTCCCTGTTTCTGCCTTTTTAAAGAAATACATAGGATATTTCTGGTGAATGCTTAACTTCTTTATTCATATTTTTACTTTTAAAGATTTATGCTTTTATCTTATTAATTACCAATATAATGCAGTCTCACTAGTATAAATTCAATAATATCAAATGATCCTCATTTCCACTCTGTAATCACTCTTAATAGTCTAGCATGTATCTTTTCAGACCTTTTTCTATGTATACAGATGTATATAAACTTTTAAATATATAGTTGGGATCATATTGTACAACTTGCTTATCTAAGTAATCTTTTAGTCAATAACTACAGTCTGTTTTTTAGTGAGTAAATAATCCATATATGGATGAGCTATAATTTAACCATTCTCTTTAATTCTTTCATTGGTACTTTTTTCCAAGAACTTCTGTTTGCTATTTGTCCATAGTTTCTAACAAAGTAGTGTTGTGGTATTGTATTTCCTTCTCCATACTGGAACTTGATCTAAATTATTCATTTTCCCCTAATGTCTTTTTAAACACCATTATCCATTTTAATCCTTTTAGCTATAATACATTCTTTGAGTAAATGTCAGGGAAAAAAGTTACAGTAAAACTAATTCTGTGCATCAAAGTATGGTTTCCTTTAGTGAAATAAGTGCTTTGTGAAGTTTTGGATACAGATGGAAAGTGACACTCAAAATATTTTGAGTTTTTGTTCAAATATTATATGACTCTGTGATTTAAAAGAAACCTTAGCTGAGGATTTCCTGATTTTCTTTGAATGTCACTCATCTCATTAAAGCTGCTCTGTGAATTTGAATAGTAGTCAGCCAAAGATGTGAGATTTATGAAGACCTTGCATAATGTCTTGTTGGAAACAGGTAGCCATTTTTTTTTTAAGATTTTATTTATTTATTTGACAGAGAGAAATCACAAGTAGGCAGAGAAGCAGGCAGAGAGAGAGAGGAGGAAGCAGGCTCCCTGCTGAGCAGAAAGCCCGATGTGGGGCTCGAACCCAGGACCTGGGATCATGACCTGAGCCGAAGGCAGCGGCTTAACCCACTGAGCCACCCAGGCGCCCCAGATAGCCATTTTTGAAGAGCGCCCTAATCACTCGTTTGCAGGAGAAAAATCATTATATTTTTACATTCATAATGTCCTTTAAAGATGATAAAAACACCTCTGATCCTTACAGGGACTGTGTGTAGAGTAAGTTTAAGTTTTGTCATTTCTACTTTATAAGTAAGAAAACAGACTCAGGGAAGTTGTTCAAAGTAACATGGCTTTTAAGTGACAGAGCTGGTATTAGAATTCAGCACCTCTCCCTTCAAGCCTGACACTCTTAAATAAGTTATCACAGCTAAAGATAGTCCTGTCACTCCACTCAGTGAGCCACGTGGGCACTTGTATTCTGCCGTGGTTGGGCCACTCTGAAGCAAATTCTCTGGGGGACTAGAATGGGTCTATGGCTTTTGTGAGGGGGTGTGTTTGCGTGAAGGTATGTGGGGTTCCAGTTTAGTCCTGGATTCTTGTATCTTATTGAACTGTTCTTCACTGACAAACTCTTGGACAGGCTACAGAATGTCATTTTTGGAGATATAGCACCTGAATTCTGGACTCCCTTGAGACCAGGTCCAAATCCAGGGTAAATTTAGAACTAGCCCAGAGAATGGGACTAGGGGACTTTGAGAGCACTCTGTAGAATGCCAATATCTCCGAGGAGACTTCCAACAAGGAATTTAAAAGCCTTTTAAAGGTAGACATTCATTAGCTATCGCAGTGCACTCAATGAAAGAGAGGAAGAGTCTGTTTTTTTATTTACCCTGAAGAGCCCCGTAGTGAGTAGGCAGAAGAGCTAGAAGTAGAACATGAATTTTTTGGTGATAATGGTCACTGAGCCATGCACAATTTTAAAAAAAATCTTTGTAATCACCATTGAAATAAATCTTTACATATCTCTCAGTACCTTAATAGGTATGCTGTTTTCATCTGGGTGTTTATTTCCTTGCAATTGTTAAAAAGCAAGATTGTGAATTATTTGCCTGGCCATTATGAATCTCTATGGAAGAGTAGACTCAGGTTAAATCCAGTGAGATATAGATTCAAAAGGAACTACAGGCTAGGCTTAGCCAAGTTAAAATCCATAGGTGAAACTAAACACGTAACCTAAAACCATTACACAAATAAATGCTATTGTTTCATAGACCATTTGTAGAAGCAAACGAATGGCACCCCAGTCCAAAGGTCAGGATTTTCAACAACTTGCAGCAGAAAACTTACACTTATTAAATGTCTTCACTAGGGGTTTTTGTGTTACTAGATGACTGAGGTCTTTTGTTTCTTCTGTTTTCCTCATGGCAATAAAGTTGAAATTTAGCAAGCTTTCAAAATGAAATTTCTCGTAGAAGTTATAACCACAGGTTTTAAGTTTTCATCACCTAAATATGGAACAGGATGATTGAAACCTGGGGTGGAGGAGGGGAAAAGAGAGTTGAGGACACATGTGGTGTGTATCAAGAATCAGTATAAATCAGGAAGGTGTGGTAAGGGGGATTTCCTGTGTTACAGAACTGTTGAAATAGTGCTCCCCACTCTCCAACGATACATTCCAAGTGAAGGTGCTGACCTTTTCTGACACCTTGCTGAGATGGTTTGCCCGTTACCTGACACACTGTAGTTTCCTTGAAGCCTCAATCAACAGTCTGCTGCTAGGAAAAACTCATCCTGGAGATAATGCATTCTTTGGTTATGTCCTTTCTTTGGTGCCTCATGAGGTTTGCCAGGTACCTGCCTGTAGGGCGGGGCCACACTAGAACATTTGAGCCTGTTCTTTTTTAATCCCTTCTCCAGGACAATTCATTTTTCAGGTTTCCAGGTATGATGATAGTATCTACCAATTTTTGAGTATTGACACATTCTAAGCACTGGGCCAAAAGCTTTTCAAAGATGATCAGATTTTTTTTCCTCACAGCCCCATGAAGCAGATACTCTTAACTGTCCCATTTGATAGAAGCCTAGAGATGTTAGTCAGGGGTTCTCAAGTCTGGCTGCAGATTACAATTAGCTAGCGGAGCTTTAAAAAATACTGGGTCCTAGACTAATTAAATCAATCCCCGGGGTGGGATTGAGGCATTGATTTTTAAAAATCTCCTCAGGGGCTTGTAAAGTGCACACCATGGTAAGAACCTCTGGGTGAAGTGACTTGCCTAAGGTACTCCGGCTGGTCTGCTGTGGAGTTCAAATCTAGACAGTCTGACACTAGAGTCCGGGAATAGCCAGCTCTACTGTAGTGATACCTGAATTCTAACATACATGCAAGTCATCTGGGGATCTAGTTACAAATGAGATTCTACATTTCTAACGAACTCCTAGGTCTTGCCCATGCTGCTGGTTTGGGGACCTACTTGGAGTAGCAAGGCTTTGCTGCTAGTTACTAATATTAGTGCCTATGGGAGCCAGAAGGGAAAGATAAAAACTCACTGAAAGGCAGCAGCAGAATGAGGAGCTGAGAAGGGCTTCTCATCCATTTTACTTTAATGATGATAGCAGATATCATGGGCTGGTTATATAAACTTTTCAGTGTTTTCCTAGGGCTAACTAAACTGTTTCAGAATATTTCCCTGTTCTCGAGAGCCCTTGGATCTTCAAGTCTGTGACAAAACTGGTTGTTGAGGCATTTTAATCTATTAGTAGGAATATGGGGTGTAATTGCAAAGTTGGTCAGTTTTTAAAACCCCTTTCTCCTCTTTAAGCAGACTGAAACAGGAGTTTAGATAGATGAGAAGTTACAAGAAATCCTTGAATTATCAGTAAAATGTTCATTCAATAAACATTTACTAAGTACCTATTATATACCAGTATTGCAATATGCTCTCCCAAAGGATACAAAAATGAATGGGATATAGTTCTTCCTCTGATAGAACTTATACTTAGTAGGAAAAATTGATAATGATGTGTAGAAATATTGATAATAGATAATGATGTGTAGAAAGATAAAAGACAAATTACAGAGGAAGAAGCAGTAAACTTTACCTGAAGTACCTGGGGACAACTTCATAGGTGTCACTAGACAAATTATTGTTGTTATTTCTGATTGTTGTAAATGTTTATTAGAGTTTAGGTTATTAGACCATTGCTGAGATTTCTTAAGTTTCTGTATTATAGAATGGTTTTATAATTTTGAGGTAAAGCATCCTTTATATAATTCTCATCAATAATATGCATAAAAATTGAGATTAAAAGAATTTTTTTTCTGGAAACAGTATCAGTAGCAGCATCAACCTACACTACATATTGAGTTCTTCCAAGGTACTATAAGCATTGTCTCATCTAATCTTTTTATTTTATTTTATTTTCATTTAATCTTTTTAAAAATCCACTTTCATTGAGATATAATTTGCATTCAGTATGATTCACATACCATTTGGCTTTTAGTATATTCACAGGGTTGTGCAACCATCACCACAATCAATTTTATTTTTATTATTATTATTTTTTTTACCACAATCAATTTTAAAGAACATTTTTATCACTCCAAAAGGAAACCTCGCACTGCTTAGTTATCTCCCCCAGATATCTCCCTCGTCCATTTGAGGCAGTCACTAATATACCTTCTGTCTCTATGGGTTTGTCTATTCTGGATATTTCATATGAATGGAATTATACAATATGCCGTTCTTTGGGACTGATTTCTTTAACTTAGCATAGTGTTTTCAAGGTTTATCCTTATTGTAGCTATGTTAGTACTTCGTATCTTCATATCACCGAATAATGTCCCACTGTATGGATATATCACATTTTGTTTATTCCTAAAAGAATGTTTCTTTTAAGTTTTGAGTAGAATGAAGCCTTTTTGATGGAATGCCAACTGTTTTTTTTTTTTTTAATATTTCTCACTTTCCCTTTGG
The DNA here is from genome assembly GCF_902655055.1 of Lutra lutra. NCBI lineage: Eukaryota > Metazoa > Chordata > Mammalia > Carnivora > Mustelidae > Lutra > Lutra lutra. The sequence goes on along the minus strand of NC_062291.1, from coordinate 59,600,745 downwards.
TCTTACTGTTCTAGACCTTCTTCTAAAGTGGTAACCTCTTAATTAGGGTCAGTGCCCTAATTTGTTTGAAAGGAAGAGAATAAACAGTTCTTGATCAACTGCTTTCTGCAAGGAACTTTATGGTATATCTCATTTAATCCTCACAACAACCTTACTAGGCAGATTTTTCAGATAATCATCATTTAAAGATGAGGAAACTGAGTTCAGAGAGATTAAATATTTTGTCCAAGTTTACACCTAGGTCTTGATAGAGTCAGAAATGATGATTCTGAAATCTATGTTTTTTCAACAGTATATGGCTCTTCCCAATCCATTTGGAATCTCGTAATATCTAGTTGATGGTCAAAATAGTAGATAGTAGGGGCGCCTGGGTGGCTCAGTGGGTTAAAGCCTCTGCCTTCGGCTCGGGTCATGATCCCAGGGTCCTGGGATCGAGCCCCACGTCGGGCTCTCTGCTCCACAGGGAGCCTGCTTCCTCCTCCTTCTCTCTCTGCCTGCCTCTCTGCCTACTTGTGATCTCTGTCTGTCAAATAAATAAATAAAATCTTTAAAAAAAATAGTAGATAGTAGTGATGGTAGATGGTCAAAAATGTGTTGAATTACTTGTGTTAAATTCTTGTTTTTAACATACTCTTACAATATTTAAAAGCCAGAGAGGGACTAATGATCTTCTTACTATAAACTAATGATGCCTAAGGACTTACTTCACACTTCATCCTAGAGTAAACCTCTGTCCCTTGTATCTCTGCCTTTGAATGTATGGTAGTGTTTTAAAAATCACTCTATTTTAGTGGACCTGACCATAGTATGTGCTCAATAATATTTGTTGAAAGAATAATGAATTGGTTTGGTTGTGGTGGTCTGGAATCCATTAAAATGGAAAACAAATCTTTACTTCATATAACTTGAGGGTAGTTGTCTTTATAAGGGTTGTTTCTAGATCTGCATTTGCAATCAGCATTAACCAAGAGAGCCCTGGAGTCTATAGAGAATATACAAGTCTAATGTATTTAAATATTCACATGCAGAAGATAGAGGTCTGGAGGAGCTGCAGCTTGCATGTGAAGAAGGAGCTCTTACATCTTGAGAGTCTTGCTGTCTTAGAGCTAGCTTGTTTATTCAAAAGGAAAAAAATATGGAGAAAAACTAAAAACAGACAAAAGCTAAATGGACAACTTTTAGTAATTGGATATGAGGAGAGAATAGAATTCCTGGATTCTTTTCCCAGCCTGGCAGCTGATTTTCTCCACTACTTCCAGCCCCTGGCTTTCTCCCGCAGTGATCTCATTTGCTGTACTAGTATAGGAGAGGGCTGTGGTGAGAGCCTGGAAGTGAGCATTGTGAAACCTTGATGACACTGGTAGGCTGATGCGTTACCACCATGGAGACCAGTGTCATGCTCATCTTATGATAGTCTTTGTTGAAGTTGGAGGACTCTGGAAATAACTGTGAACATAGACTGAGAAGTAAATTTTTTTTTCCATTTAATTGATTTTATTTTTTTTTCAGTGATCCATAATTCATTGTTTATGTACCACACCCAGTGCTCCATGCAATACATGCCCTCCTTAATACCCACCACCGGGCCCACCCAACCCCCTAACCCCCTCCCCTCCAAAACCCCAGAAACTCTTGTATCTCAGAGTCCACAGTCTCTCATGGTTTATCTCCCCCTCCGATTTCCCCCAGCTCACTTCTCCTCTCCATCTCCCAGTGTCCCCTGTGTTATTCCTTATGCTCCACAAGTAAGTGAAACCATATGATAATTGACTCTCTCTGCTTGACTTATTTCACTCAGCATAATCTCTTCCAGTCCCATCCATGTTGATAAAAAGTTGGGTATTCATCCTTTCTGATGGAGGCATAATACTCCATAGTGTATACGGACCACATCTTCCTTACCCATTCATTTGTTGAAGGGCATCTTGGTTCTTTCTAGTTTGGTGACTATGGCCATTGCTGCTATGAACATTGGGGTACAGATGGCCCTTCTTTTCACAACATCAGTATCTTTGGGGTAAATACCCAGTAGTGCAATTGCAGCATCACAGGGTAGCTCTATTTTTAATTTTTTAAGGAATCTCTTCACTGTTTTCCAAAGTGGCTGCACCAACTTGCATTCCTACCAACAGTGTAAGAGGGTTCCTCTTTCTCCACATCTTCTCCAACACATGTTATTTACTGTCTTGTTGATTTTGGCCATTCTAACTGGTGTAAGGTGGTATCTCAATGTGGTTTTGATTTGAGTCTCTCTGATGGCCAATGATGATGAACATTTTTTCATGTGTCTGTTAGCCATTTGTATGTCTTCTTTGGAGAAGTGTCTGTTCACATCGTCTGCGCATTTTTTGACATGATTATCTATTTTGTGTGTGTTCAGTTTGAGGAGTTCTTTATAGATCTTGGGTATCAGCCCTTTGTCTGTAGTGTCATTTGCAAATATCTTCTCCCATTCCATGGGTTGCTTCTTTGTTTTGTTGACTGTTTCCTTTGGTGTGCAGAAACTTTTGATCTTGATGAAGTCCCAAAAGTTAATTTTTGCTTTTGTTTCCTTTGCCTTTGGAGATGTGTTTTGAAAGAAGTTGCTATGGCCAGTGTCAAAGAGTTTACTGCCTATGTTCTCCTGTAGGATTTTGGTAGATTCCTGCCTCACATTGAGGTCTTTTATCCATTGCGAGTTTATCTTTGTTTATGGTGTAAGAGAATGGTTGAGTTTCATTGTTCTATATATAGCTGTCCAGTTTTCCCAGCACCATTTATTGAAGAGACTGTCTTTTTTCCACTGTGTACTTTTTCCTGCTTTGTCAAAAATTGTTTGGCCATACTGTTGAAGGTGTATATCTGGGCACTCTACTCTGTTCCACTGGTCCATGTGTCTGCTATCAATGAGATCCAGTCTAATCTAAATACTCTAACAGCTAGAGTAACTGAGGCAGAAGATAGAACTAGTGATCTAGAGGACAAACTGACAGAGAAAAAGGATCAGGAGGAGGCATGGAAGAAACAAATTAGAAGCCATGAAAACAGAATTAGGGAAATAAATGACACCATGAGACATTCCAACATCAGAATTACTGGGATCCATGAGGGGGTGGAGAAAGAGAGAAGACTAGAAGATATAGTTGAACAGATTCTGGAAGAAAATGTTCCCAATCTGGGAAATGGAACCAGCGTTTGTGTCCTAGAGGTAGAAAGAACACACCCTTGGGGTGCCTGGGTGGCTCAGTGGGTTAAGCCTCTGCCTTCAGCTTGGGTCATGATCTCAGGGTCCTGGGATTGAGCCCCACAACAGGCTCTCTGCTCAGCGGGGAGCCTGCTTCCCCCTCTCTGTCTGCCTGCCTCTCTGCCTACTTGTCTTCTCTCTGTCAGATAAATAAATAAAATTAAAGAAAAAAAAAGAACACCCCCCCCCCAAGATCAATGAATCTAGAAAGACCTCAAGGCACTTGATTGTGCAACTGACGAATCACAATTTTAGACAAGAGCTTCTGAAGGCAGCTAGGGGGAAGAGATTCCTTACGTACAGAGGAAGGCCTATCAGAATAACGTCAGACCTGTCCACAGAAACCTGGCAAGCCAGAAAGGGATGACAAGACATATTTAGGTCACTAAATGAGAAGAGCGTGCAGCCAAGAATACTTTATCTAGCAAGGTTACATTCAAAATGGATGGAGAGATAAAGACCTTCCAAGACTGGCAAGGTTTAAAAAGTGTGTGACCACCAAGCCGGCACTAAAAGAAATATTAAGGGAATAAGAAGGAACCCAAGAGTGACATAGAACAGAAATTCACAGAGACAATCTATAGAAACAAGGTCTTCACAGGCAACACGATGTCAATAAAAACGTATTTTTCAATATCGCTCTTAATGTGAACGGCCTAAATGCTCCCATAAAACGGCACAGGGTTGGGCTCCTGGGTGGCTCAGTGGGTTAAGTCTCTGCCTTCGGCTCAGGTCATGATCTCAGGGTCTTGGGATCAAAGCCTGCATCGGGTTCTCTACTCAGCGGGGAGCCTGCTTTCCCACTCTCTCTCTGCCTGCCTCTCTCTCTACTTGTGATCTCTCTCTCTCTGTCAAATAAATAAATAAATAAATCTTAAAGCCCCCCCACAAAACTCTATTAAAAAACAAACAAACAAACAAACAAAGCAGCACAGGGTTGCAGATTGGATAAAACAGGACCCATCCATATGTTGTCTACAAGAGACCCATTTGGAGCCTAAGGATACATTCAGACTGAAAGTGAAGGGATGGAGAAGCATCTTCCATGCCAATGGGCCTCAAAAGATGGTGTAGCGATTCTCATATCAGATAAATTAGATTTTAAATTAAAGAGTGTAGTCAGAGATAAAGAAGGACACTACATCATTCTTAAATGGTCTATCCACCAAGAAGATATAACAGTTGTAAATAATTATGCCCCCAATACAGGAGCAGCCAACTATATAAGACAACTGTTAATCGAGATAAAGAGTCACACTGATATGAATACATTAATATTAGGGGATCTTAACATGACACTCTCAGTAATAGATCATCCAAGCAGAAAATCAATAAAGAAACAAGAGCATGAATGACACATTAGACCAGACGGACCTCATAGATATATGAGAAGTAAAATTTTTTGGGAATGAAAAAACGTAGGCTGGGTTTTGTTTTATGCATATATTGACCTTGGGTTCCTTTTCTAGGGTTTTTAGTCTTAGGAGTATTTGGAAATGAAAGGATACTCTTCATCTTTTGTTTATTTGGTTCAAAAACTACTGAATGTTTGGACATTGATAAACTAAAGATAATGATCATGTGCCATTCGGCAAGTCCCATTTCCAATATACAAAAACCATTTGGGAACAGGTTGTAAAAGGATTTCCTTGAGAGGTGAAGTTGAATAGGAGTTTAGGGTCAGATTGTGGAAGACTATCTGATAGCAAACTTGAGAGTTAAGGGTTTGGATTTTATCCTTTAGACAACAGAGAATCAAGGAAGGATTGTAACTAGGAAAAATTATGTGTGATATTTTAGGGAGATTTATCTCATTGTTCCTCACAGGACAGAACAGAAGCAGTGGTAGATGCCTAGCTGCAGAGGCAGCAGTGAGAGGCTAGTGAAGATATCCAGGAGTGAGATGAGAAAAAATTACATTAATGAAGCAGCAGTGGGAAAGAAAAAAATAGGGAGTCATTACAGAGGAAAAATTGACAGGACATGGTAATTGATTTGATATGGGTAGTATCCTTTGCAATTAATTTGTGTTCCAGTTCAAACATGAAAGGGAGAGGGTCTTTCTTTCTTTCTTCTTGTTCTTCTTCTTCTTTTTTTTTTTTTTTTTTTTTTTGAGATTCACTGGGATCAAAGAATGCTATAAACTGAGGGATTACTAGTATTGGCATGAGTCAAACTTAATTTTTAATTTTTTAAAGATTTTATTTAATTGACAGAGAAATAGCAAGAGAGGGGACACACGCAGGAGGAGTGGGAGAGGGAGAAGCAGGTTTCCTGCTGAGCAGGGAGC